>NC_040013.1:16779004-17115474 GCF_000972845.2 Larimichthys crocea
ACAATAAAACTAAATAAAAGTAATGTTATAATGTATGTATGAGAACAAATCTAACTATTTATTTTGTTCTTCAAACTGAAACAAACTTCACTTTGAATTGTCCATAATAGCTTTTACATTAAAATGTGTATTGCAATTTGTAAAAATAAGGTACATCAAACATTTGGTAAAGTAAGCCAATGCTCTTGGGCAGACAGTCACTCTCTGATGTGCTGCTCCACACTTAGATCCTTTAACACTGCTGCCTCCAAGTGGTGAAAAACTGGTGGTGGACAATAAATGTAAATGCATTTACATGAGTGTATAATGTTTTCTATAATATTTATAAATGTATTGATTTATCTAGAATTGAGGATGAGGTGTGCCTGTGACATGTCAAAAGTCTTCAGTATGAAAAAAACAAGCATTTAAAAACTACTGTGTTTACATGATAAAATGGACAGAATTGGACCAAATTAGAGAACTTTAAGAGTATTTAACATCATCATGTGAGGAAGAAACATAGTGCACATTAACTGGTGTGAATTAGGTCATAGCAGTTCTTCAAATTCTAATATGGGAAGTAATAGAGTGATGATAGAAAGGACTGCTGCCTGTTTCGCAGTAGATGTTGTTAACCACCTTTAACGCTAACCCCACAAAAAAATAAATAATAATAATTAAAATACCTCCCTAATGCAGCCATATACAGCCCTGAATCACTGGATCTACACGTTACACTCCATGAGATCTTACAGGACTGGATCTATAGTCCTGCAAGGTCTCATTTTTCATGGATGACAATGTGTTAAATCTCACAATACACTGTGACACCCAAAGCAAGGACTATAATGTATTTCTGTTTTGTTTTTTGTTATTTTGCTGTGCCTGCGGATAGTCACAGCTTATTACAGTGTTTATAATGATAAAATGATTATAATCAGGACAAATTTCCTAGTAATGAATATGATAAGTCAAAAATTATATTATAACAGAGTAAAAACTAAAAGTGAAGGATGTTGAGACTGATAAGAGCATATACTGTATTTTGGAAAAGACTTTGTCCTTGTTTGTAGTCTTATTAAAATGTATTTATTTGACATCGGTGTGTGTGTGTGTTTATTCATGTTAACAACAAAACTAGCCTCTGTAAAACGACTTTTTATGAACATGGATTGAAAATGGTTTTGCTCTAAAGATGTTTTCGGATATCTGAAACACATTATGTGACTGACTGTGCTTCCATTTCCCTGCGTGGGATAAATAAACGTTATCTTATCTTATCTTATCTTATTAACAGTAATTCCTAAATGGACAGGGTGGCTGACAGGGTGTTTAGGTTACAACATGCAATTAAATGCATGCAAAAGAGATGCAGGGTAATAGGCTACGTAGCATCGACTCTATATTCTGGAGGCACTTCCTCAAACAAGAGGGGTCTTTATACAAAATTGCAGGGTATTTGGGGACCACGTGACCTCGCCTGCACAGGATGTCCCACGCAGGGAGGTACGTACTTAGTAGTCAGCTCGCTCGTGCAGTGCGGTCCAGCCAGCACATGGGCAAAGTTGGAGAAAAAGTTTTGCAGAGGTGATGTTTTAGCAGAAAGATCATTTTCAGGCGTATTGGTGCTTCTGTTTTGCGCCTGTCGGGGACTTCTATAAATATCGGTGTCACTGGTTTTTATTTTATTTTTTAATCAATATTTAATCAAGTCAAATCAGATTATTCTCGCTTGTCGTCCGCCTCGCTCTCCTTCATGTTTCTGCACGACGTCCGACCCCCCGCGCTGCCTTTCATTCATCTGGAGGAGGAGAGGAGCCCGCGTCCGAGCGTACAATGAAGCAGTGTGTCCTTGTCCGAGACAATGCAGCAAGATGCTACGAATCGACTGCACTGTTTCTCAAGAGATCAAGGACGATTTTCTCACGATTGCAGAGAGAGACCAGCTTTAAAGGTTTGTAACACCCGCTACCTGAACGTCTCTACATCTTTTTCTTGCAGGGAATGACTCAAAGCTAAAAAAACAACAAAAAAAACGCACGCACACGTCGTGTAGATCCGCCGGCAGAGCTTGTAAACATCCTGCTGCCATGCGCATGAAAGATGAATCATGATAAAGTCGAGCGCTACTGTCAAGCGATACGCGAGTGATGTATATGTTTCCTCGTATGATGCAGGTATGAATGATGATTGCGCAAAATACGCAGGCTGTGTATGGCATGTAATCAATACGTCTTTTGATCATGTGATTTGCCCATATAACCATTTTTTCCAAATTTAATTTTGAGCATTTGAAAGCATCACGCCTTCATCTCAGGGCGTCAGAGATTTAATGGTATGTAGAAGTATTCATTAGTGTGTATTCATTCTGCTTCAGTGGTGGGCATGTTTGAATTGAATGCCCCCTCCCCCTCCCTAAATCAATGCTATAGTATTAAGTAGGCACCACACACACACACAGAGATGGAGGGGGGTCGTTTTCTTTATTTCCAACTGCCACATAGTATGTCCAAACTAAAATCAATCAATCACATGGAAATGATGAACAACACCTACACAAATTATCATTTTTTCCCAATATTTGCCTATGAGAGTTAATTGTTTACACTCCTGGATGAACAGCAAAGCATTAAGGGGGAATTTAGCTTTCAGCGTCTCCATGAGATGCTGCTTCCAGGCTTTGAAGGCAGCCATTAATGTAATTTGTAGTGAGATGATAAACAGAGTGATGTGTGTTTCTGCTTGAGCAGATAGTCAGATTTGCCAAACGCTCCAGTGACTCTTGAATATGTAAAAGTGCTCAGCTCAAGTGCCTCAGCCCTGACAGTTTGACGGCTATGGCGTATTAAGCTCAGATAATTGGGTGATATTTACTTACAGAGCACACAATCACTCCACAACGGCTTGGAAACTGTGTCTTCTTTCCCTTAATGATATGCTTTGTAGAAATTATTCACTCTCTTGACAGATCCAAACGGTGTGTGTGTGTGTGTGGGGGGGGGGGGGGGAGTGTGTCTACATTTCTTTTTCATTTCACAGATAGTATATTCAGAATTAATAAATCTGTTGTACTGAACAATTTAAAATGAAATTCAGTGTCAAAAAGTTTCAAGAGGTGCAACGTGGGCTGGTATGGCTTCCTAACTGATTACCAGAACAGTCTTTACACATGGCACGCTAATGAAATGCAATCAAGCTCTGACTTGCCCTGTACGCTATGTTAATAAACAATGAATATCATCACCAAAGGTCATTTGACTGTCAACATGTAGAGACTTGAGGCCTTGAATTTACCTGTAAGATGGCACAACTCAGCAACAGAGCCACTTCTTTTAGAACGTGGCTTCATGTTAAGAGGCGGTGAGGGGGGTTTGAGTACTGGCTGTGTCCTCTGACTCAGAGCCATGTGGAAATGTTCCACTGTGTTTGCTGGCACTGTTTACATAAACTCCCTCTTTCTCATCTGTCTTCCTCTTCATCCCCGACCCCTGCCCTTCTGAAAAGCAACGCTGTCTCTCTCAGCGGTTCTGAAAAAAAGAGGCAAACAAGTTCACAAAACTTGTGTGTTTTCTACAAACTGCTGAACATTCATGAGGTTTCAGATAAGTAAGCGACTGTGACTGAATGTTGTGCTAATATCAGGTTCGTCTCACAGAGACTGTCTAAGGTGTTAGACAGTTTCATTTTCTCCTTGTTGTGTTTCTCTCCCATTACAATACATCCTCTGATGACCCATTATGTTCTCAAGCCTTGAGGAATAGCATGAGTACGAGTAACACATATCTTTGCATACTTTGGTTTTTACTATCTTTAATGAAATACCTTTCTCATTTCAGAATGAAGCTTTAGCCTCTGTATGACAAGCTATGACCAACACACAGACTAGACTCTAGACGTCCAATTACAAAGCCAGGACTCAAGAATGAAGACCAAATATGCAATTGTCTTCATCTGTATTGTGGCCCTGGTCATCATTGAGAAGGAAAGCAACATCCTATCAAGGTAAGAGAATAGAGAACAATCCAAACAAACAAAAACTTAAATCCTTTGGATGGATTTTCACTTAAATCCTTTGGATGGATTCCCTTTCTGGGGAAGTTGTGACTCACACCACAGTTTGATTTGTACAGACTTGAGCCATAACTTTACCTTTTGTATTATCCAACTTCAATTATTCATCCAAGTTTTTATCTAGGCTTTCCAATGAAAATACCCTAAGGGAGACGTTTCCTTGGTATTTCTCAGTAAAAGTTGGATGAATTTCAGGAGTAGTACTCTGTCTCAATATCTATATTGCACAAGCAAACGTAAGAAAGAAAGTTAATGCTAGAGACTGTCTTGTAACTTTAACTTTAAATAATTTAATAAATGTACTTATCTTAAAGACTGTTTTCCAGTGCCAAGAAAGTGAATAAGCAATTTCCCATAATAAACAACTATTCTTTTGAAGGCATTTAGACCAAGACTGTAGTATCTCTGTATAAAAGAGTCAGCTAAAAGACACTCAATCTCAGATGTCATTTAGCTTTAGCTTTAACAATCTTCATCAATTGTTAATATATACATTTTAATCAAGCCTCTGTATCTCATCAGGGTCTCTGATAAGCTCATCCAGAGGCAGACTCCACAACAGACCCAGCAGACTCCATTGGATTACAGCAACACGACACAAAATGGCTCCCTGACGATGCTCAAAATACTGCTCTCTAAACTTGCTGGTACAAAAAGGAATTACTCAAGTCTCTCTGAGGAGCAAGAGGACGAACTAGATGAACTGGGCATGCACAGTCACAGCGGTGGCCGTAAGCACATATTACTGTTGGCCACCACACGGACAGGTTCCTCGTTTGTGGGGGAATTTTTCAACCAGCATGGAGAGAACATGTTCTACCTGTTTGAGCCTTTGTGGCACGTCGAGCGCATGCTAACCATGGCCGCAGAGGCAAATAACGGGACGGTGTTGGCAGGGATCTACCGGGATGTACTCCAGGGGCTCTTCTTGTGTGATTTCTCTCCTCTTGAGAAGTTCATCTCTCCCCCACCTCAGGACCACATCACACCGGCTCTTTTCCGCAGAGAGTCCAGTTTATCACTCTGTGAAGAACCTGTCTGCACTCCTGTAATCAAAGATGTTTTTGAGAGGTAACTATCTCGATCCTAACTAAAAAAAAACTAAAGTTAAATGTGATACAGTTGCAAATCTATTTTCTTAACCACTATGAGCACCCGTCTGAAAGGTTTGTTTTAATAATGATGTCCTTAATAACCTTGTTATTGGCAGTTTTAAATATATCAACTGTGAAACTATGAACTGTAAAAAGTTTTTTCATCCAGTGTGATACACTTCTCTAAATACTTTGCAGATACCAGTGACCTTCAGCGCACATTACTGATGTGTAGCACATTCAAAGCATTTATGTCATTGCAATTGGGAATAAAACATTGCATCATAGTTGCTAAATTCATCTAACAATGACTCGGGTTTCAAGTAAGCTGTTACAAAGTGCTTTCATATGCAAGCTTATAATGTTTAGGAAATAAGACATCAGACTTGGACTGAAACTGTGATGGACATTTCTTACTGTTTTTTTTAACCAAATTTCCTCTTGCAATAGTTTAGTATTTGATCTTATTTTTTTTTAAATCAGGCATTCACTCATCTTTTGTATTGATGATTCAACCCTGAAAGCCCTCCTACCTTGTAACTCTTTAAATGTTATTTACACTAAAAAGTATACCACTTTTGTCTTAGGTATCACTGTAAGACTCGTCGCTGTGGACCGCTGAACTTGACCCTTGCATCCGAATCCTGCCTTTCCAAGCAACACCATGCAATTAAGACTGTCCGTGTGCGCCAGTTGGAAACATTGCAGCCTTTGGTGGAGGATCCTCGGTTGGATGTGAGAGTGATCCAGCTAGTCCGAGATCCACGAGCCATATTAGCATCCCGAATGGTAGCGTTCTCTTCGAAGTACCAGACGTGGAAGGCCTGGGCGCAGGACGGCCAGGTGCCTGAAGATGACGAGGAGGTGAAGAGGCTCAAAGGAAACTGTGATCAGATTAGGATGTCTGCAGAAGTGGGACTGAGCCGTCCTCGCTGGCTGAGGAACCGTTATATGTTGGTGCGTTATGAGGATATTGCCCGCTATCCCATGCAGAAGGCCGAGGAGATGTACAGGTTCACAGGGATACCATTTAGTCCCCAAGCTAGAGAGTGGATTCTGAGGAACACCCAGACCACTCAAGGAGCTAGTGGGATTTACTCTACTCAGAAGAACTCATCAGAGCAGGCAGAGAAATGGAGATTTAGCATTCCCTTTACACTGGCTCAGGTAGTGCAGAGAGTGTGTGGACCCACCATGAAGCTGTTTGGGTACCGATTTGTGGATGACGAAAAGACACTGATCAACAAGTCCATCAGTTTGCTTGAGGAGAAACCATTTAATTAATTGAGGGATCAAAAATGTATCTGTGAATCTGCAAAAAACTGCACGTGATGGATTGTAGCCAGGAGAAGCCATTATTGCACAAAACAAGTAAGCAAAGGTGCCATAAAAGACACCAAACGTTTAGATACAATAATATTCATACTCACCAATGATGTGCCTCATTGTAACAATGAAGAGCCACTTGATAAAGAGAAGTATTTATTTGCATACTGTGTTCACTGAGAAGCCTGGTTTTCAAGCTTTTTAACACGCTCTGTATTTCATTTCAAATGAAATAGGATGTCACGCCTGACTTGTAAGATATTATTATGTAAGATTTTATCGATAGTTGGTTGTGTGTAGATTTTCAGGGATAAACGACAGTGAAAGTGACATGTGTTTTGTTTGTGTGTGTCTGAAAGAAAGTATGTTTTTGTTGCTGTGTGCTCATCTCTGCCTAGTACATCCTGTTTTGTTGTAGATCTGCGTCTGAATCACTTTAGATTAGACCTGATGTTCTGTAATAGGGCCTTACATATCTGACTCAGGTTAATTGAATGTGAGATTACATTCTGTGGTGTCTAAATGAGGAATATTTATAAAGTATGCTGTGCAAAACAGTGGGATCTATATTATATTTAGCAAAATAGGATACAATACAACTACAATATGCCAAAAAAAACTGGGGAAATTAAGATAGATAGTATATGCAGCATAATAAACTGTATATTCTCTACACCATAGAATAAATATATCTAACTTCTGTATGTGTCTTCACCATACATGTGTTGCCAATAGCCATAATTGTAGTAATGCATTTTCCAGAGCTGCCTCCTCACCTTTAAATAAACTGGCAGTTTGGGTGTCATTTTACAGAGGCCGCGTCTCAGCTAATAACCTGCTACGCTTCTCGACAAGCAGCTCTGAATCTTAAGGTATTAAGTCAGAACTGCTCCGCTGATTTCAGACAAGTGAGCTCATGGACACGCAAACAAATATTCTCATGCAAGGCGTTGTTTTAATCACTTCCCAACTCAAAGAAATGAAATCACCAGAAATATGAAGAGCTGCCAAATTCAAGATTTTTACCCTCTAGTTGTGAGATTTACGTAGATGTACGTATGTGACTGTCACTTTAAGTGGAACCCAGGTGCTGTTGCATTAACTGTCACTCTTTATGGTATATAAAGGTATCCACTGTGACTCCAGGTCAATGGCAGCATTGTGCTCGGCTTGGCTCAGGCACTGCTGAAACTGCCTTGGAAAGGGATATGCGTTAGAGGTACATATAGTAGTGGGCTTATACTAACTTAGTGTTTCAAACATAAATATGAATACATTGCAGCTGACAGGCCACGAGTTTCCGAGACCCACTACTGAAGTATTTGAAGAATACTGTGAAGTATCTGATTGTGTGGGTGTAGTCAGCTTATGTCGCTATCTAGAGTAGCTATAATCATTTGGGAGCAATATATAACAGTTTTTGGTCAAACATAGTCTCAGTTCCTGAAGGAAGTCCAGGTTTAGTCATAACTTTTCATCAGTTAATTAATTGCAAGTCTTATAGGTCTAAATGCTTTTAAACAATTGAAATGTTGTGCCATTTAAACATTTTGCTTCCAAAGCTGGGTTAATAGCTAATATTTTTGCATGGCTGAGACAAAATCCTTTCAGTGCATAGGCCTAATAATTAAATACTCAAGTGGCGTTGCAATGCAAATCTTGATATTACCACCAAAACCTGAGACAAGTCTCAAGTCTTCAGCGAGTCTGAAGGGATTAAATTGTGACTTGAGTAGTCAGAAGAAGTCAGAGAAGTGAACAGAAAGTCTCCGCTGTACATCCATACTCAGCATGTTCATTTTGCTCAAATGAACACAGGGCCTCTGTGTCATTTATAGGGTTCAGCTCTCAAAATATGTCACATTCAGGTCAGACAATTCTGCTGAGAGTACTGTAGTATATTTAGCTACATTTGCCTGAAACGAAATGAGCAGATAGTTGGTGGAGAACTTGATTATGCTGCAGGAGAGGTTTTGAAACTCGGTTGTGGTGTAAAAAAAAAAAAAGCTGAGTACAGCTGCTGTTCCGTGTGAAGAAACACAATTCAGTGTTTCTAGGATAACTTTTAAGAGTTTGTTCAATGCCTTGCTGTCAGTGTAAACTATTAAAACTTTATTTTTACTGTCACATTCTGGTTATTCTTGCAGAGGAAACCTACAGCAAATTATGCTTCAGCAACTAGAAATGTGTCACACAGATGTAAATGTTGAGAGTTTGCTCAATTTTTTGCTAATTCCTCAAGGTTTTCCAGCAGCATGAAAATCCCATCAGCTGTCCAAAAGAGGAAGAAGTGCTTTTGGCACAAACACAGGCTGTTTCTGGTATTCTCATTATGTTGGGACATAAATATGTGTGTCTCTGTGTGTCTGTGTGACCTTGTGTTTTATCTCCATGGTTACCTATTATGATTAGGATTTGAATATTAATATATTTAAATATGAGTGTAAATGCCTTTTATAGACCTGCTGTGTAAAGATCATCAAGAATCTTCTTTGTGTTGCTTGATCTCTCTTTGTTTTTCAACCAAATTACAGATAAACCGGATGCAAAAACAAACTTTACTTTCTTATCATTTTAAGCTTTGGTTGAGGACACCATGGATAACATGAGGATTAATGCAGGATTGTTTACTCATTGGAATTCACTCAGTCCACATCCACATGCAGGCTGTTGCCAAGGATCCCCAAAAGGCTGAGTGGGAATAACTAGAGGAAAAAGGCAGAAACAGGGAGCCCATTCACGTCTGCATTCTTTCTCTCTGTTTCACGCCTCAGCTGAGAGAAAGCACTTTAGAGTTCACAGCTGTTGGACAAGATGATTCTACCCTTGATCGTTTGCCTGATGCTGAATATTCCCACAGCAACATAGCAGATGTTACCATGCCGGCAAAAGAGGATAAGCCACTGAAGAGCTAGTCCAGTCTCAAGTTTCTCTGAGGTGTTCCTTTAAACCACTAGCAGTGCTGTAGAGCAGTGAGTTTGATAAGTGGGTCCCTGAGGGTTTCGTGCAGTGTTTCACCAGCACATGCACAAGGATGCACGTACACACTATGAACAAAGAGGTCATGCACACTGATGACTCTCACTGAGTACAAAATGAGAGTGAAAGAGACACAGTGGAATCATACCCACAACCATTTCCTGTATACCAAGAGACAGTGGTGGTAATGCATCACAAGAAGTAACGATACAGTGAAATATAAAAGGAAGTCAGCAAGCTTATAAAAATAGTACATATTTCAAACTAGTTTTAAAAAGGCTTTGTGAATGTTTTGAACTGGCAAGTGTTTGGACAAGAACATGTTTGTTTGACCCCGAGGATGCAAATATTTTGGTGTCAAAACATTGACCGTAAATGAAAATAAGTTTTTTTACAATGAACCGACACCCCTGACCTATGGTGTCCTGACTTTAAAATGCACTTTCAGTTGTTGGAAAGTTGCTAAATGATGGTGACTGATTTACTCAGTAAGACCTCATTGCAAAGATGCTATTCATCAAAGAACTGGTGGCAGGAACTGGGCTTACCCCCGCACGTCTGGTTCACGTAATAGATTCCACCAAAGCATTGAGCTCTCAAAATAGTATGCTGCATCGAGGTCAGAAAAAACAACCGAAACTTGAGCAGACCTATTATGACCAAGAGAATGAATCTGGGACTAACTTTTATTTGTTGGCGAGAGCTTCAGGAAATAAAAGGATGAGAGATGCTGAGCTGGGCTTCTTCTGTGTTGTTGCATTTAACTGATGTTTGTTGTTGCCTCCCTTCTTTCTGATCACAAGTAATGTAATCATAACAGCTGTCTGTCTGTTAATATTTATAGCAGTGTGATTGTACTTTGAAATGCAGTCACACATACGGATGTTATGACTTAAGATATCCTGTCTAGAAAATCCCTATTTGAGGAATAATTTCCTGTTAGTCAAAACCTTTGGATAATATGCAACTATGTTAATGTAAGACAGCTGCAGTTTAGCGGTACACCGCCATGAATTTATTGCAGTTTTACTTTCTTTTTGGCCTTTTCTGACCCCAAAATTCTCATGAATCTTGTAATTAGTTTTTCTTGTTTGTTTTTTTTCCCATTGCTTATCATCTTTGCAAACATACCAAACATTTTGTGGCTCTGAAAACATGAAATAGTTGATAAACTGTACACATACGCAAGATAAATCAGCACAAAGTAACCCGCCTGTTCTCCTGCGACCATTTACATAGATGACTAGCTCACTTTAGTCATGACGTGGCCAGAAAGTTTAAGGTACAATTTGGCACCGCTTGCTCCAAGGGTGACACTGGTTTAGACTGGCATGCCATTAAACTACAGTACCAACAGATGCACAGTGTCCTTGTATGCACACACAGATTGAATGACTCCGCTTGTGCTGTGTATGGGGATGGAAGGGAGAGAGCGAAGGAAACAGGAAACCCAGCCCCGCTCCCGCCCTTATCGACCTTTTCTGGCTCTCATCCATGTTCCTCCTCTCTTAAGCATCTCCCCCCTGCTCAGTCTCTTTACACTCAGTGGTTTGGATAGGTAATGACTGTTTTAGGAAAGAAAGGGTTTCTTGATTGGTGTGTACCTGAGTCAACATAACAAATACACAAATGCATTTGTGTATTTTTTTGGTGTCTCTGCTTTGTGACGGTGTTCTTTCTGGATCATGACATCTACTTTCTATCTTAAGCTATCCACTGTCACACAACACTATGCTCCTCCAGTCCAGCTCTCCACCCCTCAAGCAAACATATACACGCAAACACACACACACACCTACACACACACCCACCCACATTCTGGACCCCTACCTTTCTTTAAGCACACTCCATCTCCTCTTACTGGCTGCCCCTCGCTGGAAGGTAAATAAATCCTGTGGTTGGGGTGGAACACTGAGTGCCCTCATATGCCTCTGGAGTTGCTCTGCCTGAAAGAGGCCTTGTGTTTGCCTCTGTAAGGTGGCTCCACTCAGCCATACACTGGCCATGCACAGATAGGCTGCTCTGTGGAACACCCAAAAAAAGGACTGACTGATTAAAAAATTTTTTTTTGACACTAATACCGTCTTCTTCTATATTGAAACATACTGCTGTTGTAGTAGCTCCCTCCAGTCACAATTACAGGATGAATTATGTTATATTACACGCTCATATATGACTATATAGTGCCAAAATGTAGGCTGCATTCATTCCCCTTGTGTCCTGCAGAGGGCAGTAGACCCCACAGGATCATCAAGCTCACTTCTCTTGGTTGTATGTGTGTGTGTGTGTGCACACAGGTGTGCAGAAATGCATATATGTATGTTCTATATGCATGTGGGCATATGTGCATTTACATGTGTGTGGGGCCTCTCTCAGGTGATTGCTCACATGTGCAGTGGTAATTGTTGTGACGTTTTTATCTTCCTCATTACAGAAAGTTCTCTTGGAGCTCGAGACAAAGCAGAAAATGACTCCTGCTTATGTCTGTGCCCCTTCAATCCATTGTTTGTCTCTCTGTTCCCTTCACCACGTCTCCAGAGCTCAGAAGTGTAAAAGATGTCCACATCAAAGCGGGTGCAGGCCAGCACTAATCCGCAAATAATGACAGGCAGGCAACGCTGGACTTAACACACATGTCCCCTTACTTACTAATCTTGGGTGGTATAGTGCAATGCATGAGGATCATCATACAACACTAACACCTGCACTGCAGATAAAAACAAGTTTGAATTATCAGGGACAAAATGAGTGAGATTTTTTGTAATATTCACAGGAGAGTACGTTAGTAGATTAGTTTTCTTCTCTCCATAAATCTGACCTAAGAAGTAATGGAGAAAGACTAATATTAAATGCTAACTATTTAAAAAAGCTGTTAAAATCTAGTAGGTTTGAGATAAAAGCTATATCAACACACACAGAGACACACACACACACACATCTACACATGCACATCTCTTAACTGTCAGGTGGGCAGCCCTGGAGGGAAAATTCTTCCACACTCACCTGTACCATTGTTTCATCTGCTCTTCCTGTGTGAGGAGCCTGTGTTGTTTGAATACAATGGGGGGTCAGAGAAATCACAGCACCTGTCAGACAGACACTCCATCATTGTGACAGAGAGTGGAGTTACAACAAACGGCACAAATGCTCACCACCAACTAGCCCCATTTTTGTGTTTACTCACCACTTTTATGTCGGTGCCATTACGCAACAAATTGTGTACGGGTCTCTATTTTCAGAGTAAATGTCCTGGAAATGTTCTATTTGTTCTTTTATTCTTTATTTCAGCTGTAACTGCTGCATTTTTTTTGTTGTTCACACATGTTGCATTACTTTGTGGCACTGCCTCGGTGCACTAATGGTGTTGCAGATTACTGTAACCAAACATGCTCTCTTTATCTTGTTTTTTTGTTTGTTTATGTGCTAAAACTAAACCGTAATTACAATAGTAAACAATAATTGGATTATCATTTGCATGCACTCATCGAATGTAATAATAATAAAATAATAATGACAAAAATTTACAATAAAGTTTTATTTAAACCTGAAATGAATGCTATTAAATTCAGATTTATTTGTCATCACAAGATATACGCTATATATCTGAAATTAAATATTGTAACTACAAGCTATTTATTTAAAACCTTACCCACAAAAATATCAAGACAAAAACATAAAACACTAAGCTGTGTGTGTGCAATAATAAAAGCATTCATATAAACATTACATACTTAAATACACATATATACGGAAACTCTCTCCAGTGTTTAGGACTTAAGAACAGTTTTTTTAAAAAAGAGTTATGGGTTAGTTCCGTAAGAGTAAAAATATGTTTTTCCAGGATCATTTTTCTAAGTTACAAAGGTCGGAATTTAAACTGCTGAAGCTTTTTGTACATGGGTTGCACACACTATCAGGTGAGCTACTTGGGCGTTGCAAGTTACTTTTTAAAATTTTTATTACGTCAAAAAAACTTGACTTTTTTGACTCTTGAACTGAGTTTTGTGTTTTTTGTGTTTGTTGTTGTAATACTCATTTTAACCATAAGATGCTGAAGTGCACCACCACCAAGCATTCACTCATATGAAACATTGTATATCGGCATCTGTAATACATTTCATTAAGTACTTCAGCCTAGTTCAGGTTTGTTTTCTGGGTCGACATAGAATTAACTTTTGGATTGCCACGAGTTACTGCATATTGCATATTTCTTTTACATTTGTTTTCCTTGACAGTGAAGAGACAATCTGCATTATAATCCAACATGTAAAAGACTGCAAAGAACATGTAACTGATATTGCAAAACTGATAGCAGCAGCATCCTCAACAGAAATTGATATCATATGATATTGTGCCATCCACTAAGTAATACTAAGCCCTCCTATTCACTCCCTAATCTCCCAGTGAACTTCACAGAGGCAGCCAGGTCATGTTAGACTGACATGAAACAAAAGGTAACAGTGTGCAGCTGAATGTCTTCCAGACGCCGAGCCCCATAGGAGAGGTCTATCAGAAGTGCCAGAGTTGGGGATTAAAACTCACTCTGGGAATGTCAGCTTTGTCAGACAATACAATCCCATCACTGCTGCCACCGCCGTCTTCATTAAAATGTTATCATGCTACTCCCAAAATGGCTTTTATTCAGCCTTATCTTGACATGATTTGAGAAATGATTATTATGTTTCACACTCAGTAATCGAATTTCATACAGTTGCCTGCGGTATTGATTCTCAATGATCTCCCATTTGTCTAAACCTCATTTGGCACCGTAGACAAATGCAAGAAAATAGCAATAGCATGACATCACTCTTTCCTCTCATGGTGCCAGTGCTCTTCAGTACAACCTCTGTCCTGAGTGATGGGTGTACCCCAGCAAGGTCAGCTCACAGCAAGCCCCCAGAGAAGACTATAGACATCAGTGTTACCGTATACTATGTTGTCTCCTCTGCACCCCACTGTCAATCAGACTGCTGGTCTAACCTTCTCAAGTTGCATGAGCTATGATTAGCAATTTCTACCATTATGTATCCTCCCTGCATAATTCATAGCCTCTGTTCTTTTTGACTGTCCCCTGGAGAGAATATGAGAGGGGAATCCCACCCTGCTCCAACAAAACCCGGAGGGCTTGTCTTGTGGTGGGAGAGAAAAAAATAAATGTTGCATTTTTAATTATCCAAACATTGGATGATTTATAATTGATGAGGGGGATAAACGTAGGTGCAGGTTTGCCCCTCCACCGTCAAGGAAATGAAATGGTGTGGAAAGTGTTGGGTTATTAGGCCGTTAGGGATCGGGTGCTCTCCTGATCCAGAGACCAAGTATGACAAAGCAACAGAGAGGAGATCCCATACACTGACCAAAGTGGAACAAGCATTTTCCTTACCCTCAGTTGACGCTGCTATTGTCAAACTATGTTATTCTGCTGAGAGATAGCGAGGTATGTCACTGGAGAAGCCTGATCTGGTTCATTGTGGGATTAGTTAACATCACAATTTGTTTTGGTAAAATAAAAAAGTGGCATATTGAGGGCAGTGCCTTTCATGGAAGAGTTACTATCTTTGGATGATTTGAATATTATTCATCAGACCTTTGGCAGCATTTACAGGCAACTTTAATGAATATTACTTAAGTGACAAACTGCAAATACAGAGATGTCTTTGAGGGCACAGGCTTACAGGGAGGTACTTTAGAAATGGTCATGTTTTCCTCCAAGTAATTCTTAATCACTGTGTTTTCATCTCTAGGCAGGACAGTAATGACCAATTCTGAGTGAGTGACCATGGGAATGGGCACAGCTTAAATCCCCTCCATCCCTGTGTGTGCTTGATTCCCAAACTCTACACACACACACACACACACACACACACACACACACACTCAGGGTTACAGAGTTGAATCTGCTTTATGGTGTAGCCACCCTTTGATTCACCGCTCAATGAAACTTGTGACTGTTTTAATTAAGGAGAAAATACACTGACAGTGTAGCACACGGAAATCCGCCGCTGTGCACATAAAGGGCGCTAATGCTTTTCTTCCTGTCGACGCAAGGCTGGCCTCCTTTTGTCAGACTGACCATTCACTTCTCATTCATTTTCTTTTCCTCTCTTTCTTCTGTTCTTAAGTATGGCATTGCATGAGGTCTGAAGCTAATGACAGGAAAAACATATTCAAGGCCCAGCCAGGTGAGAAAGCCTCATGTGACCAGTTGGGATTGATGTTTTGTGAAAACACACATATATTTCTTACTACAGAACTGCCACAGGGGATTCTTCATGGCAGACAAAATGGACAACAGGGTATACTCTTGTTTGGTGTGCCTCAGGGCAGGAGGAGTTCATTCATTGCCTGTTTGTCTAATTCTTTAACCTTTGTACACTGACCAAAACTTTTTATGGGACAGTTTGTGTACTGTTTAAACTTTTCACTCTTTGAACAGTATAGTTAAGTAATGGAAGAGTATTGTACTCTCTGGCCATCAACCAGCATCCAAAACAGCTGACAGCTGTCTGTGGGTTCCCATGTTAGTCACAGAGGTACAGTTCTCTGTCGTTGTGGTATTTTGACAGATGTTTCACCGAGGTTTGTGTATGCTGGTGTGTGACAAGTCCTCTCTTCCTCTGGGGATCAATGTCTGTCCTGTTCTCTCGCCGATCTGATGTTTATCTGCTGGTGATCAATCACACTGTTGACAGCATGAGGGTTAGTGTTACCATCCCCACTGCCTCTGAGTGTGTGTCTGTAGATTGAACACAAAGGACAGGTGATAACTAATAAGGATTCATGTATTAATTAAATATATGCCAATATGTTGTGCATTATGTTTTGAAGTATTGTATATGTGGCAGATATTTGTACACAAACTTAAGAGCAGCAGATTTTGAAGGAATATGTGAGTATATTTCTTTTAGTTTGTCATTAATTTGCCTTTAATTGTTATTGCTGTGAATCAATGATACATACATGTTAAGATTTTAAGCCCTTTGCAACAAAAATAATACGTTTAAGCTAAATACATTATATGTATTCAAAGGTTCAGAGAAAGATGAGGCTTGTAGTCCCACAAAGACTTCAGTGTTTAGATAATAGAGGAGACTCTAACACAACTCCACACTTGAAAAAAGAGAAAAGCCATTAAATACTGTACAGGCCAAGTTTCTAGTATCCTCAGACCAAAATAAAGCTTCTAGCCTCTCCACACAAATGATTGATGATGACTCCCTTCTCACAGCAAATGGGCCCTAGTCAGGATTTTCGTTCTTAATGCAGGTGTCAGTAATCCTCCTTTGCCTCTTCAAGTGATGTTTTTAGCCTGAGGAAATGCTTGACCAGATTCCTCCCTTACTGCGTAGAAACAGTGTAATCTCTCAATCCTTGACACAGCAAATAAACACAGCACAGAAAGAGAGCCCGGCAACTTTATCTCTTACTTCCTTCC
Source organism: Larimichthys crocea (assembly GCF_000972845.2). NCBI lineage: Eukaryota > Metazoa > Chordata > Actinopteri > Sciaenidae > Larimichthys > Larimichthys crocea. Next base: position 16,795,892 of record NC_040013.1, read on the forward strand.
ACATTGTCTCGTTGACAAGTTTCAATGGAACCTCACAGAGGAGAGAAAAGAGGAGACATATTTCTTAGGTAACAAGCCCAAAGGGGCAGTGGCTGGGGATTGAAGGTTAAGTGCATGTACTAATACTCACAAAAAGGAACTTAACACCTTAGGATATAATGACATTGCATACACTTCCTCTTGGCCTTTTATTTGGTTAGCATCTTTTCCTTAAAAGAAGAAAACTGCCACGTTATCCTGTTACACCTGGGAAGGGAAGACAGATATAAAGATGAGATTCTAAAATAAGAAAACATAAATAAATTGCTTGATAACTTTAATATTTAATGCAATGGTGTGATAGTAATTGTCATTTATGTCAAGGTAATGTATTTATGTGGTTCATGTAATAATTATTAAAAACAACTTTCTTAGAGAGAAAGGTGAGCCACTCTTAGGACAAACTTCTTTTCGGCTTCTTTTGAATCCATGATTTCACTCACATTGTTGTAGCCAAAGCACCTAATTGGAGGTTAATGTCTTTTAACCTTTCTCATGAATTATTTCTTGAGATACCTGAACTCCCACTCTCCTGGTTTCCCTCCCCCACCTTAATTGGACAGGACACCTGTTTCCCAGGAGATAACCGCACCATGGGTTCAAACAGGCTTGTGACCTTCTTTGGCACTGTGTCTCATTTGGCTGCATATTGTATCAGTAGAGATCTGAGGTCATCCCGGATAAGACTGAGGGGAAAAAAAAATATCATCACACATAGACAGTAGAGCAAAATGGACCATCCTTTGACCCTCTCAGACAGCTGCAAGAAACAGTAAGGATAGAGTGCATCCTGATGTGGTAGGTTGGCACAAAGGATGGCAACAAGCTCTTTCGTGATCCTCACATAATTTGCATTGTTGCTCTTAATTTGAAATGTATGTTATGTTCATTTTAAATCAGTACAGACAGGAATGATATCATATTACCTCTTTTCATGCTTTCTGTTGATATGGACAATTATGGTGCAAAATGCAGTCACAATGCAGAGTTTGAGTTCACATCTGGAAGACACCTCCAGGTTAGTTGTTACCAATGAGCTACATATAGGACTATGGGGTCAGTGAAGTCTAGCACCCATTTTATACTTTAGCAGCAACCAGTTAAGAATATTAATTAGACAGAGACCACCCCTATCCCATTGTTTATTCACTAGAGATTTCATTAAATATGTCATAAGAGGTACCACTTGATCGTCTGCTCATGTTCCGAATGCTAAGTGCCAGTTTCTGTCACAAATATTGACAGCGTCTATAACATGTCTGCCCCAGCTCTGACCCTGACGTAGTCCTTTGCAACTCCCCTTTTGTAAATATTCATTTCATGTTACATGTGGCACTGTAACTCATTTTATGAATAAAATTGGCATTGAATGTGGCTATGGAAAATTCCCCAGGTAATTTCTTAAAGTTTCTTATAGAAACATTTCAATATAATATTCAATTGTGATATTAACAGAGAAGAGGTTAGTTACAATACATTTCATTTCATTATGATTATTCTTTATTAAAAGGAGATTATTTTACTATTAGCTCAAATTGTATTATTTTGTTTATCCCACCCTTAATTTATTTTAATTATGGAAGGTTATTATTTTACCAGGTGCAATACCATTGGCATTTAATTTCAAGAAAGAAATGAAGACAGTTTAAACGACTGTAAAGAATGAAATATGAAATCTCTATCTGATGCCCAGGGGGCAGTATAGGCTGTACATAATCCAACTAAAACTGTACTACTGCATATTAACCTTTGTAGCTATACAGGTATAATGCTTAAATATTTTCCTCAAGAGACTTATAAAAACAGTAGTTCAGCTTGGTGTTGACGAAAATACAAATTGAATTGTGAAAAGAGGTGTGTAACAAGCCTGAGGAGATTTTGCTTTGGTCTTTTCCTGTACAACCTGTAAACAAGATTGTTTACTTTTGCTGTTACAGTAAGCAAACAGATTGGGGTTCAACAGACAAAGCACAAAGCAGGTTTGATAGAGACACAACAGATCCTGAGACCCAGGATCAGGAGCACTAATGGGATTAGATCTGCCACGCACACACCAAACACCAGGCTGTGAGCTGACAAGACCCACACAACAACTTTCACTACAAAGTCAAAATAATCCGTCACTGTGACGAAATGAAAATAAATCAATATTTGATACAACTTCTTTGTAAATAGTTATAAAAAAAACATGATTTTCATAACATAAAGTCTTTCCTCCATTGGGGAGGAGACTTTTCAGAATTCCTATTTTTCCTTCCACCCCTAAGGGGCAGCAGAGGCCTGCATTTAGCAGAGGCAGGTCATCTTTGAGCAATGACTGTCAAGTGGGACCCTCTCGTCTGCACAACCAAGAAAACAGTAGCAAGGAACAAAGGACAAAAGTTCATCAGACCAAAAATCAAAGTATGCTTGTTTTAGTATGTTGATTTTTTTGGTCTTTATTTCTGCTATTTGTAATATTTTGTCTGTTTTTGTTGATTATGTTGGTAGTTTTCACTACACCAAATTGATTTTTACAGGAAGAACAAAAAAAAAAAGGTAAGTTTTCAAAGAAAACCAAATCCTCTTTCTCTCTAGGTCATACACACCTACACATACACACACTTCACCCGGTGAGCTCGCTTTCCTTCTTTCAGCATACAGGTTGATATAGTGAGACAGAGCTGCTGGGTGGGCTCCTAAGCAGGAGTGGAGGGCCCTCGGTTCAAGGCTATCAAGTGAAGTGTACTTTGATAAAAAAAAAAAAAAAAGAAAAGAAAAGAAAAAAAAAAATTAAATGAGCCAAAAGTTTAGTGATAAGTGAAAAACGTTGGGCTGGGGCAGCTCTGTGGGTCGGGCTGTGGGATGCGACAAAGATTAATAAAGAGAGCAGGTCTGCGAAGGGAGAGGGTGACGGTGAGGTTAGTTGGAGGGCCAGACTGCGCTAGATGAAAGTGGGAACTCTCTCCCACAGCTGTCAGCAGTTTTTAATGCAAACTTTGCTATTGATTGGCAGAGCCGACCAGGTTCTACCACCAAACTTTTCTAGTTTCTAGTTTCTCGAGTGTTGGATGGACTGTGGTATGAAGAGTCCAGTATCAGGTTTGTCATCTTGAGAATGTACTTAAACTGAAACAGGAGTTATAGCTCAACTAACCATATTGTATCATTATGCTTTTATTTTGTTGATTGAGCCATGTGATAGTTTTTTTTGTGTGTGTGTGTGGCTGAAATTGTATTGTTTCACTTTTGTAACCATGAAATGGGAGTTTGCTGTATATATATATAAAGGCTCCAAAGAGCAAGTGTGAGAATGTTCGCTTAACCTATTTCAATCAAAAGTGTTTGAAAGCAGCAACTATATTTATCTCAGATATGTACAAGTGAGGTTCTATGTTGAATACAGTAATCTTTAGCCTTTACACAGCTCATAATTGAATCAAGCCATGATCTTTCATCCCTGTAGTTATTTTAAGACATGAATGACACAACAAAAATTGAAATGCACCCCTCCCCTTTCCCATTTCAACAAAAGGTCAGAAATTCAATCACCACTGCTGCTATTGCTATAATAATATATGTATGGGAAACAGCCACAGTTACTGACCGCCAAATTCTTTGGCTGCCTGTGGTCATTTTGTCTTGCCTAAGAACAGAGGCGTCTCTCACTGGAGTTATCCATTAATCCCAGCAGGCTGAGTTCGAGCGTACAACACCAACAGATTCTTTGATTCTTAACTCTGTTTGTAATGGCGTTTTGTCCTTTTAAATCCCCTAGGCCAGCAGTGGATGTGTAGTATACTGAGGCATTCACATTTATATTGTTTGATTATTATGTCCTATTAAATATTTTCTGATTATTACAGAATTGAGAGATATAATGTGCATTAGAGAATATCATTTCATAAATTCTGTGTGTTTTATTTCTGAATTTGAAAAAAGCCAGTACATGATTTTGATTTATGCATTAGCTGCGTTATTTCTACAAAGCTTTTTATTATAAATTGTATAATATATATTATAGATAGCGACCTTTATGATAGATATGACAATGAACTTTTTGTCTGTATTATTAAGGATTCATCAGGGGCAAATATCATTTTAGCTTTGGCAGAAATACGTTGTTATTGCACCTCCCGTACCCACATAAATAATAAGAACTTCTAATCTTGTGTTTCTGAAACATTCACACAATTTTGCTTTCACCACTTTGCTCAACATCATATTTTAATGTTTCCAATCCTTTTAGCAACATTGTTCCATGTTAAAGAATTTGGCATGTGTGAGAGCCAGTAAATTAAAAAAAAAAAGTATTTCAGAGAAATGTGTGATAAGAGAGTAAAAGAGTGGGTGTAATGTTAACAGCGTGCTACAGAGTATACAAGAGTGGGAGATGAAATGTGCATTGGGAGAACAAAGTGAGTGAGGTACATGGAGGAAGTGGAGTTCAGCTGAAATAAGCAGTCTCATTAATGCACCGTCACAGCTTTCATTAGCCTCCAAGAACAAGCTGCACCGATATAACTCAGAAAGAAAGAGACGTAAAAAAAAAAATACAACAAACTAACCCAAAGACAATCAACAGATTAGACAAAGTGAAAACCGGAATCCCTGGATTTCATGTAGGTGTGATTTACTGTGTGAGAGACAGTGAATTACCTTAAACACACAATTTAAGTGAATCTTTGGAGAACTTCAAAGCTTTTTGGGATAGATAAAAGCGGAGGCACAAAAACTGAACAAGCTCCTCACCAACTCCCATTAGAAAGTAGATTTCACTGACATAAAAAAAAAATAACTTTTGGATCAAATTGGTCAGAAGTAGTGAAAAATAACTGATATAAAATATTCAGAAACCAGAGATTATTGATACTAAATACAATAATACATCGTGAAATGTTCCTGTTTGCATTTCTTATCTTAGATTTTGTCTTTGTTTTATATAGAAACCAGCTATTGAAAATAGACATTTTACTATTGGAAGAAGAGACGAGTGTTTCCTATTGTGATATTTTTTTGCCAGTGTGCTTGCTGTTTCTTGCAGCAGGCATTTTTAAACCCTTGCATCTATTACCTTTCACCGGGTAAATACCTAATGCTGGAAACATTTGTCAATGTATGCAGCTGGCTGAGCAGAATAGATTATTAGGAAGTGAGGGGAAAAACACACTGCTTCTCCAAACAGCACAAAGCTTTCCATACAAAGTGTGTTTGTCCAGCTCAGACATAAAGAAGGTACGGAAATAGCAGCACTGGCCATTAGCAGACTTAAATTGTATCACAAGAACATGAAACATATAATTGCTGTTATAAATGTATTAGTCAAGTCAAATTAATTATTTACAGGTTTTAAAGAGCATGAAGAAAATACAATAAACAAGAAAGAATAAACAGATCTTGAATTGTAGCTATTGGACCAGAGGTTGTGTTTGTTTGTTTTTGTGGGTATGTGTGTGTGTGTGTGTGCAAAAGGTGTAAAAAGAAATTTATGTGGTTTGTGTTGTGGTGTTTACATCAAGCCTCATTAGAGATTTATAGCTGACGCACTGCAGCTCATTCATTCAGAAATGCTGGGGTCAACACAGTGGAAAGGCATAGGTGTGGAAACACTTATTGTAAATTATTAAAGGAAAGAACAAAAATTACTGAATACTACATGGGCTCATGATGTGAATAGGGAAACTTTGTGGTACAATGGGCTACAAGGGCAACCTGAAAATGAAAGCTGAGCTTATTTCAAATGAGTTTGATTAATGAGTATTAATCATTGTCCAGAAATGTGCTTTTTTAAAGAATCAGTAAATTAAGTGTGATCGGAATTGCAGTAAAAATGTTTCAAGTTTAAGAAGCTTGTTATCTATATATATCAGCACAATAGCACTTAAATATTCTGCCTAAATTCAAAGTAACAAAGCGTTGCATCTTTTAAAACAAGAGAAAGCAGGGTAACATGCAGACATACGGACAACAGGAGCAACACATGCAGTGATATAAGCAACTAAAGCATTAACAATGGCTCAGCCACTGGTGATTGTCCTCTGTAGTAGGCTTCACACAACCAGATAGTGTTTGGCAGTGGTAAAGAAAAGCCAAAAACATCAATAGTATACTGGCCTCCTGTTGGGTCCTGTGGCCAGTGTTGTGCAAACAGCAGAAAGTTGCGGCGTGTGAAGGGTAATGGGACATCCAATGCCAGGGGACAGCAGGCGGCAGAGTCACACACCGCTGCCGAAAGAAAGATGAAGTAATCTCAGGAAACAAGTAGACACACTCCACTTCGAATTTCGCCCCAAACAAGATTAAAGTGACATTATTCTATGAGAGTGTGGCAAGAGTATTAATCTTACACATAGAGGCAGAGGCTAGACAAACACAGGCTGGCTGCAAGAGTATGGGAGCACATTCGTTATTTTGTCAGTATGTGGTGAGGTTCAGAAGTAGCCGAGAGAGCATCATCATCATCTCATTTTGTAATGCTCTGATAGGGCCATTACCCCTCTTTTTAACTATTTTGAGAGCATCTCTTGTGTGTTATGTGATAAAGCAATTATGAGTTAATGTGCATTATACTAACATTTTATATTCCATTCAGTATTCCAATTGCCAGAGGACAGTTTTTAGGTTGAGCTGATTTTTTTAAACTAACTGATGCACGATTGGTGCTTGTTCTTGCACAAAAACATACCAACTAACTTCTAGCCACAGTTTTATGAACTGCTAACCCATGAACTGAAGGTGCTATTGATGCTGGAACTCTGTGAGAATATTTAATTATTTATTTAACAGGGACAATACAAATATATATAGTTACATAAGAAGTAACACAATAGATGTCATGTAGTATACTAGGTGTGTCGCTCAAGCTAACTTGCCTGGTTAGGGTTAATTCAGGTTAAAAAATAAATAAATATAAAACATAAAATCTATAGAAAAAAGTTGATCTTTGAAAATCTGTGTATTTGTTCTCTCTTGCCCAGTGTTTCATTGAAAACTTTAAATATGTGTGTGCGTTTGCACCTGTATAGATGTATGTTGAATAAATACAGCAGCTACTGCATGTGCACTGTAGGTTTTGCCACAGAACCAAAGAATCACCGCCCATACATTTAGAAATTCATCAGTTTCAAATCCACTAAATGAGCGTTACATTGAGGTTTTGTTTAGAACCTGTTGCATAAATAAGCCAGTCCCTAAAACCCCACTGAGAAAGACAGAGCTTTAATGAGTGGGGTTTAAGCCCCTCCACCCACTTACTCCACCACCCTCAGCTTGGTCTCCTAATGAGCCATCATCATGCAAAACTGCCAGCTTGATACACATTAATTGGATTTTCACTTTTTCACCAATTAATTGACCAGCATTGTCATGTTGGCCAGCCTCCGAGGGGTTCGAAGAAAATGGGGAAGCTTCCCCTTTTTACTCTCACTGACTCTAATAGCCACTGACTGGAGAGGGGAAGTATTTTTCTTTTCTTTTCTTCTTTACTACCGAGATCAGCTATCTCATTATAGGCTTATGACATTTGTTGGAGCCAATCCCTTTGAGTAGAGAAAACAGTTTGTGTGCTGCTCAGTTGAAGCCTTTACAGTTTGTTAACCTGCTTCTGCCAGTGCCAGGGCCCCCGGGGGGAGAGCCTGATGTGCAGTGAGTGACTCAGATTCCTTGCACCCTAGAGGACAGACCACAGGGTGAGGGAGAGCAATCCCACGCAGCCTTGTTCAGCAAGCACCAAAACAAGGAATGAATGCAGCCATGGCATTTCACAATGGTTATTTGATATGTTGACACATCAGTGGTGTTTGAATTCTGCCAGGGGGCAGAATTGTTCACATGAATCCTTGCAGTTCGAATCCACTTGGGGAAGGTGCAGTAGAACTAAAATTTTAGTCACCCTGTAAAATGTAATCTTAAAGAGCAAAGAGAAATGTGACCTTTAGTTAATCATCTACCCAAAAGTGATATTTGGAGGGCAAATTCTAGTTACCTTCTTGAGTTTCTGTCATGAGTTTGGTTGTTTAAATATTAACAAAGTCTTAATGCTGTTTACAGTTGGACACCATGGTGATGACAAGGATAGTGGAAAGGAAAAGTGTCACTGTGGCTGTAGCTGTTTATACTAACCATAGGCAATAGCTTACTTATAGAATAGTGCACTTGCTGGCTACATAGAAACTGACACAAGAACAATGTAAATGCTTACGTACAATGGACGTTTATCAAATGCAGAGCTAGTTTTAGAGCATACATTTTTGATCAATGTCACCTCAACAACATTGACTAAACAACAGCAAATCATAATTTTGTTAGCATATCCAGCCCTGTTGTGACCCTAAAGAGATTAAACTCACTGAAATGAACAGTAAAGCCCAGACCAGAGCCGATTATCAATCAGGTCAAAGTGTTACCATCAGGAGGACATCCTGAGGCTGACCATAGTTTGACCATACTATAGCTCATTATGGCTGCATCGTTTTGCTCCACTGACTGGTGAGCAGCTTCAGGTTAGGATGATGTGAACCATTGATTGGTGCATTTTGTTGATGCATTGTTTATTTGTATAAACATCAGTTATGTTGTAATTGCATTTGCAAACATTACATGCTTAATTTGTCACAAAAAGAGAAAGAGATCCTCCATCAAAAAAAAAGAAAAAAAGTGGACACAATTGGTTTACCACAAAACAGTGCAACAAAAGATTTATGTCAAATAAATCAAATCACATGCCCCCACATACTGTAAAATAGTGGAAATAATTCATTTGTTCCATTGAAAGCAAAAATAAACAGGGTATTATTGTGTCTGAATTACAGGATAGGTCACTTTTTGCATCAGTAGCTTTCAAAGAACAGTGAGTGTTATTGATCCCTCACTTCATTTTGACAATTATTTAATGTAATAGTTGTCTAAATGGGTGCAACTTGATGTTTGAGCTGGTCATTCAACCTGAAGTGTACAAAAACAATAGCTACAACAGCTCTCTGGGGTCAATGAAAGGACACTTTGTCAGCAACTCTTTTTAAAGCAAAGGTTGTTGCAGTAGCTGAAAATAAACCATTCCTCTCAATCAATATCCTACCAGTCAGAGAAGGTTGAAGGTTAGAGGTCGAATCTAAATGAAACCTTTGATTGGATAATCAAGGGCGGTAACCTTAATTAATCGATTGAAGGTTCAGGAGGAGGAGTTTATAAAATATAATGTGTTGGTTTCCGTAACCATGAAGGATTCCATTATTTATGTTAAAATGTCCATTATGTCACATTGGGGAGAAAAAATAGGCGTTTTTAATGGCATCAACATTTAATCAAGCAGAACTTCATTAATCCACATAATTAATTGAGCAGGCTTTGCTATGCTCCTTTTGCTACCTTTACTTTCTGGTCGGACGGACATGTTTCACCATTATTGTTGTCCCATCCCTCCAAGGGTTGTGAGTTAATCTGCATGACCCAGCACCTGTCACATACTAATAAACACAGAACTAATTGACTTTGTTGCCCCACTTATCAGCTGCCTCACCAGTCAAAGCAACCTCAGAGATTTTTGTTTGTTTACAGCAGGACTACCAGGTGTGTCTCATCAACCAAGAAAAATATCGTTTATTATATTAGTGTTAGGGGGTGATTATAAGGGAGAGCACTGTATCAGAAATTAGCTTAAATAATACAGACCTTTTCCTGAAGATGATAATGGAATAATAAATGTTTTTACTTTAAGCTAGTTAGCTATGTTCTTCGATATAACATTACAAACATAACAAACTGTCCTGCCTAAAGTTGTCTTGTGATCCTTAGGGGGTCCCGACCCACAGGCTGGGCACCACTTGTCTACTGTCATTGCTTGCTGCAACATGATGCTCCCTGTTTAATCAAACCATATTCAAATTTGCTTCAAAGTACATTGAGCAATGTCTGTATAGTAACTCATTATGTAATGACAAATGTCAATAAATGTTTGCACTCTATAGGCTGTAATAATTATGCTGTAATAATTATAATCAGGAGCGGGTTGAGATTATTGTAGAACCACAAAGTACATGTATAGAGGAGGTCAGGATGAATAGGTCAATAAAATGATAGACCGGAGGCCACTGTTGTAACCAAGATGATGAATGAACTAAATAGTTGTTTTTTTAACCCAAACCATGATGTTTCACATGACAAGGTGATTTGTGCATAACCAAACCATTAACCAGTGTAAGATCAGAAAGAAATTTGACCTGCTGATGTGGTGTCAGATCAGAAAACGCTTTGAACATACAATGCTGTTTAACTTGGAAGACTTGTTGACATGGTAGGACTGTTCCACAATGAAAGAAACTGCAAAAGATCACATAAAATAAAGCAAAATATATGAAACATGTCCTTTTTGGAGTCCTTAGTGCATCTGAGGTCAAAAGTAGAGAGTGTCATCAGGATGTAGAGGGTGGCCTCCTCTATCAGAGGGCTGACTGTACTGACAACAAAGATGAGTGTTATAGTAAAACTATGGCTGAAGTGTCCTACTTATCAAGCAACACAGCAGTGAGAGAATGTGCCTGAGCTCCAATATATACAGAGTAACCACATGCCACAGTGTGTTACTTCTGTGCACGACTCTCTCTTTCTCTCTCAGTTGCTCTTGTTGTCTCTTCCCTCTACACACTTACGTGCACACATGCACACGCACACACAATGGCTGTTCAAAGTTTTTCCAGGGTATTTCTCGGTTAATTAACAGATTAGTGGTGTGGGGCAGCTCTGAAGTTCAGAGGTCAAGACTAAACCCTCTAACTGGGAGGATAATCAGTGGCAGGTGGGTCCACACTTCTCCTGTTGGCCCTTACAAACCCCTCCCTTCTTGACTTGACTTGTGGCAAAATAAGCCCCCCCTGCCCCTTGTATAGGCTACCAATGCTCTTGACTCCAGTCACTGTTAATGCACCTGAAAGAGAAAGAGATGGTGCGAGGGAGAGTAATGGGGGTGAGGAGGGGATGGAACAACAATTTGAAAGAGCAAGAGGAGAGGCCAGCATTGGATAGGTTCTGGAAATGTGCCATCCTTTCATACGCACTGCCAGGACCCATATTTACAAAACTGACCAGTGGGATTCTGTGAACACAATTTCACTGAATAGAACATGGACTATAGGACCATAGGCCAGGGGCTAATGCTATAAAATAGAAATACAATAAGAGAGACGGGTGCAAAGAGAATAAGGGCTTGAGTCTCTTCTTTTTCTTTTTTTTCCACCCAGTCTCTATTCACTCCTCCCATATTCCATTCCAGGTTCTGCTTGGTGGAGAACTCCATTGTGAGCTTGTGAATGGGAGACTTTGGGAGTGTCTCTCCTTCTATTAATTAGGACTGGCCAGCGTTTCCGCTCCCCTGTGAGCCCCTTCATTATTATTTCTTCACATTCTTTTGCAAAAGTTAACCCCATTCCTTCGTTCGCACTTCAAAGAACTCTGACAAAGATGCAGTCCAGGAAAAGAAATGGTGAAAATTTAAGCTTTGGAAGCTATTTCCTTGAAAAGCAAATCTATTTATTGGAAACAACAAAATAATAACTCCTGTTTGCAGCAAAATAAAAGAAGGAAAACACAGTAAATACATTACTCTACCGTGGTGTTAAATTCCTGACAATCTAACTATGTAGGTTTATTTGAAACAGGTTAAAATGCAACATAATGACTACAGAGCTTTACAAATATGCATTCTTGAGCTACATTGATTCATAGACTACATACGCATTTATTGAAATACCAACCTAAAATACACCTCCCCTACATCTGTGGTGAACATCAGCAAGCAAAGAAGTCCTGGGGTGCATTCTACCGCTGCCCAGCGGGCATCCATTTGCTGGAAAAAAAAATCACTTTGCCTCATTAGCTACACACACTCTTAGTTTGTCACAATGCCTTTGCTTGAGTCCTGCTAACAGAGCCCCCCCCCCTCTTCGCTTTCTCTAGGTGGAGACTTCAGGGGCCAGAGGCACAGTTTGGGTGAGTGAGGCCTTTTCTTTCTACCCCTCTCCTAGCTGGTTTAAGGGTTGTAATTATCTTTTGCTGGGGGAGGCTGTAAATTGGATTAAAGTGGAGGGTCTCGGCTGAGTGGATCACCCCCCCCCCCCCTCAGCCCTCCACTTCCCCCGCCATCTCACCACTTGGTGGGCCACACGCTGATAAAGTGCGGAAAACCGGATTTGGATTCAGCCTCAGCATTCATGGCTTCCTGCCGGAAAAAATGAAATTTTCCAACAGAAGGGGCCAGTATGCCTGTGGTATCTGTCCGTGTGGTGTATTTCATCTGGCCTCACTCTTCCAGAAACACCATTACCTACGTTATCAGTGTGAACCGACTCAGCCTGACTGGACCGGGAAGCCTGGCCAACTGCTATCCATACAGTCTCTGACCATCTCAGTATTGTAGCTCTCTTCAGAGCTGCTGGGCTGAAATATAGTTTTTTTTATTTAATTAGAAGTTATTTTTAAGGATTTGCTGAAAGATATATTGGATTTTTATTGACATGACTTATCATATCACTTAAGACAGTGAAAAACTGTGAATTTAATGGTCACAATATTTGCTGTAGGATACATAGAAAAAACTTATATAAGAGTGAATATACAGGCAGATCACGTCAAATTTAAGGGGACAAAAAAAGAAAAGCAGATGGGGAAAGGATGACTTTTTGGGGGTAAAGTCGTTTTCCTACTGATCGTAAAATTCTAATCCTGTCGAGGAATGTCTCCTGGTCTTTACGGATTGCTGGGATACTGGTGCGTGAAATGGCAAGTCTACCTTTCCAAATGATGTGAACCCTGTTTTCACTGAAATTGCAAAAGCTTTTACAACTCATGGCAGGTGCAACATTTGCATTGAATGGACTTGTCTATGGAGATTGGTGCCCATGACTATATCTGAATCCTACGTGATTAGAGAAACTTTTCCTCAACTTTTTCTTCTTCTTTTTTTTTTTCACTAAACTATGGGGGGACACATAAAACAACAACAGTAAACTATACTGTAATGCAATAACCTTGCAGTGAAAAAATACCCATGTGGAGATGATCTTTTTCTCCTTCTTCTGTTGCATCAGGTTGCTGTTTTAGTACTTCATGAGTACTTTATTTTTAAGTAGTTAGACAGAAATATTGTAATTTTTTACTTCACTATATTTACTGTATCTGACAGCTATTGTTACTAGTTATGTTTTAGATTAAGGTTTTACATAGAAAACATATGATGGGATTATAAAATATGATACTTTGCAACAGATTAAGTACCAAACATTACTGTGTTTAAAGAAGTTAAAATAAGATCCACCTCACCTTAGATTAAAATTCTGGTTAGATGTCAATGCATCAGTTTTAATAATGCAATAAGATAATACCACAATATAACAAAATGAAAGGATAAGCATAATGGGTACTTCTCCTTTTGATTGTTTAAGCACCCCTTGTTAGCAATTCTTCTGTACTTTATTTAAGTTTAAAGCAAGACTTCTAATAGAATAGTTTTACATTGTTATACTAAATTGACTTAAGTAAAGGATCTGAGTATTTCTTCTATCACCAGTTGTTGCCCTATATCTATATGTGACTGCAAATACACTTATTTCTTCACATAGATATCCCTTTAGGCTACCTTAAATGTTTGCTCTGAAATGGCAGCAGCTAACCTGTAATCACTTCAAGCTGTGCAAAAACCTTTTATGCTTTATAATGTTTGATGTTTGGGAACTATTGTAATTGATTGAGTTGCAAAAATACTGTAATGCATGATCAGATATCATCCTTCATAAACATAATCAATGATGCCTAGACTGAACAAACACCTTTACGTGTTCTTCAGGTCAAAGGTTTATATCTCTCACTTCCAAACCAAATTTGTGAATGTAGTAAGTGAAGGAGCATAAGGGTTTTCTCAGAGGTAATACCAAACTAGGTTGAGTGGTCCCCTATTGCAGGTATAATGACCTGAAACCTGAAGAGCAATGAAAGAGAATCTATTGAGGAGGGTTTTCCATTCACCTAAAATGTCACTGCATTTTCCAACAGACACTTACAAGGGATCAGTGGACCCTCAAGTGTTCATGAAGAAAATAACCTTTCAGTACTACACAGGGATGCTACTTGCCTGAGCCATTCTACGACCATAACACCTCTAATGATTTAACCAAATAGCTTTGGCATTTTAGGGAAGATGGGGAGAATAGTAACATGGTTCAGAAAAAAAATAAAAACACAAGAAAACATCAGCATCCTTTCGAGGTTTACTTATGCCTTCAAGCAATCTGCATGAAGTGATCGAGCAAAAGGCCACACAGAGTGCAATCGAGCAAGCTAGCTTTGCTTCTTGGGTTTTAGTTACCAGCGTTGAGGTGTTTTTCATAACGCGCTAGAAAAACAGAGCTGCAGTTATCTGGGATGCTTTTCTTTTGATGTTTCCTCAGCCTCCCTGCCTGTGCTCTTTTTCCTGCCCTCAGCCACTGAGATAAATGGGAGGGAGTGCTGTTGGTAGGAGATTCCTCAACACGGTGGGAGCTCAGGGCCGTCACTACGAGTGTTTGTCCAAGATATGGACTGTTTGTAGTACTCCCCACTTCTAATTCATTTATTATTACACACAAGAAATATGGCCCGGGAAAAAAATGTCTGTTGCTGTTTTTTTTTGTTTTGTTTTTTTCATTATACATCATGACACCACCTCCCTTTGTTTTGAGTATTGGCATTAGTTAGACGTATTAGAATCTGACTTGTTTTATATACAAATAATTTTATCTCTTCAGTGTGCTCATAAAATATATCCAGTAATGAATTAAACACAGCCACTGTATCTAATGACTATGGGAAAAGACCATTTACGGTGAATTATTATGAAAAGACATTGGCAGTGAGTTAGAAAAACAAAAAAAATGTTCTCATCGCAGATTTTCATTTGTAACCTTTAATGGATTCAAAAACAAATAAAGTTGTATTGATAAGAGCGCAATTCTTAAAGTTGGCACAGTGCGATGAGCCGCCTTTTTTGAGGACACTGTGTACAAAAGGGCTTGGCTAATCCACGTCACCCACAGATCCTACATGCTTAGACCGGATATGTGGCAGCAAATGAGGGTATTCTGTCTCTGTGTTTATTAGACAGTAGTCAGAACCTCCTTTCATCTTTAATTTCCTGCCGTGTCATGTGAAGACAAAGATCAAACAGGGGACAAAGTGACCCTCCACGCTCGAGACTCCTCCAAGGAGTGCTGAAGAACCCCCACTGTTCACTCGCCCTGACCCTATCTCTCTCCACTTCCTCTTCACACAACCCTCCTCCACAGGCTAACCCTTAAAAGGTAAAACATATCAAAGCTATTTGTCTGCAATGAGCCTGTCCATCCTGCGTTACTGATTAGCGATTGACTCTGGGACCATTTGTATACTGGCAACTTGATTCTGTCATTGATGAATACCATGTCACTCCCCGAGATTTAATGTTCCGTACAAGCAACCGTGAATCTGTCACGTTGACTTAATCTGCTTTTAATTTGTGTTTCGACTTCTTCTCTATCTCCTTGGTGTTCACCCTTCAAAATGGCCATTCAGTGAGCCTCTCCTTTCACATCAGAAAACTTTGATTGCCAATCTGTGTGATCCATGTCAATCAAACATCTGCTCAACGTTTTGTCCACTGCTACACCTGCTGACCTCCAAGTGACCTGCAAAATAAGCAGTGAGGCGGGAAACTACAGGAAGCAATTTACTCTCCCAAAGCTACCTTGGAATGGGACAGCCAATCGGGGCTCTGCACAGAGTGTCCATTTTTTGATTAAATGTACTCTAAACCTGGCTTCTTATGTTTGATTTTCTTTCTTTTTAACTGCACCCACAGTGTTACATAGGCAAAGGGGAGGTGAAATTTCTCCCTTCCAAATGGATTGCAATTTCCCCCCATTTAGCACCTGAAGGTAATTAGCTTGAAGAGATTGCAGAGTGAGAAACACGTTCATGGAACATTAACTCTCGCACATTCTCCAGTTGCAGGGAATTAATAGGAAAGATTAAAGTTTAAAGAGAGCAAATGCCATTAGCTCACAAACCCCTTCTCTGGGGCTGCAACCAAACCATGCTAAACCAATGCTGCTCTTAAAATGGCTTTTTTTTTTCTTTTTTTGTATAAATTTCATGATAGCTTTCATCATGCTAGATGTTTCATAGGTGTATTAGCGTGTACACTTTGATGCATGCATACAGTATGTGTTGCAGAGGCACAGTCGCCCCCCCAGCATTTTATTGTCCTCTTCATTGAGTTTTTGTGTGTCCTTTTAACTGCCCCTGCATTATGCTAATGACAAACTTGACACGTACTAAATTTAGCAGCCAGCTAGGGAAAATGTAAACACATAAGATAATCAGCATCAATGCAGATTTTGATGCACTTTTTGAAGGCACTTTTTTTTTTGTCCTCTTTACTGTGCCTTCTGGGATGTTTTAAGTATCTATGTGTGTATCTAATCATTTATTTCCATCATGCATTGAGTTTTCGTTCAGTTATACTTTTCTTCACTTATTTGCCCATTTAGCCATTCATCCATCAATCTATCTACCTTAAGGGGATAGAGGAGGAGACGGCAATTGGCAATGAATTTTTAGAGGCCATCCCACTCACAGATTCCATCATAGCCTGAAAATTTCTGTGAGGTAAAAAAAAAAAAAAAAATGAAATTGAGACATGGTAGAATTTATTGCCCAGAAAATTCCATTCTACTATCTGATTTGAAAAGTCCAGTCCTCCTAGCTTCAGAAAATCTATTTCCCCACATTTTAATACCCCGCGTAGCAGTCCTCATAATTCATTCGAGTGTGTTAAGCTCAGTTTTATTAGATCTGAAACAAATTTTGGTGGGGATCCTATAGGTCATTAACCATGGAGTAATTTTATCCTTGTTTCCCTAATGATGCCATAATGGTGAGTGAATTTCTTAACTAAAGACCAAAGAACATTGTGAAGGTCAGCTTCATCTGCAGGCTCCTTCAAGCGCTTCTCAGAGAGATTGGAAAAGTCGCACATTTTTGAGGAGTCATTAATAACCTTAAAGCTGAGAGCCTATTTGCGTTCTCGCTCTCTACCTTTTAATTTCCCTGCTTTGTCACTCTCTCTCTCTCTCTCTCTCTCTCTCTCTCCTGCTCTCTGTCTTTTTTTTCTGTTCTTTGATTGCCCTCACGCAGAAAGAAAGGAATGTTGTGTGTATGTGTGTGTGAACAGGGTTAGTGAGAGTCAGAGAAAAGGAGCGGGAGAGCAGAAACGGTAGTGTGGTGACATACAGATCCCAGATGTGATGCTGCTATAATTTGAATTTTATGCCTTTGTTATCGCTTTAATCATTTTCTTTATTCGTTTTGTTTCAGTGGTCTGGGAGAGACACCTGATAGGGTAAACCACCTAGGGACCCATTTTTATTTGGAATGTGGTGCAAGGTCTAATTAGAATTTGAATTTTGCTGAGCCTTGAAATGGCTGGTACTTTATCCTGATCGCCTTAGATATTGTTCCAAGTCAATCATTTGTCATCGCAAAGCATGCTGGGAAGGTTCTGCTAATGAAGCCCTGGGTTTTGTTCACCATTTTTTGCTGCCCTGGCATTTTTGCCCATTTAAGCAGCCTGATGTAAGGACGACAGTGGTTATATATCCATGTTACGACACCAGCAGGAGCACACTGTGGTTGGACTGCTGGTGTCACATCCATCTGAGGTCTGTCACCATTCAATATCTACACACCAGAGGACGCAAAGGATCTGTCTTTTACAATATGCATTTTCTTTCATTGAAGAAAGCAGCCTTAGTTAGCTCTTTATTCACATTTCTACATAGTATGGTGGGAAGTACTGAAAGTACCACACAGTTTTAAGATATATTCTTTAATGAAATACATGTTATTTACTGTAATTAGTATTATACTTAATTTCAGAGGGAAGTATTGTTCTTTTTACTCCACTACCTTTACTGGACAGCAATAGTCACCTTTTTTTTATTGAAAACACATTTGTACACTACAGTGAATAAATTAGTGATTAAACTCAGCTTTAAAAAGTTGAATGCAACACTTTACTACATTTATTTCACAGCTACAGTTACTCTTCAAATTAAAATCTTACATATAAAACCCACAATCATTTTTGATTAAATAAGACAAATCACTAAAGGTTGAACTATCCAGTGATATATGAAGCAGTTAAAATGAACTCCACGTCAACCAGCTACAACATTAAAGTACCTCTTATATGTTAATGCATCAATAACAATGATCCAATAATGTAACAATCACTGTGTTAATGAGTACTTTCACTGTTGAAACTTTAAGTCCATTTTGTTGCTAATAAGTCTGCACTGTAAAAAGTAAAAAGTAAACTTTTGCAGGAGTTACAAACAGAGTATTAGCTCCACCTTAAATAATTACAACATATACATGTTTATACATCCACCCAGCATTATTACTGATCATAATAATAACATCAGTATATAAAATAATATGAAATGATTGATAATACCTTGTTCTTTTACTTGGGTAAGACTTAAATGCAAGTATTTTTATATACTAAAACTTAATCAGAATACTGCACACTATGCTAGATGCATAAGAGACAGTAATGGAAAGTAACTAATTATAGTACCATTATATTACACTCATTGAATAACACACGTTACTTTTCAGATTAATGAAAATATAATCAACAAATAAAGTATGATGTATTACTGTAGGTTAAGGTGAGGTAAGACTTCACAAGGTAGGCAGAAGGATATAGAGTAATTAAAAGAGCTCAACCTTTACCAGCTGCAACATTAAAGTGATGTACACATTAATGCATCAATAATTATAATCCAATAATAAAATGTGCATTATTCTGATACAGGCCATTCTGCAAAGTGAGTTTAGTTTTTGTACCTTTACTTACAAATGTAAAAAGTAAAATTGCAGCTCAGGAGCATAAGTATAAGATCAAAAGGTAAATATACCAGTTTCTGTTTTCTTTGCACATTTATAGTTATGCCTGTTCATTAAAAACTGAAAAAGTATTTTTGTTTGTATTTTTTGTTTAAAGAATCTGACAGTGTGAGAATGTATGTGTGTATAGGTGTGTGTGTGTCTGTGTGTGTGTCTCTCATTTAGATGGATTCCTCCCAGGGACAGGGGACTACTAGCTGTCCTGTACGTCGCTGTGTGAACAGGAGAAGGTAATGGTGTTTTGTCACAGCCTATCTGGGTTAACGTGTGTCCTCCTCTCAGGTCCCCTCCGATGCATTTTATTTCCCGAGCGCCTCCTTTGGAAAGATTGGAGTTGACAGGCGTTAACATTTAGAAATGTACCAATAAATGGCATTCATGGGTGCTGATATGCAGTTTGCTGGTGGTACATGAAGAGCAGAGCAGCAGCTACGTGTGCAAAACTGGAATATTAACCTCAAAGTAGTTATTATCTATTAATTATGATATAGTTTCATTGTGCTGGGGGATAACACATGTACTGCAGAAGGAGTTTAGCTCTTTCATTATTTATTCAGAATGTTTGGTATTCAGTTGTATTATAAATTGTTTTCCCTCAGATCTGCTTGAGCGAGCAGGTATCTCTCGACCATACACATGGGACTAGACTTTTCTGTTAATTGTGTTTAAATCTAATTGGAACTGAAGTAAAAAAAAAAAAGTCTGGAAAGCCTGCTTTGAACTCCTTTGAAAATAAAATAAAATTCTTCTGACAAGATGATGGATCACCTGTAAGTCTACCTGACACTGAAATTAGGGTTTTTAATGACATGCTGCCTCCTCCTAGATGTGAAATTCAAATTCCCTCCCTGGTCTCCCTCCCTGTCGTCACCTGTCCCTTTGACTCGCGTACGCCAAACACAGGCACTTTGTCTTTGTCACTGGGAGCAGGACAATGTTTTTCACCAGCAAGCTTTTGTATTAACCAATCTCATATGGAACTGAGGACATAGCTCATTGAGCACCGTGTTGTTGTTACGTGAGCGTATTTTTCCTTTCATAGGGACCAGCCACAGATTTCTTGTACCGCTTATTTTATCCCCACTGTAGAGGTCTCCTTATTGTTCTATACATTATTAGAGGTGAATTCAAATTTCTGACAATTTATAGATCAGATAAAGAAAATAAATTACATTCAGTTTTTCTGTTTCAAAAAATTATGCACATAAATAGGCCCTCAGATAGAAACAATACTGAGGAATGTTCAGACACATTCGAATAAAACTGCACTGAATGCGGAGTTGATCTTGATATTTGAGCTCTCCTGGCACAGCGGATGACGGTGGTATGGTGTCACCTGTAATCATGTGTGGCACCTCTCATGAACACCCGCATCGGCTCTCTTGTCACCCCACAATGCTCTGTTTCAACGGGGGCCACAGTAATCCATCCTGAAGCATGAAGGAAAGGCCTGGTCTGGCTCTGGGACTGGGGGCAGTGAGAAGCAAATGAAAAATCAATGCTGCTGTGACACATTAACTTATCCTCCAATTTCATAACTGGCATTAGGTGTCAGGAGAAATCTGTAGTGTGGAGGTGGCTGTTTGGGCCTTATTGGCTTTCATGGCCACCGTGTGCTCTCAGCTGGTGGAGGAAGTGGGCGAAAGTGGTGAGTTACAGAAAAATAATAAAAGACAATGAAAACTCAAGGACTTCATCAGTTGTAGCCGGTCTCACAGTGAGCTACATGCAGTGGAGGCAATAGAGCCATGTCAGCTTCCTTGTGCTAGTTTCTGATGACCAGATATTCAAAGAATATAAAAACATATATACTTGAACAAAGTCATTATTCATATAAAGTTGGAACACATTATGGGTGTACACAGAAACATATCACCTAGAAATTAGGTTTAACTACTACCAATGTTTTTCCTTATAGGTTTTTAGGTAAATACATACATCAACTGGATGATGTCTAAACACTACTTTTTAGCACTATATAGTACAAACTGCATGCTGAGTCTTGCTTGTGCTTATGTAACGCTGGTTACTCTTAGCATTAACTATAACTTGACTTTTACTAATTTAAATTAGTTTTGGACTATGGGTCAAGCAAAAGCAAAGGGACAGCTTCTTTTGTGTAACCTGAATACTTTATATTCACTTCAACTGTAGGACAACTCAACACTGACCAACAATGTGACACATCATATCACTCCTCCCAATATTAACAATGACTTATTAAAGGCAAGCTGTACCATAAAAAATAGTTCCTTTTCTAACTGAAAGAACAGCATACAAATGGTTATCATTAATTCAATCATAATAATTCTCTGACTCACCCATGTAATCTCTAAAATAAACCTTCACAATTATCTCGTCTGACAATTAGATTTAGGCAACAAAAAGGACTGAATTGTGGTTTAAGTTAAATGTGGCACACATGTGACAATGCAATATCTTTCCCCATGATCAAGTGCTTTACTTTATTGACTGAATATAATGATAAAAAATGTTAATCGTGCTTTAGTTGCTACAAGTGGAAAATTAAAAAATCTGAAAGATACACTGTCAGTCAATGTTTTGCAGAAACATCCTACAGTATTCAAACTTTTTGCAACTTGGCAGACACATTGATTAAAAAGACATTCAGTTGGCATTACATTTCTTACAAAATGTGTTAAAATTATCAGTCATATTTAAACTTACCTTATAGGAAGGGTTTATATGTAGTAAAAAACCAGGTTTTGAACCTACTTAATGTGTTTTTAAAATGTCAATTTGTACATTTTTGGTACAAGTATCATTTTATTTGTAACAGAAATAAATAAATATGGAATTCAAAGGAGAAATGAAGGAGAAATGATTTAAGGAAATGACACATTTTATTGCTCTCTTTGCCTTTGAAGTCCCTCTTAATTCAAAATAAGCATGGTGTTCATCTGTCACATCATAACAATAATAATCTACAGCAAGTCAGTGGAAATACTGGAGAGAAAAATAGCCTTCACATGGAGAGCTGGCCTAATCAGTACTCTCTCTCAACTGTTAAATGTATTTAAACACTAAATTAACAACCCATAAAGGGCCTCTGGTACACTACATTCAAATTAGAGCCAGTTCTTATTTACTGCCACAGAACTGCAAAAGTGACACTTTCCCTGATCACATTAAGAAAAGCAACGGAGTGACCTTGGCGTAATGGAGGTGGATGAGATACGAGCGCCACCACCCTCATCCTCAAAAACACACAGATTCCCTGTATCCTCAGCCAGCAGGCGTGGGCTGAAAAAAAAAGACAGAATGATAGAAAGAGGATGACTGTCCTCATCTACAGTGTCATTAAATCATCAGCTAATGGTGTTAGCATCAGTTCAGCTACTAATGCTGTGGCGAACCACTGAGATTTATGGGAATGACATCTGAGAGTTGGAAAACAGAAGAAAGAGAGAAATACTCCAGGTCTTAGTTTTAGAAAAAAGCCCAGCCAGCTTGCAGTTCACCTCTAAGTTCTGAGCCGGGGGTGTTGGTGTCATCTTGTTTAGTGGGAGTTGATCGTTCACATATTTAATGCTTTAATTACACCTCAACAGCTGTGCAGAGTGATTTAAGTTTATGGATGTGAAAGCTCTTAATTATGAAGCAAAACGCATAAAGTCATTTCTGATGGTGGATGCAGACAATTAAATTTATTTAAGATTTTCTGCAGAGGCAGAGTAAACGGCTTTCTGAAAATGACCCTTACTGAAATGCACAATATGCTGTAATGTGTTCTATAATGTATGATCAGTGTGAGCAGAAGGCATCAATCTGTCGTCATCCATCTGAAAGTAAAGAACACGTTCTTGTTTTTCACATTTATAGCACACAAGACACAGTTTCTCTATACAGTGAAGGACACGAGAGGGACAAATATGTGAGCCTCGTACAAAAGAGATGGCCCTTCATCTGGAGATATCTTGAGATTTGATGAGCCCTGACAAAGGGGATGCAATACTCAGTTCTCTTTAGACCAGAATGGCTAGCGTCTGCTGTCTAGTAGTGACAGATTCTGATTTAGCTTTTTCCCAAACAAAGGACAAAGTATTACAGTTGACCTGTGTGCGCACATACAGTTTGCATAGAGGGCTGAATTTAAGTTTGTTTGAGCTTTGTGTGCAAAGAAAATAAGGGTGACAAGCATCAAAACATCGTGTGTATGTACACATTTACAGGGTTAATGTCCCGCCTTCAATCAAAATGACTTCTACTTGCCCAACAGCTCAGCCAAAAATGAAAGACCACCACTGACTGTAAACCCTTTCAGGATAATTCTGTTATTTGTCAGATGAGATATATTTGTCGTCTGCTGGTCACTGACAATTTTACACCTTAATAGTACTGATGTGCCTCCTCAGTCAAGTTCTGCTCGCATTATTTGGCAAATTGACTCATGAGTGCCATTTGGTAACAGAAACGTAATGTTGCACATTTTTCTTTCTTCCTCTGTCGGCACACTTCATTCTCTCTCTCTCTCTCTCTCTCTCTCTCTCTCTCTCTCTCTGTCTCCCTTTCAGTCTCTCTTAAAGTCTTTTAAAGACTCTGTCCTTTTTTTCCAGTTGAGTGGTTGAGGCCTGGACTTGGACTGATGATTTAAAATAAAGTAATTCCCTTAAATGTTTTTTAAAAGCTGCAGGAGCCATGATATCATGGCCATTATTGATGACATCATTATTATGTATAGGATCTCTCAGTGAATAATAACCCATGATCTGTCATTTTTCCTATTATTGGCACTGCAAGTTGTAAAGGTTAGGTAATTTATTTTAATGTTTAATGTGTCAGCTGGTATTGCCATGCACTACTGTCCCGATATATTCCACACTTAAAGGCATTATTGTTCCGTTTTACTCCGGCTCACAATCCTGGAAAAGTACTTGTCATGAATAATCCACAAAGTCTTATTTAATTGTCTTTAGGTCTTTCTGTGGTTGAAACTCTATTCTGTAGGTCACAGCGAACACCAAAAAAAAAAAAAAACAGTAATAGATTATAGAAATGTAATTTATTTTTATAAAATGACCAAATCAGAAATACTTCACATAACTTCTACGTATAAAATGGTGCCTTTGCCAGAAAGCCATTTTCAGGTAATCATTTATACATATCTTGCTGAAATCAGCCTACAAATGTGCTTTACAGTGAAATAAATATGCAATCTTGTTGGATATATTTTCTTTCATTTAAGTTTTTTTTTTTGTATTATTATTATTAAACCATGAAAAATAGGCAGATAGATTTTGCTATATGAAACACAGCAACAGAAAAAGGCCCCACATACAAAGACATTTCTGTACAGCATATTCCCCAAAGATGAATAGCTGTTTGGTGGTATGGTCGTGCAGAACAATGAGAAGGATTTCAGGAAAATGGGCTTTGGGGTGGCATTGAACGCATACATTGTGGAGGGGGGGGGAATCAGCACGCTTGAGCGCATTTAAATTTACACAAACTCTCTAGGAATGACAGTGATAAATGTTACACTCTATTCTACAATATGTTTAATGCATAGGTCTGAGGAGTTAAGTTTTCCCCTCTGGTACGAGGCTGCTGTTGTAGTTACCACTATATGTTACATCAGATTCCCTTCCATTAAAATGCCAAGTGGCACAGTGAAGACAGCAGGAGAATATGACACTGAATTTGTTTACCTGTCACCTTCCTCCATCTTTCATTTTTTTTCCGCCCTTTTGTGTGCACATGTCTATGTGTGTATGACTTTGTGAGTGCATGTGTAAGAGGTCAGGCTTGACATATGTTCTCTTTTAAATCCACCCAGAAGAAACAGAAATATAAAATGCACATGAAAAACAGTTTTGCCTTGATTAGATTACAGTTTTCTTCGATGCCCATGCAAAAAATCTACACAACATTTTCTGGTGTATTTTGCTTTACTGATCAGACCTCAGCAAATGCATTATGGTACTGTATGGATGGACTGTCAGGCCTCTCAGAGTAAAAAAAAAATCTATCCTTATCACCGAAGAAATTCAACTGTGACTGGCCACATCGTGGTGCATTTCCTGTGCTCTGCCTATGACTGTCACAAAACAACCAGACCACTGCCATTGACACACACGGAAAAATTCTTGAGCTCTCTCCCTCACTTTCCCCTTTCTCTCTCTCTCTCTCTCTCTCTCACACACACACACACATCATACACACTCGTACAGAGAAGCACTGTGGATTATAAGCAAGTGTATGTTGGAGTCTCTGACCTGCGTTTGATCTCCTGTAAGCAGGGTCTGCATGAGTAGCTGAGTGTACTCCTACTGTACGTGTGCCACTGTAAGCACTGATAAGATAGCGTGCAAGCTTGATCTCTCTTAAGGATAAGTGTTTTGGGCTCACAGTGCACCTGGAAAGACACGGTAACACCTGAGTGGATGTTTTTAAAATGTACTGTATACCAGGGTGCCACAGTATATATCAGTGAACCAACTGGGGATTATTCACACACATAGACACACACATAAAAACGTTTTATGTTTGCCTTCACCCTGTAGGTTTTGGAGAGATGTTTCTCATGAACTGACTCGTAAAAATTCCTGCTTTTCCTAATTTCTATGTAGCCAAAAATACAAATCATGCATTTATTATTCTAAAATGATGTGGAAAAATAAACTTAGACTTAGATTCGAATAAAAAAAAAAAACATTAGAAAATCATTGTTCAACATCCTACCTGCCACTATTCTTGTGGTTATGTATCACATGATGACAAATGTCCTTTTTGGAGTGGTTGTGCGTGGTTTTGTTTCTGAAAGTGAAAGCAATCATTTGGAGCCGTCGTGTTTTGTGAATGAGAGACAATGTTTCTCCTTTTCTATTCGTGTTATTTTGAACAAAATGGCTGAAAAAAACTTTTTTTTTTCACCAACAATGTGCTGAAAGAAATCCTTGTTGCTTTTTTTCTAAGTGTTTGTTCCTAAAACACAAGTTTTCCTACATCTGCAAAAAAAAAAAAAATCAGTATTACAAGTGAACAAGTGCAGGAGTGGGTGGTTCAAGCTGCACACAGCTATTATATTCTTTAGTTTTATGACCCATACAATAGCCTGGGCCAAGCACAGCTCCTTGTGTACTGTCATAGGCTCACTGTAAAGCCTGTAATATGTAAACAAACAAGCCCAAACTTTCTCTGATTTACAACATTAGCGGGTCTTGGCCAGGGATCCTTCACCACCTCCAACAGGCCTGAGCCAGCCAGCAATTCCAGTCGCAGACAGCTTGAGCACTTTCGATTTTATACCTCAGCAATTTTTATAGCGTCTTTAGCTCTGCACGCACAGACCCCACCTCATCCTCTGGAAAGAGAGAGCCTGCGAGAGGCAGAGAGGAAGAGGCAAATAACAATATTGCACACACAAAAACAGGTGTTGATGAAGGATGCTAAGTAGCTAGGTCATGTGACTTGAACTGTTTGGTGCTGTGATTGGACCCCGATGCAGAATGTGGTGCCGTCCTGGCTTCTGATTGAATTGGCTGATGGTACAGCACTGTCTCACTGCCTCCCGCTCAGATTAAGTAAGGTAGAGTAGCCAAGCCTCTGAGGGTTTTAGCATCTGCGCAAGGTTGCTGTAACTGATACTGTGAAGTTATAATTAAAGGTTCCAACTGAGAGAGCCTCGCTTGATGCAGTTCACACCTTACCTCTCTCCTGCAGGATAACTACAGGAGTAATGTGGGAGGCAGGATAGCAGCTGAAAACTGCATTTTAAGTACTGTCTAAGAGCTTGTTTGTTACCGTAGAGATGTGGGTACAGCTTTGGAAAGAAAACATTAACAGGTCAATATCTATATATCTCTTCCATCCAGGACAAATGTTACTTTATATGTGGTCTATCAGTATTTACTAGTTGTTAGATATTTCCCTGCTACTCATGCAAACAAAAGCTATGACTGTAAAAACCACAGTAAAACCATACAGTGGATAAGTACTACTTAGTCCCTACAATTGCTATTCAAATTAGATATTATTTCTCTGTTCTCTTATTTCAGACTTGGACTACTGATACGCAACTCTGAGCCTGTATTTTATCACCTTCTGAACAAGGTTAGAGCTTTCGATTGCCACACACTGTCTCCCATTTTTCATTTACCTGGCAGAAAATCAGATGCGACAGTTAAATTTTGACAGTAGAGAAAATCTAGTCTTTGCCATTAGAGCTAATGTCATGTTTCTGTGCTAATCCCTCATCATTTTTGGGCCTCATTGCCTATTTTTCTCTATGATATTAAGTATTCAAAGCTCATTTACATTCTTATTTTTCAATTTGCTGCTGCAGTAGTTTAATTTATTCCATATAATTTCTTTTTCTGAGAGGGACATTAATCATTGACTGTACGTTTTAGTGCCTCTGGGATTTTTTTAATCAATAAAATAAAGGGATAAAAGTCTCTGCACTGGGTTAGGTTACAAAGACTGTATGGAGGATTTGTTTTCTTCAATCCCTTCTGTTTTACCGGATCTTTATGTTTGTTCAGATTCAATTATCAGTCTTAGAGCACCTTATTATTTTGTCTTGTTGATAAATGTGTTTAAGTTCATTATCTTTTTTTGCCTTTCAATATGTATACATTTTGCGATGCTGAGACCCCTGGAGAACTTTCCAAAAAAGTTATTTCTATTAGTCGTTTTCGGTTTTGTTTGTAAAGCAGTGACAAAAGCATGTCTTAGAAATAACACTCATATCAATAAGGGCCTCCCTGTAATACTTCTGGTAGTTCTATATTTCTGGTCTGTTAAGCTGGAGGCCTAACCACTTTCATCCTCTTTCTTCCTCTCTTTTCTTGTTGTTTCTTCATCCTTTCACATTCATTTTATGCTTGGCTATTCCGTAGGCTATCAGTGTATTAATGCCATGGCTTAAGCCAAACAGCCTCCGTGAGATAAGCCTCCGGGTCGTCATGTGGCTGTTCACAGTTCATACTCTGCTTTCCCCCCTTAGTTGGAAACCCCAAATCATTTAATAATATTAATCTTTTTTCGTGTGTGTGTGTGTGTGTGTCCCATTTTTGTGGTTTCTCTCAAAATAAAATTTTTTTTTTTCATTTTCTTGTGTCTAGTAGAGACATTGCACATCTTCATTAGTTATTGACTTGTTTGAGAGGCTTGACCTTCCAAAGGTGTGAGTGAAGGTGGGGGTTTGATCGTTGGTTGATGAAGGGGTTTGCGGAGATGGAGGGGGTCTGTAAACTCTGATACATAATGCTGTGGGCTATAATACTTTGTGCATGGCTGGTCGCAGGCCTGCTAATCACAAGGAAAAGACCCCACTGTCTCACTCCATAAACCTGGCCCCAGTAAGAAGACAGCCATGGGGGCACAATGTCACTTGTAAATCCCAAATTAAACTCAACTGCCCAAAGCTCCCCAGCGTAAAAACACCCTCACCCCAATCCCGCCTCCCCATGTCTTCCTCTCAGCCGCTCAGGGTGTAAAAAAAAACAGACAGAGCGCTGATAGGTGTCCAGGTGTCAACAGTGTCAAGGTTGTGGAGTGGTCAATTTGTCCGCTTGTTGGCCACGTTTGGCTTTATGCATGTATTTCATGCCACAAAGCTCCTGCAGCAACAGCGCCTGCACCCAACCGCCAAACCTGACCACCTCAAAGCCTTCATCCTTGCTTTGTGACAGAGTGCTTTGTTGGAAGTTTACAAAAATAAATTACAGCAAAAAAAAAAACTTTCCATGTAGCTTTTTCTTTAAAGCCCTCCTCTTCGTTGTTTCATAGATTGCAAAAGAAATTTCTTTATATGCATAGTGGCTAGTTTGAGCTTGCTATAGGGGAGGGGAAATGGTCTCCTTGAAGGCAATCTGTTCATTAAGATAATGTGTTAGTTC
Organism: Larimichthys crocea; assembly: GCF_000972845.2. NCBI lineage: Eukaryota > Metazoa > Chordata > Actinopteri > Sciaenidae > Larimichthys > Larimichthys crocea. The sequence continues at coordinate 16,824,745 of NC_040013.1, forward strand.
CAATTAAACTAACATTAAAACGGTCCCCATAAAGAGTTGGAGTCAGCGTTTTTCCTAACTTGCTCTTTTAATTACATCGTTCCTCTCCTGTCATTAAGGATATTAAAAATTCATTAACAAGAATAGTACTGCGTCACAGCAACAAATCAGAGAGACTTTCATCTCATGTTGTCAAAAGATTATTGCCATTAGTGATTTCATCTGAAAGGCGTTAAGTTCTCCTTAAGCGATGTTTCAGGACCTGAGTGTCAACAGGTTACTGCAGCGGTGAACTGTCAAGTTGTTAAAGCCTCACATTTATTTGCAAGGTGTTTTAATATGGGATTTAATGGAAAAAGAGGGAGACATTTAAATGATGAATGAGTTTTGGCAACATAGGGCTTTATGTGTTGTATTTATCCATTTATTAAATGTACATTTATTTGCAGCGGCATCCAGCGTCCCCTCTAATGTGATTCCATTGCCGGCTGTTATGTTTTCCGTCAGTTATATTTCTCGCTCCTAATTTGTTTTCATCAAATGTGTTTATGGCTAGCTGAAACTGTTTTACAGCTTCACTATCGAACCGTGCTGCTGCTGCTGCAGGAAATGAGTCTGTCCATGAATAACATAAGCTCTGCCAGTGTGATCCTTGCCAGTGAGAAGAAAGGGGGGAAACTAAATCTGCATCTCTTTCATATCATAACTGTAGGTTTATCCTTATGCTGCTGCACAGTTTCCAGCAGATAGTATATGAAGCTGACTCTCTAGTATAATAAACACCAGTGCGTCACCCGGACTAACCCACCTAATGATGAAGATTAAACAGACAGAACAAACATACACACATGTGGGAGATGCAGCAGGTGTTAATGTGAAAATAATTATGGGTTTGGCATGAAAGTGAAGAATAATTAAATGAATAAATGTAAAACAACAGCTTTGAAATGTTTTTGTTGGCACAGAAATGCTTTTTGTGTCCCAAATATTTCCCCTGTGGTATCTGTGAACACCTTCATGCAAATCTTAGTCAGTATTAAGAAAATGAAGCAGAACTACATGAGGGAATGATTGGCAAAATGTTGTGAAACTGACGTAAATACAGCATATTTTTGACATGCATGTCAGACATGGATTTTTAATGCCTTGAAACACTCACTCTCACTTTCATTATAATATTGTAAGCACCACTATTCCCGTATGGTAAACGGTCAGGATGCTCATGTTCAACTCAGGGACCCTCTCCGGCCTCGTTACTATGGTGTCATGAATCTTGAGAAATATGATGAGACTGTTGAGGTTTTTGTCATTGAAATTACAGGGATAATTCCCAAGTCCATATGTTGCTAAACGACATAGTGTAATTTTCATGAGTGTCATCTTACCATCAGGGATTGTACAAACATTATCATGGGTAGATGTATTGTTATTGTATTGCTAAAGTGGGGACAATGAGACCTGTGAGAGAGCAGCAAAAACACAAAATGGGTTTCGGAAAGGCACAAGGTCAAATGCTTTAAATTAATGAGAAAATTAGAAATAAACTAGATTCACCTTTCCTACTGCAATCATTTTCATACAGTGCCTTAGTTGTTCAAAACCTGGACCTAGTGTGACCCAGTTTGTGTGTTAAGTCCTTCCTTAGTAACTACTAGCTTCAAACTAATCATTGTCAAAATCAGGTTGATGATGTCATAGTATTGTGTAAATCAGTTGCTAGGAAACATCTGTGTGAACATAAAGTTACTGTAGCGTCACAAGATGTAATATAACTTTCAAAATGTGCAGCAATATATTAAAAATATATTAGAAATAATGCAATTTAAAACAAGTGGGACATATCTGATGATTATTACCCTATTGAACCAGTTAGTCTAATATTATTGGCATAATCTTTAGTAAATTGTCGTATGTTATTTTGGGGGTAATGTAATTTTAAAATGTGGAGTTCTGTAAATATTTAGTAACAAAAATCTACTTTAAAACTAGTTTGTGTAGTGCAATCCATTTTTGCTGTGTGATCATTTAACATTATAACTGCAACCAGCAAATGTTTTTTACTTATATTTTATCACTTTAAACTTCCAGGACTTAGTCATGGATGAATGTTTTGGATCAATCACCTAAATAAACCTTAAATACAGCAATCGTTATTTTTTAGTAAAGGTTTTCGGCGTCAGCCACTGACACAGAAAATAATAAACATTTAGGGTAAGTATGACCAGTGTATGAACCCTTTCCACATGTACACCTTCACTGAAAGCTGAGAAAAAGATGAACAACATCACCACATTATTAATATTCCATTAGGAGCTGTTGTGAATTCTATCTCGGTGCAGCCACCATTGTATCATAGAGCACTGAAATATTCATATCCTCCTAATTAATTGGCACCAGAGGGGTGCCTTGTTTTGTTTTTCAAGTAGTACAACAGTAAAGTAAGCCAAAGATTAGAGTGAAATATTCACCACAGCAGGTGATTGGATTAGTGTGTGAAGTTATGGAATAAAAGGAAACATTATCTATCACATTTTAATCCCTTTTTTATCTCAGATAACCAGAGATGAAAACATAACTCAGGGCTTTTGTTGGTCTATTCTGGTCAGGTTAGCATGTTTCCCCCCCGACCCGAAAACATAAACGCCACGACCACAAACCACACACCCTCCCACAAGTGCAGTTATTGAATTGCATTACGTTGCCCTGTGGGGCTCCCATTACTCACTCTGGCTAATCTGTAATGACTGGCTATCATCAGCCAGCCGAGCCCAAATGGACTCTCTCATTGATTATACTCAAACTAAAAAAAAAAATAAAAAAAAATCCAGCTGTCCAACACAAAATACTGATTATGAGAAACTATCTTCACAGTCCCCTTCACTTTCTCCAATATCACTCACTCTATAATCCCAGTTATGTATTTCAGCACACCTCCTCTCCCTCTGAGGAATATGCTATTGATCAGACCTGAGCATGTGTGTGTGTGTGTGCACGTATGTGTGTTTTTATGTATGTTTGTGTGAGTCGTGGACAGACAGCTCTGAGCCTCTGTTTTTACATACCGGCCCTGCTCTTATTGGCTCCGGTCTGGGGACCCATATCCCAGCTGTGTTGGAGATCCATCAACCCTGACAGGTCTATTGTACCACGACTCTTCACAGGCTCTGACCAACGACTTGCACTAAGATATCACTTTCAATTAGAAAAACATTCATGAGCAAGGATGGAGGTGGATTTGAAAGGACTGCAGCAGCTAACAGGAGGCATGCAAAGATTTTTGCATTCAAAAAAAGATGCTTTACCTACTTAACTCAATAACTCGATTTTGCATTACTTTGTCACAAAAACACAGTTTGTTTTTGTCTTTTGTGTGGAGCTGGATAAACCATTAGAACTGTGAGAGGGTAGGAAAGATCTGTTAATAATTTTATCCATATACCATTCATCCTGTTGTGTCAGTATTGCACAAGGCCATAGCCTATCCCAGCATGCATGGGGCAGGCCACACCATGGATAAGTCTGTCACAGTGCTTGTGTATCAGGAATCTCATTATCTTCTTCTACATGCTGCAGTATATTTCATCTGTTAAAGGTTATCTATTCATTTTTAGAATTGTAATTATAACTCAATATATCTGCCATTATTTCTAGTCCAGTCTTTTCTGTGACTCCAGTGTGAATGAGTAAGTTAGCTTTTTATATATTAGATAAGTAAAGATAAGGAAGAAAATGTATTTTCATGACTGAAATGTTTATTCTTTACACAGAAAGAGAGACTCCTATAATTGTTGTGCTCATTGAGGGACTTGCTTAAAAACAAATGAATATCTTCCTGAGCGATTTTAACTTCGGCGTCTATGAATCAAAGAGACAAGCCCACTCTAAAACTAAACAAATAATGATGGTCCTCGGAGGCCCGAGGATTCAGAATTCCAGAAATGAATGGGTATTTGAATGATTGCTGCTGTGACAGGCTTGCTGTGATAGAATAACACATTCTGTTGAACAAATAGGCCCTTGAGTGCCGACTGGTCCCAGGGGTCTGTCTATAGCCCTGAGGCTAAGGCTTTCACAGAGATGGGCTGCTCACAGCATGGCTATAGCCTGACAAACACTCTGACTGTTTCTGTAATGCTCCCTATGTGAATGCAGGCATATTGTTAACATACTGTGTTGTACATGCAGACATATAAAGTCACGCATGTTGATGTGCACATGCTGAGTGAATAAATACTGCACAATAGAAGTGGACAGATAATTTCACTGTTGTAGATTTTGGATAATCTCTCCAAAACAAAAGATTTTATCAAACAAGATATTATTTTCTGAAATGTTGATATTAAGCTACAATTGCACAGAAAAAATCTACTTTATTTCTGGAATGGAATCAAAATCTGAACTCTCCTGGTTTACCTTGTTGCAGCAGTATGTTAAAAAACGCTCCAGCAGGGGTAAAAGCACTGGTGCTCACCGTTGTTCACTGGTGCCTTACGAGACATGTTGCTGGTGTTGTAATGGCATGAATCCTACACTGCAGCCCGGCAGCCCCACACAGCACGCTCTTTGATGATGTCACAGGGTTAGATAGGTGCCATTGTAGATATGGGCTTCCAGAGAGCCACTACACACTGTTCTAGCATCTGTTGAAAAAGAAACACCCTCCCAAGTCCCTTTGACACAGCTTTTTTTAAAGGAGAGCTGGACAAAAGCCACAGTTTCTTCTGTGATATCCTGTTAAGGCTGTTCTGGAGCCAGCCAAGCATGGCCTTCCTTCAGAGAGCTGGGGCAACATCATTCAGCTTCCTCCGTGTGATCCAAGGCACACAACAAACCCTGTGGTCCACAGCTCAGTGGCCAAGGAAAAAGACCCGTCACACAATGTCTTTTACCCATACGCACATTCAGAGGCATGCACATTATGCATCACCCCCAATTGGACATGTACTACACAGCACAAGCACACAAAAGAAAAATAAGTTTAAGTTCTATAAAAGTCCTCTAAAGTTTAACTTTTGATATTCCTTTATGTTTCTTCAATCTAATTATATATCATCTATACTTCAGGTTGACTCCTTAAGTCTACTTTATCATCAGCGGTTTATTATAATGACAGACTGACTTGTTATCTTATGATTATGCCCTGCAAGAATTGCAAAATAATCACAATGTCTTGTTGAATTGTTCTCACATTGAGCAAGAATGGAAAACAAAGGTCTTTGTTCAGCTAAGAGGGAGGATACATGTTGCCTCTCCAATAGACCCTCTGTTTCCACTGAGCTCAATTAGACCACTGCTAACTCTGTATAATTAACACCCCCAACAGAGTAATCAAACAGAATCTAAATTATGGCAATGGTGATGTACTGAGGAAGAGGTTTGAGTGGTGGGGGTGGACAAAATACAGAAAGCATATCTCAGGGGCGAACATGATAGAATTACAAAATGAGCAGCTTGCAAACTGTCTCAGCTTTGATGAAGAAACGTTTAATTATCCCCCTGGTGGAAAAGGTCCCCCATTGTCTAAAGCTAATTTGTCCCTTTTGGCTACTTCCCTGCCCCAGAGGCCTGTCTATCTCAGGTTACCCCCCTCCTCCTCCTTACCAGCCCACTGCCACCCTGGGTATCAGCATCTCCCAGCTCCAAAGACAACCACAACCCTGAGTTAGGTCCAGACAGTATTTTGTTTGTTAAGTGTAGCCCAAAGATCTGGGCCCTTGGGAAAAGATGAAAGGACGAGTGCCGCCTCCCTCTCAGGGAAAGGATCAAGCAGGTCAATTTCCTCTGACTTTGTCCTGTCTTGGAGTTTGTATTCCCTCAGTCCACAAAGGCCACCATTGGACTGGACCGGAGGCTCACTCTCTCTCAGCTGCCCTGTCTCTGCCCCCATTTGATTCACAGAATAATAGATGGCAATGCATGCCTCCTAAGCACAACTCCTTTTTGCAAAAGTGAAACAAGAGATAACACTCCCTAGAAAGGAAGGGACATCCAAATAGAAACAGATACTGTATAATTCAACACAAAGTTCTTGTGGGACACTGTGAAAACAACATTACTGCTGGAGAAAACATTTGCTTCTTTCTGAGACATGGCTAAAATGTTCTGAAATGTTTGAGTATTTTTGAGCAATACTGTTAAATCATCAGCGCTGCTCCTTTTTTCCTATTTAGCCCTGAACAATTTCTCATGCTTTCCCGATAATAAAATTAAATACATTCACATTAGGCCTGACATTGGATCCAGTTCACATTTAAATGCAATTTAAAAGGGGCATATATTTGCATAGTGAATTAAAATTAAGACCTAATTATGCAAATAAATTATCAAATGCGACAGGGGATGGTTTTCAATTCAGTTAATATCTCATTTTGTGAGACAATAGTTACTTGATAGTCCAAACGGCATTGTGCCCATTTCGCTGCAGAGCCACACTATGGTGTTAAATATTCAGGTGGTATTTAATTACAAAAAAATATAAGCTCATAAATTACAAGCATTGCTTCTTAAATACACTTAGACAAATCTCCCTCCCCTGGGAATTAGGTTTCCTTCATACATACCCCTTAATTCATTTTGCATGAGGCCTCTTGAAACAGATAGCTGTGAGATAAAGAGAAGGAAGTATGATACAGCATTAGTTCATGTGAAGCAATTCAATAATTAATGTGTGGCCAAATAAAATATTGCACCAATTTATGAATAAAAAGGTTGACATTATATTTGAAAGATGTCCGGCCTCCGTGTCTGGTAAATAACAATACATTTGCTGTCTTGGTCGGGCTGCTGCATTTATCCAAACTTGTATAATTTACAATCAGAATGAGGCACTGATTGACAATATTGTAATTCACTCTGTTTATTTGTAAGTAAAAACAGACTTTTATCCACAATTCACTCTGTTTATTTGTAAGTAAAAACAGACTTTTATCCACAAAATAAGCATGTTTATTTGATTATAAAATGAATTCCACGGTTGTTAATTAACATTTGTAAGAATTTTGAAGTTAGCAAACAACTTTTAAATATTAATTATCTCAGATGAGGAGAAGCGGAAGCAGAATTCCCAAAAGAGCACCGCTCTGATGAACATCATCTGACACAAAATAAGAACAACTGCAGCCAAAACCAACTGAACAAACAAATCCCCGCCATCATACCCAGTCTGACACACAGCAAACACAGAGGGTCAGCCCAGATAAGAAATCCTGTACTTAACATGAATATATAAGGAGGGAGGGGGGCTCACTCTCTAACAGATGATGCCTCCAGCAGGGGTCCTCCATTACACAGGGAGCAGTCAAGGTGCCTGAACAAAAACCTTTAGTAATCAATAGTTTTAGACCAAAACAATTGTCATGTTCATGATTTTGAATTAGTAGCCATAGAAACTGAACTATTAAAACCAAAGATGCATTTCTTTGGTGGATGGTTTTTATGTCGAGGACGTCTGTTGGTAGTTTGGGTTAATTAAAAATCCAATAAGAATGAGTGTGGATTTTAAAAGGAGAAAAAGATGTAACTTTCGCTTGAGCTCATCCTCCAGATTTTCTCAATCAAAGTATGCGAGATGAATTGCAGTGGGTTAATGAACTGGCCAAACATGACGTTTGTTTCAGCATTAATTAACGTAGTTGTAAAACAGAGTTAGCTGAGATGGTTTTAAGAAGAATACTCGCGTATAAATTTGTGGTTGCCTGTTTTCTTTGTAGTTTTTTTATTATTATTATTTGCCCTCCTCCTGATTTTCAAGATAGCTCTGTTTTCAAGAGTCTGGTTCAATGAAAACTGTTTTGCATTTACTATTTTTTGAATGCACCTCACACACTGACAATTTATTTGTTCTCTTTCAGAAACCAATTTTCTTTATCAGACATAAACGGGTTTCTCCACTATGACTGATCCACATATCAGAAATAATCTAATTCAGAGAAAAACCTCAAAGAAGAATTCACAGTGGAACATGAAATACATTTAGGAAAAAAGAGAACAGTGTGATTTGTAGTGTAAAATTACAATTAATCAAAAATAATAATGTTTTCCAGTCTCTAGTTTTTTGTGATTTGCATCTCTCCATCATTATTACATAAATATCTGTGATTGCTGTCGTATCTCAAAAAAACACAGACAAATACTGTATATAGGAACTTTATTCATACAATAAAACAAGGGCCATGATTTTAGAAAGTCATCACAGCAGCACTGCACCTAAATAACTAATTTCATTCATATTTGACTTGTCTGTTATATTTTTATGTACATTTTTATCTCCCTAAATGTTGTTTCAGAACTGTCACAATGCCAGAATCCTGGGGGAGGTTAAGATATTGAGCCTATGAAACCAACCCTGTGTAATTTATGTGTAATTGTGGAATTTATCTTGAAAATCTAGAAAAACTTCTTCGGAAGACGCAAAACAACCCTGTACACCTTACACATGTTTTATTTTTCTCATTACATTTATACAAAGCTGACAGCTAAGGAGCTATGTAAATACACATCTGCATGTTGTTCTTAACTTCCCTTCATGACGCGACTCACATCGTACAGCCAGGCAGAGCATCGAGGGGAGGTGGTGGATGAAACAGGTGGAAGGTAATGAAGAGTATCATAGGGTAATTGATGACCCTTCCTCAGCATTGGGGATATTGTTCCAAGGCTTAATCTTTGTCATCAGAGAGGGAGAGGGAGAGAGAGTGAGAGATTGTGCGTATGAGATGGAGGGTGGAGAGCTAGAGGCTTACTGTGTCAACTTTCTCTCTCTTTCTCTCTCTCTCCCTCTCTCTCTCCTGTGGGTCAAGTAAACAGCCTTCGCGGGGACAGCTCAGGGGCTGGTGTCTGACCAGCCAGGCTGAAAATGGCCCTTGTCCATTCCTGCCATGTAGCATTTCTTTCCCCAGCTGTTTGTCCTTTGTCATGGACACAGCTTGTAATAAGAAGAGCCAACATATTTATGGAGTGGCCGACCTCGCTGGTACACAGGTCTTTTATCTGCCGGGCACAAAACAGCTTTGTTACTCTTTAACAATTCACAAACCCGCACAGTGGTGGAGAGGGTCATTTTTGAAGAGTGTGGAGTGTTTAGGAGCGTGCATGTACTGCAGGATACTTTATGTATACGTGCACATGCTTGCAGGGGGGCTTGGGTTTGTTTGGAATCAAGAAAATAGAAGAAACAGATACATTTTTCTTCTTTAGTAACAGTGTTTTTTTTTTCTGTTACTCGCCTCTGACCTTGGGGCCAATTAGGGTGTTCATGGCGAGTGATTTGTTTTGCTGTGTGCGGTGGCCGTCCACTCAGCAACGTTTATGAGTGATTAGTTAAGCTTCGCCTGAGCTCTATGAGGAATCTGCGAGGAGTGACAAAGCAACATTCAGATGGCTCTAGTAAGGGGAGTCCAGGGTAAGCTTAGGAGTGAACTTTGGTAGAAAAAGAAATGAATGATGAAACGAACAAAGGAGTCCTTTGACAGGTTTAGTGTGTGTTGAAACGAACAAAGGAGTCCTTTGACAGGTTTAGTGTGTGTGGTGTGTGTGTGTGTGTGTGTGTGTGTAGGTGTGTGTGTGTGAGGCAGGCAGGGGATTCCCATTTTAGCAAGTCAGCGGTAGGTTAACAAGTTACATTAGGACTGCAAACAGTAGTGTAAAAAGTTTTCAGATCCTTTACCAAAGTAAAAAGTACAAAAGGCAAACAAAGTAAAAATAGTCTTTTTTTTTTTTTTTTTTTAAAAGTCATGCATTCAAAATCCTCATCCATACTTAAAGTAACAAAAGTACTCATTCTGTAGTGAAATGAAAGTGTAATAATGATTGTTAAAACTGATGCATGAATGTTTAAGCAACATTTTACTGTTGTTGTAGCTGGTTATGGAAGAGCTAGTTTGTCTACTTTATATAGAGATTGTGGTTTTCAACCTAGAGGTCAGGCCCGTGCTTAAGGTCTCCAGATAAAATAGGGATGTTGTAAGATGTTAAATGAGAGGTAAGAAAAAAAGCAAAAGTCTGTTACAGAGATCACTTTTTATTTGAGACTTATTTTCTAATCTTTGCTCTATCTATTTGGGCCATTTGGGACTCTTATTTGTTCATTTTTCCCTACATAAATCATCATTCAACTTAGTATCATTCCACATGGGATCCACTGGTGGGGCACAGTTTGAGAAACTAACAACTCAAAGACATCTAAAACATGAAAAAAGGGCCTAAATCAGGCACAGCTTTTTTGTAAGGGCTCACAAATGGTTAAAAAATACTGATTTGTTTTTTGTTTATATGCCATATCTTTTCTTAATTAGAAAACATTAATCTGAAAAGTAACTAGTAACTATATCTCTCAAGTATAAAGTATATGTCCTAAATGTAGTGGAGTAGAAGTACAGAGCACCTTAAAATTGTATGCAAATACAGTTTTTGAGTAAATCTGCTCAGTTCTTTCCATCATTGATTGCAAATCTACAAAACCTAGTGACCATGTTATATGAGGTGAATGTTTAGTGATTCTTCCTGGGCAAAACACGTCAAGCTTTTAATTATTATTTTCTAAAGATTTTCTCCTTTTTATTCACGAATAGCATTTCAAAACAAAAAAGAAAAATCCCTCATATCTTTGATATTTGATGTGCATAACATCTCAATTCCATTACTTTTATCAAGGTTAAAGAGTGAGAATGTGACCCCCTTAATCAATTAATAGTTCACATCACATAATGACAGTTGTGTCTAATGAATATTGTTAAATAGCCTAAATGCATTTTAATCCTTTCCATCAAAGCATGATTACAAAGGACGGGTATATCAAGTGGTCTTTTCATTTGGTTAACATGATCAAATTGACTCCTGTGTCGTGAGAGATGACACCAGTGGTAATTAATTTCTCCATTAAGGATGGTCGATGTGACAGCCATGCAAACAGAGCAGAGTGACAGGGAGGACACGATAACTTCAACAAACTGAGACAACCCAACTGCCGAGGAGGAGCAACGGGTAATCACATTATCCGTCTGCGGGGAGAGCATTGTTCATTAAAATTAAACAACATGGACTACATTGTCTGTCGCTGCATCATCAGCATATTTGCAGATACGGCAGATTTCATCGTGGATATGCATTTACATATAGTAATGAACTTTTTAAAATTCATTCCAAATTAGTCAAGTGAGCTATTAGAGCCTGTGGGTATTTCCACCAGGGGCCTTTCTCTCTTGTAGTTGTACAGTTTTTTATTTTTCTCTTTTTTTTTTATCAACTATTGTGCAAATGAAACAAAGTGATTTATTGCATGAAGACAGAGGTGCTGTAATGTTAAGGTGTTTATTTAGATGTGCATCAGAGGAAAAGAAAGCCACAGATCAAATTGTTAGGCTTATGAACTGATTGAATTTAACTCAAATCTCTCCTTTAGTGGATTAATACACAATGATAGAATTATATAAAGATGAAAAGGGATTTTTTTTTTCACTCCCATGTTTATTGAATAACTTTGAATAATTTTAGTACCAACATCTAACGCGCCCCTTCACACCGTCTTTCTGCCTCCGTCACAACCTTTCTGCCCCCCCACACTTTAATGCAAATCACTTGTGCCCGTCATACAGCAGCTTGTTAAATAATCTGTATATTTATCAATGAATGCGTGTACGTGTGAGCCAACCTCTCTGTGTGTGTGCCTGCAGGCTGTCTGGTCCTGCCTACGGGGGTTTTGATAAAAAAAAAAAAAAAGAAAAGTGAAACCAACAGTTTTTCTTCCAGCAGCGAGACCCGGGGGCTTCTCCCAGGGAGGGGGCGATTGTCCAGCATTTTCACCACAAAGCTGCCATATGGAGAACAGAAGGATCAGCCACTGGCTCCCTGCCAGAGCAAAGGCAAACACCAATCCACATATGCATAGAAGTGGTCATTTAGAGCCACCACGTTTTACCATAACAACAGATGAAACACAGGAGTCATTTTGTTTCCTCTAAGAGGCATTGTTCCCAGGGCTCACCGCCTCTTAAGCTGGCTCCATATGAGGCAGGATAAACTTAGGGGCCCAGGCCCTGGTGTAAATAACAAAGAAAACCTCACTTACATGCTTCCCAAATCCTATCGAAAGATGAAAAGGAAGAAAAAAACCCACTCCATTTCCTCATCTCCTGGAAATGAGCTTAACACGAGACAAATGAATTTATTTAAGTGGCTGTCCATAGTGTGTGTGTGTGTTTGTGTGTTTTGGGTACTCTATGTGATATAATTTGGAAAACTGATAGTATAGGAAACGCTCCAGTTGTTTTACAATTTTAATATTAATCCGCAATAATCAGCAGCATGTAATCATATAAGTGGGTTTTAGCAGCAATTACGCTCGCAACTGTCACGATGGACACAAACTAAATGAGCACTGTCCTAAAGGAGCTGTCATCAAATATGATTAACTGACACAAATTTGTTTACAGGTTTACAGGAAATTTAACTGAACATTCTTCTAATGGCTTCGTCTGCAGAGGGGGGTGTTTACTTTGTCACATGACGTGAACTGACATAATTTTATTTGTGGACACAGGGAGACAAATTTCAAATGCCATCTTTCAAAATCATGATGACAAACATAGATTTGTTATCTTTATATACACATATGTCTACTTTGGCATATAATATCTAACGAGCTGCATAACTGTCGATTTTTAACTTACAAATAATTTATAGTTTCTAAAAAACTAAACGAAAACAAAATGCAGATTTATATACAAAAGTCCAACCGACTGAACAATATGTTAAAAATTGTTCCTGCAAAAATGCCCCAGGTTTAGGTTGACAAACAGCGTTGTGTTAGCAGGTGTCAGTGTCCTCCTTGTTGTGAGTTTCTTCATTTTATCACAGAAAGCAATGAGCCAATCGGCCATTTTGTGCAGGCTTGCAAGTGGTTTAGTGTGTATTTCAAAGCTGGTCAGCCAGTCAGTGAGCTACTTAAGAGCAGCAATATTGTAATAATGACTCGCTGATGGGAAGGTAGCAATGGAGCTGAACTTCTTACATTCCTCTGATGCTGCCTGATTATGACTTTAAAGGAATAAATTATTGCTGCAAACAACCCCAGAATTTTAATTCCTTTCAGAAGTGACTGCATTCTGCTAAAGCCAAAAAATCTTTTCTCAAGGTGAGGGCGGAAAATAATGCAGTAACCTCGCATAAGCATTCATTTTGTGAACATTGGTTTTGTAGGTTACTGACATTTGCTGGAAATAATCTCTAATGGTATTTCTATATTTTTTTTAACAGAACATAACATAAACACTGTTCATGTTGTGTAAGTAGCTGTTTAGGTAGGCAGAGTGAAGTAAGACACTGAAATGATGAAATTAAGAAGCTCTGTTTCTGCTTTAACTTCTACCCATTGATAAATGAATAATACCAAACTATGAAGTTATCTTTTATAGATGATCCACATGTAATCGCATTAAGCACATTTTCTATGCGTGATATATCCATTAATCAGTTGAATGGATTGATTGTCTGACCTTGATAATAGAAAAAGTGACTGTTACGGTCAAAAACAGCCAGGGGTCATTTTCTCCTCCTGTAAGTTCAACCTTGATTCTTAATGTGAGGAGAACATATTAAATCATGGCTACAGAGTCCGCCAGCCAAGTTTATTGGATAAGAAATGTAAGACTGCAAACTTGGTGGAAGTGTTTGTCAGGGGCACGCTAATGCACTGTGTTTAAGCCACATCCAATCTCAGTGAAATATTATACAGAGTTTTAATATCCAGAGGGTGTCGGGCTGGAGCGAGAGGCAGTCAGCTGCTTCAGTATAACCAAATGTTACAGTATAAAACAGCGTGTCGCGCCGCTATTTGACATGGTGGAATGAGATTAGATGGAATTCATTTCTAAGTGAGGGGAAATTACAAGCCTATTGGTAACCCCCCACTCACACACGACAGCAGCCTCTGCTCACCCCCACCAGTGGCCCAACAACGGAGGGGTAGTCGGGCATGAACGGTGACATGAACAGGGAATGACCCCACAAACCACATCCGTAGCCACCTTCAGTGCGGCGGGAGGAAGCTGTGTTGTTTTAAAGGTCAGATCAGTCTGAGGTCGCACAAGCATATGTCTACTGTTCAGGATGCACAGCTACACTGTAGGCAAATTGGAATCAGTGTTTAAACAGGAAAAAATACCGTGCTTTGACATGTTTTTGTGTTTTGCTTAATGCACTAAAAGAGTAATAGTTTGAGGGCAACACACTAGTAAACAATAAACCATAATTAGGGAAGTTTTCGGTTTAATAAAACCTCTTCATAAAGAACCTTTCCAGATAATACAAATACCTTCCATTCAAGCCACTGGACTTTTCTGCTCATTGTTCCTATGGCGCTGTGACCAGAGAGAGGCCCTTGACATCCTGATCCTTTAACACATGTCTCTGGGTTTCCAGCACATCAGGATGACACCTCGTGAAAGGGGAACCCCACCTTTGGCTTCTCCAGGAGAACAACACGTGTCAGCGGCCCCCCGTGGGCCCTGTCAGGGGGTGAAGAGGTTAGGCGCTCTGTGAGGCCGCACAGATCCCGGCCTTCTTGAAGACCACCATAATGACTGCTAATTACGCTGCCATCTGTGGGGTGGGCTGTGTTATGTAGACACCTGTTCATTAAGTAGGAGAAAGAAACTTTTCTCTCTGCAGCTTATGCTGCACAAAACGGTAGATTCAAAAGCTTCCCTGCCTTCCTTGACACTAATATAAAACATCTTGAATATAATCTAAAGTGAATCATTTCCTCCCATCCCACATTAACCCACATACACATAACTTCCGAGAATACAGAATTGAACTCCTCTGCACTGCTAATGATTGAATGAACTTTGTGTGATACCCTTGCAGCTTCAGAAGGCATCACCAAGGTTAACCAGGCCATCGGGCAGCATTAGTAGGAGGGTGTTTGGAGGGGAAGCCAATAAACAGCTCTCAGATATCTGCTGAGGGGGAGCAGAGCCTGTCAATTCTGTGGCCCTAAGAGGTGATCTGCCATTACCGACTCACAGAAGACTAATGAGAGCCATTCTGTTGCCAGCACCTTGAATAATATGTCAATACTCATTTAGTTTATGTTGAAAACGCTACCTGTTTTACTTTTACTTGATGTGATTCAGAACCCCCTCCCCCCGCTTTTTTTTCTTCTTCTTGAGATCGTTTAGCAGTTGGCAAACTGTGCAGGTGACTAATAATATCATAATAATTCAAATATGCAGGACTGCAGAAGCTCAATGATGAACTTTCATGTTCTGAAGGGTTTTAAAGCTGTCTCATACTCTTTGAAACATCTCCAGACACATACATCTAATCTCTATCATTCCGTTTAAGATTTATATAAACAGATGATTGCTAAGCATCACATATTTCAACATTTTATCTGCTGAGCTTATGACTCCATTTAGCTTTAGATCCTCCGAGAGTGAGCCAGCACAGCAATCATAAAGTGAGGGCCAATTAGGATGTTGACGGATTGATTTTGGAAGATAAATTTGGGATGTAAAAGGTTGACATAGCTGCTGTGTCTCTTTCACTGCGTGTGTGGCTCCCAATTAAGTGGGGAGAGGCATTTTTTTTTCTCTCTCCAGGATCAGAGTGTCTCCCTGACAGATGAGCCACTAATGAGAGCAAATCTCACTAAATCCTCAAGAAACATGATGAATTGAATCATGTTCACCCTGTTCATTTGTCGTGTTCGCAGACGAGACAAAACGCAACATTTATCTAGTCAACAAATAGCAATTGAGCAGGTGGGTCCATCATTGTTCATACAGTGTCTGGCGTTTTAAAATAATAATAAACTAGGAATACTATGGCACAGTTTTCCACGGTTCCTGATACTGTATTTTTTTTTTAATCCTCATTGTCTGCCTTGAAACATACTATGGAGGTTGAAGGCAGACATATGTTAAGTCCTGAGGCCTCAATCTGCCTCCCTCCCTAATATTTATAAGACAAATTAAAGAGCCTATCTCTCTCATTATCACACTGCAAACCCTCACCATATGTATCCCTATTATTAGACAACCAGGAGAAGATGGCCTATTTTCAAATTTAAATTACCAAGTCTAACCTTAATTGGTTAGAAACGTTGTTTAGTGGATGGTATCGGACGGAATCCGACAGATGGCTTAGTCTTATGACTTGTATTAACACCTTCGAAGTTTAATGAACTGTTAATTGCTTTTCTAATACATAATGGGACCACTGGAATACAAGCGGTAATGCAAACAGATTAGTTTGTAGACAACAGATAAACATCCGTCCTCTTCAATGTCACCTTTAAGTACCTTGGAAAACAAAAGCAAGCTGGAGGACGAAAAGAGAAAAAATACCCATTTTAGAGATGACAGCGGTATTTTAAAGGCCTAATCTCTCATTTTTCATCCTATAAATTTGATGCACAAAATACAACCATAACTGATGAGTTTGACATACCAATAGAAAATCATCCATTTTTGGATGACTCAGTTAATCATAATTGAAAACTGGACTGATTTATCAAGGTTACTAATGTAAACAAACAGCATTACAATACTATTAATTAATTTATTTGTTGTCTGTCTGCTGTTAGTTTAAAAATATGTCAATAAATTAGTCAGTGAAAACCAGCTCCAATCCTCTGCTTCAAATTTTGGTGATGGGAGTGACCCTTATGTTTGAATTTGCTTTAAATCCTGTGGCTTTAAAGTGAGTGCGTAACTTTCTAACTGCAACTGAACAGTAGGCAGGATGCTGAAGAGTCATAACGTCAACGAACAGACAGTGATGTTACACAATAATATCTGTTTTAACTTTAATAACATTAGCCATTAAATGCCGCTGCTCTTACCAGATCAGAGTCTGGAGTGTATTGAATTGAAAAAATGCTTTTAATTTTATTTTAATTTGTTGTTGTTTTTTTTCATTTGCAACAGAATAAATATTCTATTTACGCTTTTAAACTTTACTTGCTTTAAGCCATTTGTAAAATCTAAATTGTATAACATTCTTCACTTATTTGGATCTTATTTGTGCAGTTTGTTTACCCCGTCCAACAGCACAACACACATCAACATTTAAGGTTGTTACTTGGTCATAAAGTTAATGTTTGTCACTTTTATTTCTTTTTATTTGTCTGGCACAGACTCATGTTCCTCAGATTGTTTTTAGAAAGCAGAATTCTGCAGCTACCCTGATAAAATGTTTAATTCTTTATTCACTGCAGTACTTCATTTATCTGTTTTAGCTGCGCTTGTAATATGGTGTGTGCATTGTACTTCAGCAACCATAAATGCACTCCTACCTTCATAGGTGGTGCTTTATTAAATTAAGCCATCTTTAAGGTCAATATACTTCTGTAATGAGTTGTCTCTTTTGATCATCAGAGATTAGATTGTACCTTGATCCTCACTCCCTTTAATGGTGTTGGTGTCACAGCTAAGCTAACACCAACACTGATGTTTTTCATATTTCAGCTTAAAGTCAGTGCAAGTAATGCTTTGCATGCTTAAAATCCATTTCCATAACTAAGTGTAATTTCCCTTCAGTTTGTTCCTGTTTAATGAGGTGAAGTCTTGTTTGTATGCCTCCCAATGTCACCAGAAAAGTCATTCATGCGGCTGTGTCAGAATTAAATCAAATTAGCATTACTACACTGCCATTTTACATCAAACTGTTCAAGTATAAACATTTTGCTCTAGTCAATTTTACATAAAATTTGCTTTCGCTTGGCCGTGTGACTCTGTGCTGTTTCATTCAAAATTCTTGGATTCTTAATGATGAAATGTGTAAACTCAGGGAAGGTGCGGTGAGGCAGGAGGGTGATAGCGGAGGAGAGAAAATGACCAACATTGATTTATCCTGGATGTTCTCTTGTCTGGTTGGTGCCGTCAGAACACCTCGCTCCTTTTCCCTTCCATTATCTCTCATTCCCTCCCTTTCCCTCCCATTATCTCCCTGCGATCACCGCAGTCCAACGAGTTTCCTACAGGGTCATAAATACTTCCCCCAGACCCCATACTGCTTCCACATCATCCTCCAGACGCCGCCTAATGACAGCGAAAGACAGACAATGCATCCTTTCTCTCGTGACTGCCATGCTTCTCTCTGTTCATACACATTTTACAGTGGCTGAAGAACGTATACCTACACCATGAGAGGCCAGCAGCAGCGTGTCCCCCAGACTTTGCATTTAAAATGGTACATTAAAGCAACATGTCTGAAAATATTGCACATGATTGATGTTGGTAATGACAGTGTTTTCTCAGTGTGAAAGTCATATGTGTGCTTTTCTCTACATTTTAGGTCCCCAAGAAAAGAAAATGCCAGAGCCCCGAAACATGATAAAAAAAATAATAATAAAAAGGAGGAAGGACAGTACTGTCAGTCATAAGCTCACATGTAACAGAAATATGCATTCATTAAACACCTCCAACACTCATTGATGACAAGGAGACAGTGAATCAAATGAATTATTTTAATATGCTGGTCATCCAAATCAAGGTAGACAATGAGCCACTAGCATGAACAGTCTTTACCCCACAAATACGTCCACCAACAGAGACCCATCTGATTCACTACTGCGATGAGCCCAGGTCAAGTGGGCGGTCAATTGTGTCATTGTTCGACTGATCAATTGTTTGTACAGTAAATTGCAAACAAGTTTCTTTTCATTTACCACAGTTTACAGAGGGAAGCAGCACGTTCCAGAAAGCTAATGACCTCTGACTAAAAATCTGGCAAATGACTGGGCCCAAGCACCTCACCCAGTGAGGTTTTCGTCTCCAGTTATGGTATTTTGTTTTCAAGGAAGCCTTGCAAATTGATTGCATGGACAAACAATGAATAAACATGAGCAATGGAAATATAAATTTTTCAACTGCTCTTTGTTTTTACCAAGAAATCCTTGCATCCTTGGTATTTGTTTTTACTTGTGTACTTGTACTTGTAAATATATGTAAATATAAGTCTTATTTATCTTTCTCCACATGTTTTTTGCTTTCTTTTTTAGAGACAACGTCTGTGATTTAAGCACAACACTGTCCTAATATGTCATGAATGAAATTATGCAGTAATTTATGAAGTACTGAGGTTACAGAAGTTCTGACATTTGCTATAACCACAAGTGGACCTCTGAGAAAGAGAGAGCTACTGTTAGCTAGACCCCTGCTTTTATATAGCAGCAGGTGTTGAAATGACAAGAACAAAATATAATGTCTAGCATTGCAAACTAGTCTAACTTGCTTCCACTTTCCAACGAGAAGCGAGAAAGCCTAGCTTGCTTTAAGTTTACTTGCTAGTAAACTTAAGCCTCTGGAAATCTGGCTTGAAATAGTAAAAGTGCACATATGATATCAAACTTAAGCGTCTACAAAAATCTAAATGAAACTTAACAATCACAACTATTAGAAAACTCAAAAACAGCCGACAGCTAATTTTGCTTTTAGATAATTTCTCATGACAGGTTCCTAAAAACATATTTTAGCCACCAAAAAAATCAATAAAATATGGTTTATTTAGAATATTATCACAGCTTTGCTTTGTTATCAGACAGCCTTGTATATATGTCCAAAAACATTTTTCATCCTTCTTTGAAAAAGGGCAAAATATATCAGTACCTGCAGTATCATTGAAGTATTTACCTGCACAAAAATTGAGGAGAAAAGTAAATCACATAGTAGGTTAGGGCATAGAAGCATGGACACAGTAAATGCTCTGAAGCCTTTTACGTCGCTGAAGCTACGACTGAACTAAATGTAAGTTGCACTGTCAGTTTATTCACACAACCCCACACTGTGTTTGGCAGACCATATTTAGGGACAGTCAGCTGGCAGAGTGAATTGGCCACCCACAGATCCCTTGCATTGTAAAGCTGCCACATGCTCTATTAGTCCCCACTGTTCGAATGTATACATTAAAGATAGCAGAACAAAATCAGGCAGCAAGGCCTACTCCGCGCCATGAAATCAGGACATCATCATCCTTTGGTCTAAACATGAATATTCACCCCACGCTTCACTTTACATCGTTAGAAACCATAGCATGTGTGCCAGTGCGGGCTTTGATGTGATGCTTTGAGTGACTCTCCATTCATGGAGACCAAGCACATATTGTAAACTGTAATATATGACCTCGCGTTGAGCATATTCTTCGTGGGGTCTCGCAGACAAGCCGTGCGCTTGGGAGGGACACGAATGACTGAACATTGCTCTATTGAGTAAGCCTCCTAATAGAATGGCATGTTTAGGCCTGTCATTCAAAGCAGAGGAGCGTCTTGTGATGAGGAGGCTTGGTAAATGAGTATTTTAGCAGGCATAGCTAATGTCTACAAAACCTGTGGTGTTTAGTTTGCTGTTAAGGATGACATTAACAGAGACACAGACCCAGGGATGCTGATCAACCCCGAGGTCCTAACACATGGGATGATGTTTCTGGCTCATTTCCTGCACCATAATCAAGGCTTATGTACCTTTGTGTGAGGTTGAATAGACGTGTGTGTGTTTATAGTATTTGAAAGCTTGCTTTTATCTAACCAAGCTCAGCACTAGATGTCAATTTTCTCTGCCTGTGTCGTTGTCCCTGTGTGTCTTTTTGTCTGTCTGTCTTTCTCTCTCATCCTCTCTCTCACCCTCTAATGGAAGCAGGAGGGAATCAGCTAATTAAGGATGTAAATGGAACTGAGGAGTGACAAAGAGCCTGCTTGTAATTCGCATCTAAATTGTCTCTTACCTCAGCAGAAAATTTATCACAGGAGACAATGTCAACTTTTACATGGGGAGAGCCATTTGCATTTTTTCGAATTCATTACAAGGGTGTCGCTGCAATCATAAGCCGTGATAGAGACCCCTACCCTCCCTCCATTCTGCTGCACCCACCCTACCCATCGCTACCGGGTAGAGGATAATCTGATGGGTTCCTCTTCAGTGGTCACTCAGCAGTGGTAGAGATGCAGGGAGGAAAGAAAGAGAGGAGAGGAGAAGAGAGGAGAGGAGAGAAGAAGGGCAGGAGTAACAAGGAGAGAGGTGAAGAGAGTTTGTTGGATGTGAAGCATAAAGTGGTCCACCCACTTGTTTATGTGTGTGTGTGTATGTGTTTGTGTCCTCTGTGTGTGCGCGCGTGTCTAAGTGTGCGTGTGTGCAGCAAAGCCACACCACTCTCCCGAGCGACAGAAACCTTGTTGTGATTTATGCAGCCTGAGATATGAGTGCTGGTTACGCAGTAGCAAGACATCGATCTGACAAAGCAAACCAAACAATAAAGAGGCGAGGAAGATGATGTGCCCAGTGGAGTGGAGAAATGGAGAGTGTACCTATAAGAGCTAATTATCTGAGCACATAATTCTTCAGGTTAAGACAGGGGGAGCTGAGAGCCAGCCAAGCCCCAGCTGTCTGAGAAAAGGCTTGGCTATACAATGGGCCTAAGGTCCCAGACCCTGGTCAAGAATAATTCAAAATAAAATTGTATTTCAGTGCACCTTGTCAATAAGCTAGGCTTGGCTAAAATAGGTAGAACCTGAATGAATCTCTCCACAGCAAACTGTTGTGTGATAAATTGCAGAAGAGCTAAATAAATAAATAAATAAAGAAAAACACGTTGGTATAGTGTCATAAGCTGAGGTTAAATCCAAGTGGATTTGTACAAATGTGTAGAGTATAATTTGAAAAGCTGATTGAATATTTCTATTTTAGTTTTTATAACAAATGTGTATTTATTGGCTGCAAGGATAAACAGGTACTAGCCCAACATGTGTGCTGACTTTAGTCTCACGTTGCTGTGAACATCCTGAAATATTGCAACTACAGGCCTCCCATACTGATTTTATATGCTGCGTCTGTATTAAAATTGAAGTATTATCAAAACCAAAGTACATTACCATTTTTAACACCATTTTTTAACAGTTTTATGTTTGGTATGAATAGATGATGTCCATAATATTTGCAGTTTATTTAGAATCAGTTAAATTCAGTGGAAAAACCTGTTGGAGGATTTATTCTGTTCATCCAATTTTAGTGCCTTCATAGTTAAGCAGTGAGTGCAAAGAGAATTTCCAGTTTTATTACTCTTCACTTGGGGAGATTATAAAGTTGTGGTCAGAGGTTATATAACAGCACTGACTGGCCTTTATGGTTTTATCAACAAACTGAGAAAGTTCAAAACTCACAGTTCAAATACGGTCTTCCAACCTCATGTCATTTCTCTATAAGCCGTGAAAATAATAATGATAATATTTGCAATTATTATTTCCTATCTTGCAAACCCATTCTCTGCTTCTGTAAGCAGCGATCCTTTAATTAGACACAAGCACACATACACAAAGACTGGGGCGGTGGGTGCTCACTGCCATTAATAACACTATATAAAAGCAAAGCCAGACAGCCTCTGACACTTTTAGTAGTTTGGGAAACAAGATGTAATCTGCGTTCGGTGCCAGGAGCGGACCGGGTCTGTGTGTGTGTGAGAGGGAGGGAGTGTGGCCTGTAAGTCAATGCAAACAGAGCACTGTGAGTACATCACTGATGAAGACATTATCTGTGAGTTATACTCACACAGACAACGGGAGGGAGAAGTGTATAGGAACCATAAGACAGAGAAAGTGACAGATGAAATGGGCATCTGCGGTTGCCAAGGCTAGTCACTGATGTGTACATTATTAGTCTTTCAAAAGCATGACTGCTGTGAATTAAAGTGAGAATTCACTCATAAGTATTAATAACAATTGTTGTTACATGAGTAAAAACGATACAGTGTTTGGTCTTTTAGTTTTGGTGCCATGTGCTTACATTCTGTCCATTGCATTTTGTTTTAAATGGCATTGTGTTATATTGCAGCATTTTGTGTTGGGCATGAGAGGATAGAGCAGAGGATGAGGTTCTGTTTAGTGGCACCCTTGGCACCCATCTAACCTTGGCATACTGCTGGGCATGCTCCACTGGCCCTGAACATGCTGAGGTTTGAATCCAGAAATGCTTTTGTGCAGCACAGGCCACCAGAGGAGAGGTGGGAGGCTCCATTAATATATCCCCAACTGTATCGCATCAGTCAAGACTCCATAGCTAAACGCACAGATCAGATCTCCAGTATATCTGCAATACCGGAGCAGCATATGCTTCAAAATGAGATTCATCTTCCAAAATAAGTGGGCACGATATTAAAGGTCCATAACTGGTTTGCATATATTACATTTTTTTTTTTTTTACCAATTTAGAGAATCAGTAACAGTACGTTCAGTTCATGCAAGGTCAATTTGTGTCATTGTTTTCTTGTTTCTGTGTTTGTTTGTTTAATATAAACCATGAATTCTAATTCTGGCAGCACAGAATGGCCACATTAACCAGGCATGGCAGTCTGGGACAGGATCCAGCTGGAAGCACGCATGGGATACTGCTTTCCCGCGACAAAACTGGCTTCACTGGCAAGGGCTAAATAGTTTTCTCATTTCCAAATGGTCAGTAAAAATGAGCAAATAGAGGAAGCAAAATCAAACATTTAATGGTAGATCTGCTTTTTTACTTGTGGTTTCTACCCCCTCAACAGTCATAATTATATTATGATTTGTAGATAGGCTTTGAAAGGCTTTATCTCACCTGTGCCAGAAGTCACTGATAAGATGAAGAGGATTATATGATGTATATTATATATCTCGTTGGAATGTAAGAGACATGTTAATTTTCAAATCTTACTTCACTATTTATCTTTCCCTCCCTCCGGTTGTTTTTTTTTTCCAGCCTGGCTGGCTGGTTAGTTTGTTGGATGGCTGTCTGGGATGTGGTGTCTGGGTGAGAGCTGAGTTCAGGAAAAGTGCATCAGAGGGTGTGTGTGTGTGTGTTTGTGTGTGAGATGGTGGTGGTGAGCCCCTGGTGACCATATCTTATTTTCGACATGGCAGTCACCCAACTTCACCCTGACCTAGTGTAGTGAGGGGTGACACATATGGTGCACAACACACATAAACATGACAAAAACATGTCAGAGCTACACTGTGTCTCTCGGTTTCTGTATTTGGAAATCTTATGTTCACATAAACATAAATTCATGAAAATGTAAATGAAGTTTGAAATGAATTTCTCTGGCTCTGGGGTCGTAAGCCTTTTTCAGGACTCTGGAGCCAAATGAACATAAAAACACGGGTGGGGATTCTGTCACATGGCAGCAGTGCTATTAAAATCTCCTTTCCTGCTGCCATTCCCAACATGCTGCAGAAGTGAGGCGCTAATCTCTGGTCGTCCTGCCTTAGTTGGCCTTTACTGTGTACAGCCGCCTTTCTCTCACACTTTCATCAGAATCCCATTTCCCCCCACATCCCGAAAGCCCCCTCTGAAACTCTACCCCTCGCTCCACCATTCTAGCCTGCCTATGATGGATGGCGGCACCTCAGGTCCTCTCAGCCTGTCCATCAAGCCCTGCGATTAAAACACTTGGAATGGCCAACATTTTTCTCCCCACCCCTCCACCCACAACCCCTTGTCCCCCCTATGCCACCCCTCCACTCTTAGGCCACCACCACTGCAGCCCTCTGCCCCCTCACCTTTATCACCCTCCCTCCCTCCATCCAACACTCCTCTCCCACTTCAACTGCCCCCAGAACCCCACAATCCATCTTGTGGAGAAAAAACATCATTTATTCTGTACTTCCCAGATAATTTACTTTTTCTCTCCCTCTTTCGTTCCTCTTTTCTTTTCCCCCTCCTTTCTACAGGAATTCTCCATTTCCCTATAAAATGAAAATTCATCTGGAATTACATCTTATGTCATCATTATGTTTATTAAGCGTGGATGATGTATATGAGGAGCTGCGGCGTGCCGCTGAGTGCTTAATGATGCATAAGATTAAGCCGAGCCTCTCAGCTGTGCTGAGACTCCCCTCTGCTTCCCAGGCTGCAGACACACGCTGGGGGAACAGGCTCCAAACGGCCATCAGGTGAACAGGGGAAAAGGGAAAGCCTACATCCTCTTTGTGTGTCAGCAGAGAAGAAGGAAAAGTGTGGAGTTGGTACACAAGAGTTGCTGATAGGGGAGGATCAGAGAGTTGGCACCGACTTCAGAGACAGAAAAATTAATGCTGTTTGTAACAGTTTGTTGGACGCCGTCAAAGTGAATATCTGAATTGCTGTCCACACATATTACCTACTACAGTCATTTCCTCCTACGTTACCTCCTCTTATGTCCCACAAGCCCCCTTAAAATTGCATATCTCGCTTTTCTCTTCTCTGATCTTCTCATACTTTTGAACTTAGCTCACACACATACACAGACACACAACTAGAGGATTTGCTCTTGGCCTCCCTCTAGCCTAGCAGCAGAAGCACCAGCAGTCTATGACAAAAACATTATCCTTCTGGTGCTAAACAATCCAATAAACCTCTCCACAGGGAAGAACTTAACCTCTCCTCTCCTCCGATGCTGGCTTCCAGACCACGTGACGGCTGCCACAGTAAATTCAAATCATTAGTCTTCTCACTCCGCCATCACACAGGGAAGGAAAAAAAATCCGCCTCTATTAGTAATGGAGACCTCGTCAGAGACCTTCCTCTGAGAGCCCTGCCTTCCCAATTCCCACAGGAAAAATCCCCAGCAAAAAACTAATTCTACTTTTAATAATCTGTCATCAGGACCAGAGGCAGTCATAAATTATGTGGGGAGCATGTGCAGGAGCAGGCCACGAGAGGGAACTCAGGGGGAGAAATCAAAGCCTGAGTTTGACAAACTTTGCAGAAGATAAATAATAACTTACAAACAGGATTAGTTGTAAAGTCACGGTTGAGTGCCCTGCCAAGCAGTTTCCCTAGCAGTCTATGCAGGATGAAGAATTTACAGACACACCTGTCATTAGCACCTCCCCCCCTCTTCCTCCACATATCCTCCATCCTCTCTTTTCATTCTCACTCCCCCAGTCTCACTCCACTGTCTTTACAGCCCTGACAGACTTTGCTTTTTCTCACGCAGCAAACATTGTTTGTGCTTCATCATTTACCCTCTTGGTTCCCAGGGACAGGTGCAGAAGAGCACGATTCTGCGATTCTGCAGAGATGTAGAAGAGACAGTAAGGTGGTTAAGAGGCAGTATTAGCATAGTGTGGCAGGGGAAATGGCCTCTTCCTCCACCCTTAAGTAAATAAACATGATTAACCAATCAGGCTCCCTCTCTCTCTCACACACACACACATGTACACCAGAGTACTAATAGCAAATGGAGCTTGGATGTACCCTGAGAACCTGATGAGACACCATCGATTGGGATGATTGGTTTCTGGGCATCTTTGTGTGCACACAGTGTAAGTGTGTATATTTGTGAAAGTGTCTGTAAACTCTAGGTGCATCATGTTTTGTGCGTGCGCTTCTGTGCGATGCAGAGTTGGCGAGTGAAGCAGCCAGTATGGGAAGAAAGAGCTATGAGCCGTGGGGTTGTTCTCTCACTGTTTCCATGTCAATATTTGCTGGAACGATCGACATGCATCATAATCGGCTCCCTCTATCAAACCGCGGCTAAAGGCCCATCTCCATCAGGTGACAGAGACCAGCCAGGTGATGAATCCCCCCCCACAGCCAACCACGAGGGGAGGAACTGGCTCAAATAAGACAGGCATGTTCCCACAAGTCTGTGTCAAATCTCTATTGATTTAATCATCAACAGAAAGATACTCTCTTGGCTTGCGCAGCATAAGGTCACCTGATGTGCTGCAATAGCTAATAGACAACAGGGAGACATTTGTATCAGTGATATTGTTCTCTAGTAACATTATAGTCAAACAAAATATGCTGTATACATGACCAAGACCAAGACCTAGATCAGTGCAAACATTTAATTATAGTATTGACTATGATATAGTTTATTCCTCTATGCCAAAAACCTCCAATGTTGTCTAGAAACTACGGCCCTAACATAACATCGACATGCAAAACAATGAACATTTATAGTTTATCTTGAATGTTTCAGACAATCCTGGTGTCATAAAAACTTGCAGTGAGTGTGTGTCGATCTGCAGCTGTAAAAAGATGAAATGCACACTTAATCCTATTAATCCTATAAGCTCTTTTTAAACAATTAAACTATGTATTTGGGACCCATATCTTTAATAAAAAGAAATGGGATTGGGGCTCTGACAGGGTGGAGAAGTCACAAAGCAATAGGGAACAAACAAAGCATATTTTTTGTTTTGGGTATTTCATGGGTCTTGTTGACAATAATACATGTGTGAAATAACACAAGCCTTATCCTTTAAATAAAACATATTGGTTTGTGCTAATTTCCAAATGCCAGTACTGGTAAGTACTCCTGTGCTTCTGTCTCATTGAACACAACATAAAGAACGCACCTCAAGCGTGTCCCATGAAAAACCCTGAGAAAATGCATACATGCAGTACTGGGATTTCAACCCTGCAAAGTAATGTGCTCAATTTTCGCTCCATTCTCCAGCGATACCAAAGAAGCTCAATCATACTGGGACAGTAATATGAATCAAGGACAGCTCACTCACTCTCAATTGCAGCTTGGTCTAACTGGGACTACGGGTAAAACAGAAACTGGGTTCTCAATTCAAATGGGAGAGCGAGTAGGCCAGCCGGACTCTCCAGCACGTCTCAAGGCTGATAGATTACCTACTGCAGTAAGGACAAAGGGAATGAAGATGACTACTCTGCCAAAGCTGGCTACAGATGAGACATGCACGGCTGAATGACCATGGTACACCTCACCCATTTGTCTATGTGTTCAAGTTTTGCACTACGTATGACAAAGGAGTCTGTAAACTACACTATTGACATATAGTCTCACCTTTATATCGTGGAATATCTTGTTCCAACTTTTATTTTGAGTTAGATTTTGAGCATGTTAGAGCATCCATCAACTGGATTGGCCACTTAATGTTCCATACATGCTACTATTTATTACGCAAAATGCTCTAGGAGAGCATAAATCTAAATTAATGTCAGTCAACTTTGTCTCAAAAGTAAAACAATAAATCTAGAAGAGGTTTGCATTACACTTGTTAGGATTTTATCTATGTAAAATCTTAAAGATTGTAAGTACTAACTGTATAGATACAATACTTTAGTACCTACATTCTTTTTGTAGTATTTTGTTTGACATTGGGAGACTTACTCAGTGCATAAAGGCATATAATTCTGCGAGCCAGCTATTTTTTCTTTTTTTTTTTGCACTGAGTACATGATGTGCCATCCTCAGAGATTAACCTAGATGTTCTTGAGGCCAGGTTCACTTGTATCTGAGCCACAGTCGTATATTACAATGCAGCTGAGGTGGCAGTGGCAGTAACTCATTCTTTTCTATTCTATTCTGCCTCTGCATATTCCACAAAGCCCCCTCTGCTCTGCACTTAGAAGGTCACCTCTTTCATCAGCTATTCTATTTGCATTCCAAATCGTACGTACATGAAAAATGTGCCACTGAGTTTTCGCGGCGGCCCTTCGAAGGCAGATTAGATAGAATTTGCCATACGAACCTTATGCACGCTAACCTTTGCAGATGGCCCCACTATTGTGGAGAAATGGATTGCCTAATAAACCATATCATCCGACATATTTGCCGCATGGCTGACCAAATAGAGGCTGTGTTTTTTGAGCAAATTCCCTTTGTCAAATTTGTCAGTGTTCATGCCGCCGTTTTAGGTTTGGGTCACAGAGAGGAGGAGGCGGGATCCTTAGTGTATCAGGTTAAAGTGCCGAGCAATTTGGACTATTTCTGAAGATGAGACAATTTTTCCACAAGATTTATTTCATCAGAGGGAAATATTTCATATGCTCTCCATTTGTTTGTTGTGTGTCTCCTATCCCAACCCCCCACCCCCACATACAGTACAACCTGCAGTATGTGCAATATAGTTCAGCAATGATGGACAGTTGTCGACTTCTTTTTCCGCCCTATTATTGAAACAAATATAAATTAATTTAGCCCCTCCTGTGTCAGTTTCTATATCTTCTGCCTTTCTGTTCCTCTGTTGTACATAACATGTACATTTCTACTTTATTTTACATCTTTCTTCAGGTTGGTCAGCTTTTCTGACATTCATCTTTATCATTCATCACTGAATTCCCAACGTAATTTCACTTTATCTATAATTACCATTGGGCGAGACGGCAGTAAAGAAACAATGCTACTACTAAACCTTGCAAGGTTTTCACCAGAAATCTAATTTCACAGCGGAGTCCTAATTCATCGCTCCCAGAAAAACCTCTTTCATCAAACTTTGCATATGAGCAGCCAAGTGATGCACAGGCTCTTAACGGCATGCTTTGCCTCCTTTGGTGAGTTGGCCAACCAATCCATCTTCCTGAGTGTGCTCGGTGCCGAGGAGTGGGCAACCGATGCTCCCGTCACTGGGCTCCTGCGGGAGATGGATTGGGGCTCCATCGCCCACCTCCAGTCCGGTACCAGCCCAGTGGCACAATCTGGACCTCTGTGCGGAGAGCCACGTGGTGGGCCTTGTGGGGCTCTATGAGGGGGCTATGAGAGGCAGGATGGAGGATGCTGTGTCTCAGTCACTCATGTAGAATCCAGATCCTCTGCTCCACAGGAGACAGAGCTGGACCTCCTGTTTGTGTTCCACAGAACAGAGTGAGGGTGTCCAAGTCATTGCCTGCCTGTGCAGTTGCTAATGCAGGCATTTTGTCTATGACAAAATGTCATGCAATAATGTGATCATCAGCAAAAGAAAAGAAAACTTACTGACATACATTGACTTGTTTAGCATATTAAAAGGAAAAAATTGTAATCTACTGAATAAATGTGCGACCTCCATCTTAAGTTATGTCCTTCATTGGCTATTAGTCACTGAACTGTCTGACGGGACAACAAATACAATAAATGATAGTCCTGATTCCTCTTAATCTAATACATCTTTTAGAATGTACATCCACCCTTAAAATAGCTTGTCCTTCAGCTGGAGGAGGAGTTTTGTTTCATCCCTTCATATCGTTCATTCATGACTGGCTTTAAAACTGAAGTGAAAGCTTCTTTTATTAATCACAAAGAGCTCAAGTCAAGGCTTTGCACTCCATTGCTTGCATCCAATTTACAGCAGCGATAATTCATGCTATGCTAAACATTTCTTGTAAAATGTCACTTTGTGTTTGTAATTAATTTCTAAATTAATAAGCAAAATTTCTGAGTTATGGCATCAAACCCTTTACCTTGGTCGCTAAACAATGCATCAAGGTGTCACCTGGTATGATCGAGGCGATAATAAGAACGTGACTCTGGGAAGAGAGGAACACTTCACAAACTTGTCGCAGGTTGTTTCATAGTAGAGTAGTGCAACAAAGTGTGGGCAAATTACACATGATCTATCTCTTATCTTTAAAAAACTCTGAGAATCGCAAAAAATAACACTCTGATCTCCTGCATATTAGCTATGTCACTCACCCTGTCTTCTTAATCTCACCCCTAACCAGGGTGGCCTGGTCCATAGGAGTGCGAGCTGTGCTTCCAAGTAGGGAGCTGTGTGTTAGGTTACCTCCTATATTGGGTATCATGTGTCCCTCATCTAATGCAAGCTATGGGCCCTTGATCAAAAGGAAACTAAAGAGTGAGGGGGTCAAAATGAAAGGAAGAGACAGAGCGTTTCTGTGGCCTCAGAGCTTGGACAGGAGGGCAAATACACCTGTCACATGCCAAACAAGAGCACACATCTCCACTTATAAATCAGATTAATTCCATTAACTTCAAAACTTCCAGTATGATAAGTGCTTTGGGTGAAGACACAAGAGATGCTGATTAAATAAGCTGTTACAATATAATGTTTTAAAGCATTTCTTTGAGCGTCTTCTTTTTTTTTTTTCCTGCGGTACAAGTGGCCCATCTCCGCTCCTTCAGTGCCATTGATGGCAACATCCATAACCTGTCCTCTGATATTTCATTCCCATACGAGTGCCATGAACCTAAGATGTAATCGATACACAGACACACAGGCCTCCTGTGTTATTACAAGGGGGACAATGTCTGCTCAGCTTCCCGTGCCGTTACACAGTTCAGGCTTCCAATTAACCTGAGCGGATCCCCATGCCAATCACACACGGCTTCTATCGACAAGCCGCATGAAAAGAATAATGTTGTTAGGATGATGTAGCTCACGGTAGGAGGGCTGCTTCCCCCCCCTTCCTACCAGTGCTGACAGGGATGAGTGTTGTAGTCATTTATCACCTCCTCTCTGGTCACTGAGGGGCCAAACGGGGCTGCACGCCTTCACACCCTCCCTTTGCTTCATCGGACAACAATCTGAATAAATCTGATTAAGCCAAGAAATGTATCTGAATTTCATTGTGTGAGCAACTCTGGCTCTGCATTTTCAGCAACCACAGCCAATGTTGAACTGTTTCAAATATTCTTGAATTTACTCAGTGAGTGCAGTGAGATGAAGAAAATCAGTACCTCGGACAAACTAATGTTGTTTGTAGGCCCATCATAGCTGTGCAAATAGAGTCATTAGCCTCTGTGTGTATGTTGGGTAATTGCAGTGATATACAGTAGATTATGAGTGGATGAGTCCTCATATAGAAAACTGTTGATGATTTATAGGATAATAAATAATTTTATTTTCTTGTTCTTGATCCTGTGTTGAGCCCATTTTGTGTGACAAACACATTTTTCACAAATTATTCTGAACTTCTCACATTTGTCAGATGGCTGAAAAAGACAGTTGTTTTCATGTTATGTTAGACGAATGAAGTGTGAAAACATCATACAGGTATGATAACAATATAATCCAGAAGTTGTGAACATACCTGTTTATTTGTCAGCAGTGACACTTTTTATAAATCCTGTCTGAAAACAGATGTGCTGTAACTGTTGGACTGGGACGGGAGATCAATCCATTTATTTTTCACATGTCTACTGAGAGACAACATACAAATTGAGACTGTATCTAAGTTACAATAGCAGCCAAGTGTGGCCTACTAGGATTTCTGGAGTGATTGAGAGTGTGTTTAGATGCTCAGGGCCAAACTCTAAAAGCATTGTTACATTGACAAGGCCAATGTAGAGAAAGAATGCCTCTCTGCATTTGCTCCCCCTTTCTTGGGCAATGCTGCCACTGGCGACTTTGATATTGATTATTGTGAAACAAAAATCAGCTCAAGGAGCACGATCATTAAGATAAATGCAGTTCCACTCAATGCCAAACGCACAAAGACCTGAAATTTTCTGAGACTTCTCAGTGTCAGGTTTTAGAAGATACAGTACATGCAGAGTCTACACACAACAATTTCTAATAAAATTTATACATAGTAGTTATGATACAGCAATGTCAATTTGGGATTTTGTGAAGAAAAAGTCCTTGATTGAAAATGTCAAGTAAAAGTGTTATTAGTAAAAAGTACCTAAAGTAGTAAAAGTAAAAGTATTCAGAGTGCAGGAAAATTAAACTTGTAATCTTATACTAGCATATATTATATTACTGCATTATGACTACTAATGCATCAATGTGTAAGAAGCATTTAACTGTTGTAGTTGGTCAAATTAGAGCTAGTTTTAACTATTTTATATATTGTTGCATCATATGCTTTATATGAAAAATCACAGTCTGTAAACCAACTAAAGCTGTCAAATAAATGTAGTATAAATTAGCCTGAAATGGAAATAATCAAGTGAAGGACCTCAAATTTGCACTTAAGTACAACTATTGAGTAAATGCACTTACAGTGGTGACATAAGTATCATACTTAAACATCAATAATCTAATCTGCAGGACTGTGAAGCCAAAAACAGACATTAATGAGCCACTTTTGATTTGCAACTATATTATTTCTCAGCCATCTTTAAAACTTCATCTGAGTCTTGGTACATTTGGAAGGACAAACCTGAAGTGGACAGTGTTAAATTATATTCAGTTCTGTATATCAAAACATTATATAAAAAAAATACTTTAATATACTACAATTTTAGAAAAAAATACACTGTACTGAACGTATATGATGTACATTGTTATGAGCAGTGAAACTTTACTCATAAGTGTGATCAATTTTTCTTGTTTAGCACAGACACAGCTCTGACTTGAGGATGTCATTGCAGATTTAATGTGGCCCCATACCTTTTAAAACTTTCCATTTGTTATGTTTGGTCATCCCATTAGTTGCCATTTATTATCATTAGTGTGATAGAAGCCTCTTCCTTGCAGAAGCAGGGTGGGGGGAACTCTACATTTTTACATTAGACAGAGCTCCACTGGTGCGTCAGATTAATGTTCCTTTTACAAAAACAGAAAAGGTAGGTGGAACATCAACTTCAGGAGCACTACCATAACTATTACATTATACTGTCTGTTTATTTGCTTATTTCCTTGATGGTTGGCTAATACAGTACATGAAGCTTCAACCATCAGTTAGACTAAATTTAGTCACAGGTTAAGAATCCAGTGGGCAACACCAGATTAGAACAATTACATGCATTAGATTACTGCACAATCATTTTATGATTTAATGATTTATTGAGGGATTTCACTGATTTCAGAAATTGTGCAGCTTTTAATATTTGCTTTTATTTGGCCATGAAACAAAATATACACTTCAAACAAAAACTAAGAACTAAAAAATATAGAAAGAAAAAAAATATTTGAAAAGTTTTGAAAAACATTTTACAGCCATGGCTGAACTGTACTGTATCTATCATGTTGGAGAGGGCAGGTCTGGATACGTCCGCCTCAGGTACATGTCCCTGTCCTGCCCAGTGAGACTGATATGTAACAAGGCCCCCAGCAAGCAGAACAGGTGTGTCGCTGATTCACTCAGTGTTACACTGTGATTAATGGTTTTCTTAATGTACTCATGGCAGTAATAGAAGTCTCTCACGACTAACTTTGCATAAAAATGCAAATGAATAGAGACAAACTGCAGAAAAAACACAATGGGCAGGGCTAAGCCTGGAAGCCTTGGGAAGTGGGCGTGCATATTTCTTTATTTCAGGGAGAACAACTTAAAATTGTAGATTAGCCCTTGTTGTGCCAGAATAATTAAAGATCATGAGCCTTCATGAGAATAATTTGGGGTTTAAGAGGAAGACAACCAGGAATCAAACAACTGACCCAAAGTCCAGCCATCTCTAGAGTTACCACTTAATTTTAAAACCTTATATTAAGTATTTGTCAGTAGTAAACAAACAATTAATTAATGGTTTATAACACAATTGAAGGTCATGTAAGCAGATATAATGACATTAATGCAGCATCTGTAACAGATATAGAATGATTTGCAATATAACACTTTATAAGAACATAAAATACTATGTATGTAATTTTTGTATTAATTATTGCACAAACGTCTGATCATGATTATTTAATCAGTTCATTAAATAAGTATTTATTTTTCTGTAAGAAAGGGATTGCACCTGAAAAGTTAAAGAAGAAATGGAGTAAGGGGACCTTGAGTGACATGACATTCTTTGTCAACTATTTATGTCTTTTGAGTTTTGGACACATTTATAAGACCTTATACACATGTGAATGATTTGTACATGTGTAAACAATTAATAAATGCTTTATAATACAGTGGATTCACAATCACTATTATATCATCACATTTAGAGTTATGTCGCGCTGTGTTATCAACAATTCATCAGTTGTTTATATACCAATTACATGTGCTTCACAGGTGGAGTTATTTATTTTTGATAAATACTACTTACAACTACATTATAGTGTGTATTATAAAGCATTTATTAGGTGTCTATATACTAATTATGAATGCTAAATTGGTGGGTTACACTAACATTTTTATTTTTAAAGGTCAGTTAAACCTAAATCCACAGGAGCGGCCCAGTACAACCACAGCTACAGCAGAGCATTTACATGTAATAATAAATATTTCAGAAGTTTACTTGACTGAGTACATTATGATTCTTGAGGCAGTCTGTTCATCAGTAAGTTTTTTTTCCCCTCTTTTATCATCATAAATAATGTTGATTAATTAGCAAGTCAAAATCACTGGGGATAATCCATGTAGAATACATCACTGTCAGAAGAACTGTTGAATATTGCATTTACACCAGGAGCATTTTAATTACAGAAGTCTTAACATATTAATTAGGACTTGGGAGGAACATAACAGTTAAAGT
Organism: Larimichthys crocea; assembly: GCF_000972845.2. Lineage (NCBI taxonomy): Eukaryota > Metazoa > Chordata > Actinopteri > Sciaenidae > Larimichthys > Larimichthys crocea. The sequence continues at coordinate 16,859,773 of NC_040013.1, forward strand.
AAAAGTAATAAAATAAAAGTAAAGACCTAAAAATAACTTTTGGACCTCTGATGTTTTTTAAGTGAAGGCTGTTTTCCTCTCTTTTCACCTCTTCATTTTGAGCTATTGGTTTGCTTATTTGCATCAGTGATTGCATTAGTATATCAAAAAGTAGTAACTTCACTTGTGCTGTTTGAGGCCTCAAAGCTTAAAACAGGGGATAATTTGATATTATTGTTGACACATGCCATTAAAAACCAAAACTAACAAAGAATTGACACGAACAAGTATTGTTTGTGTATCCACAGCCTGCTAAGCTTTTTCCACAATGCTATAGAGCTCTGTTGATGACCGAAAACAGATTTAGTCAATCCCACATATCCCCAAATCCCCTCCTAAAAATAGTCCCCAACAAGTGCACTATTTACTCCTGTTTGAGTGACATTTGCTTACAAAAATACAGTGGCCAGCTTTAGGGAATTATTTTGCCTTTTTAAAAATTGAACTATATATTTGTGATCTATTATTTAAAATGTATATCTTCAGTAGGAATGAAGAGGCCTGGGGTTGATCACTACCAAAAGGGGAAGGAAGTAGAAAGGTATTGATAGGCCAACATAATTCTGGTTGGTTCCACTATTCTGTTAATTCTAAGTAGATACATTTTACATATATTTAACTAGTGCATGTAATAAATAATTTGAATCAGATGTTATTTACAGCTGGCTGTCTACCAGAATGAAAGAAATAGCTGTCCCCCTCTTGGCATAAAATGTTTCAGTCACAATGTTTAAAGGCTAAAACAGAGAGATTGTTTTGTAATAGGTCTGAGTTTAGTCATCTCTCCAGGCTCCAAAAAGCATGTCTTACTGCTTTATGAAGTCATGACACACTCATATCATCCTTTACGAAGCCAGCAACTAGCCCTCTAACACACCAGCCCATCAGAGCCGATCCCATCAGAAGGATGTGGGGCAGAGATGAAATTGGGCTCTTTAACTCTCTGTACCGTAACATGCTAATGCAGGACAATGACTCGCTCATTGCCTGCTATTATAGAATGTACTGGAGGCCCAACATGAGGGCTGACAGGAATTATTGTATGATATGTGAAAATGTAGAATAGGCCTCTTAGGACAGCGAGAATTCAAGTTTTTACTGTCAGGTGTGGTGTTGTTGAGGGACATCCTCTGAAGTTGGAAAATGAAGATTGATGTCTCACATTGCTTTTATTAATATATTGATGGTGCTGTCAAAAACATTACAAATAACATTTTTTTTCTCCATATTGATACATTAGCCCAGGTAATTGATGAAAATCCTGTAAAACTCCTTAATTTTTCTCCTCTTACACGCTATTTGTCTACCATCTGCTCCACTTAGAGCTCCTCTGGGGATGGTCGTGATCGGTTGAAGGAATCACTGCTGACTGCTCCGAGTCCTGCATGCTCACAAGTTGAGTTTAGTGTTTTAGAGAGCAACATGTTCTGTGCAGAATAAATCCTTTTTTTTAATACTCTTACAGTCAGCATGGAGCTATAATTAAGATTTAAAATCTGTAAAACACAAACAAACACTACCAGAGGTCATTTCAACATTTTAAATGGATCCAAACCACAGAATCTTCAAAATCTGAAGCATAACGACTGGCTCTTCGTACAGTTCAAATTGAACCCTCGTCACTGTACTGAACATTGTCAGTGTTCCTTAACTATACAACTATTCCCTAAGTTAACATAATCATAAGATTATTTTATCAAATATCTCATCTAATACAATGAACAGTGAACATAAAATGTACATACGTTTAGTGAGCGTGTTTACATTACTATAAAATATCCTGTAAATAATCTTTGTACAGTCCTCCAAACTTTGGCCAGCATCTGTAGCCATTAGAGGGGTCTGAGAGTCTGAGAGGGGAGTGTACCACTAGTAGTATAATAAATAAAAACAAGCAACATGAACCAACGTTATATTTATCTGTTAGGGCATTACTTACAACATGAGTTGCAAGGACAAAAAAAAAAGAACATTAGTTTTGATAAGTAAAAGTGAAAGAGTGAGTTAAGACTGCAAACTGATTCAACATACTGGAAATGTTATGTGGTCAAAGCTCAAAATATCCCAAAAAAAAAGCTTTATTTGACAGAAACATTTGAAAAATGTAAACTATTGCATATATTTGAGTTGCTACAGATTAGGCTCCCAGCATTTGCTGTTAAATCGTGGCCAGCAAGACACTTACCAAAATTATACAAAAGAACTGTAGGCTCAAAGAGACATGTGTCCTTCTGGGGTGAAAGTTTTGTCCCATGGTGGGAGGTAGAGTTAACTATAATGTCACAGACAGTTTAGGTGTTCATAGTTACATTTCAGAGAGTTATAAAACAACATAACGACAGAATTGACACTGTAACCTGTAAACAGATTTCAGTTAAATTAACTACAAAGACTGAGACCCGTAAAATTATGTGTATTCATAGCACTGAAAAATATAAATTTGTTGTAAAATATGTATGCTTATGGGGTTAGAAACGGTGTAAAGTAAGAGGGGGGGTATTTAATCTCTCCGTAATCATGACAGGCGTTGATGTGAAATGAACTGTAGCCACTCTCCTTGACCAGTTCGCAGTGGTCAGCGGTCCACATCCAGGAGACTAGATTGGATTTATTGCTACTGGGCCAAAGGTAACAAATACATGCAATATAAAGGCGGAGATGGATGCCATTATCACCGAATGGATTTTGTGCCCATCATGAGGGGCAATCACATGGAATAGATTGATACTGCAAGCAATACTTTTATATTAGCCTTATATATCTTAACTGGACAATTCACTTACAAGAAGGCAAAACAGGAAGAGGTTAGGCAAAGCAACTCTGCAGACAACATGAACCAGAAACACTTTACTCGTCTGTTCATTTATGAATTTTCTTAATTTCTCACACCGCTTAACTTTAAATGTAATAATCGAAGAATCAGACGGGTCAAACTCTGACTATTGTGATCACTCAAAAACCATTATCGCCCAGAGGTTTCACTTGGCTGAGGTGGAAATATCTTCATCTCATCAGCAGGGTCGGCCGACGGTTCCTGGGAGTCCTCGGAGAGATGAGATGAGGTTATGAGAGGTCATGTAGAACAGCTCAGTGTGACAGCAAATCAGAGGCCACCCCTCCGGATGGAGTCACGTGAAACAAAAGGAAACAAGAGATGAAACACAAACACAAACCTCTGTGGGCAAACTCCATCACCTCAGAGCTTTCTGTGGCACCAGTGACGTATGGTCTCATTACATTGTCATAAATAGAAAGAATTCTCCAAAATTGATATTCATTAAACACCATAATGTGATGTTTGCTTGGTCTTTTTCTCTAAATTTGTCCAGGTTCAGCTTCACAGTTTCTCTTTATTGGTATATATTTTTTTTTTAGAAAAATAAAGAAAGCCTACATATATTTTTTAAAGTGTTTGGTAATAGATTTTTAATGTTCATTTGTCTATGCCCCAAAGGCTTGGATCTTTGACATTTGAAATAATTGTTGTTCGAAGGATCATCACCAGGGGAGGGTTGTGAATAGTGTAGGGACGATTTGAGTAAATGACTGTGTCAGCCTGTTTATTTCTAACATGATTGCCTCAGGCGCTGCCGCAGGACAGCTATTAGAGGGTCTGGCCATAAAGAGATAGAAAGAAAAGCCCAGCGATCACCCAAAAGTTAGCACTTAATGTGACAACTTATCAGACAAAAGCTCCCCACAGAGAATGTGGAAATGAGAGAAAGAGAGAAAGGGAGGGAGGGAGGAAGACATCATTGCCCACAGACAGAATTGCAAGATAATATAATAGTACGATGTAGAAGAAGAAGAAATTATTATAATCACAATTATCTGAAGTGGCTGCAGTGTCAAAGATCACATGTCTATTCAGAGTCCCAAGAATCACTCCATATGTTTTAGCATATTGCACAAAGCTGTCCAATCCATGTCGGCCTGAGGGGAGGCAGGGAGCAGAGGACATCCAGCCCTGTATTTAATTAGATGACTCTTAATACCTCTCGCCTGTGGCAAGGCCCGAAGTGTTAGTGTTACTGCCGTCTGTAAGAGCTGCTAAATAAACTGCAGGTCCCAGTGGGCCTGAGAGGACGCATGTCGCAACAGAGGGAGGTAAGGATATGTGTTTTGAAGATGTCATGGTATTTGTTGCTCTTATGCCATCATTATCATTAACAGCCATGAACAAATAACACATTTCCCCCTGATTAAATGCAAATTGGCTATGGTAGTTATGGAGAAAACAAGAAAAGGCATTTTGTCTTTGTCTCGGATTGTGCAGTTATCTACATAATTATGCTTATATAACTAACCAGAAGTAACAATCACAGAAAAAAAGCATAATTTGTCTAAAAGGAGAAATAAGAGAATTTTAACTTAAAATATTGCTAAATTCATCTTTTATACTGGGAAACTGTAAAATGATTGCCTGCAGCCAAGTGCTAATTCTTACTACTTTGGGAATAGTTTTTGAGATGTCTTTCTCTCCTCAAACAAAAATGATTTATAAAATTTATACAAAAAAAACAAACAAAAAAACAATGAAAAATTCGACTTAAAGGCACAGGCATGTTCACAGGTCTCCACGACAACTCTGGCCTGGCTGAAGAATGCTTGTAATCTCTTCTGGCAGGGACGGATCCTGTGGCTCAGGCCGGCTGTGGAGTGGACAGTCCTATTGTTGTCTAAAACCTCAAAGGAGAGAAGGAAGATAGGAGGGCAGGCAGGAGGCGGAAAGAAAGGACTGGGAGGAAAAGGGAATCTGGAAGCAGTTAAATATAGAGCAGGGATGGACGGATTAACTGTGTGGAGTTGACGGTAAGGAGCAGGTAGCATCTTCCTTTAATCCTCCTCATAAAACTTACAATTCCCTTGATATCCTGTGAACACCACCCTATCTGCCAACAATATTTCCTAAATATAATTTTTTTGTTTGTTTGTTGGATTTTTTTTTTGGTCAAATATTTAGCGTTTAGTTTTAGAGATAACTACTTTGCATGTTCCTGTTGACTGCAGACATTAATAAGGTGGTCAGAAGAGGATGTGACTGCCCTGTCTGTCTCTTCCCTGGTGGATGATGAGACGGAGAGGAAGAGTTTCAGTACACAGATAGAGCGTATGTGTGTTTGGCATTGGCTGAGGGGGAGGGCTCAAGGTTTTTGGAGATTATGCTAAATCAGGGCCAGTTAGAAGAGGGGGTGGAGCAGAAGGCCAGACAAAGACTGAAGAGGATGCTGCCACTGGCATTTAAATGGGCAAGAGGGTGAGGACTCGAGAAAAGCAGCGAAAAAGAAAAAAAAAAAACAAGAGAGAGAAAAAGCATAGCGTTTCTCCGGGATGGCAGACACTTTTCTCTGGCTCCTCAAACAGATGCTGAGGCAGATGGTGGTGAATTAACAGAAGATGGGAGAAGAAGAAGAAATGAGAAAGCCTAAAACGGGCCCATGGAGGGCAGACATTAAAACATTGTGTGTGTTTGGGTGTGTGTACATGCATAAATGTGTGTGTCTGAGAGTGTACGCGTGTGTGTCTGAGTGCACAGGTCCAGGGGAGAGGCTGTTAAACAGTATCTCAGCTGGGAGGACTAAAGAGGATGGGTGGAGGATTCCCAGTCAGAGATAGAGCTCGCGATAATAATCACAGGCGTGAAATTACAATGCTGATATTTGTTGCACCCCAGGGTGTGGTGTGGTGGGGCTACCGGAGCTCGGAGAGCCCACATATCACCAGAGGCCTGCGCTGGCTGACGGTCATCAATGATCAGAAGAGCGGCCCCTCACCCACACCTCTGCCCACTGTAGATCCAAATCGCTCAGCAGAGTCACACTATATATATATTTATTATTTTATTTATTTGTAAATCTGATTCCAGTTAAATGCCTATTAAGTTAGCTCTTTATAATTCAATAGTGTTTGCGTATGTAGTGTGTTACTGATCATGTTTTTACTCTGGCTTTGGGGTGTATACTGATCCTGTGGTTGTAGCCACACCATTAACACTTTTGGGAGGCAGGAGACATAGTTACATTTTGTTGGACTGAACACCTGGACAAGAAAGACGTGGACGTGTTTTGTACACTGATTTATCAGTACAGTACAATACACAATATTAAATAGAAATGTTTACATTTGTTGAGAGTTACCAGAGTCATCCTGATATATTTAGGAGCATCAACATATGACCAGAATTACAGATACACTATATTAATACTATTATTTCAAGGTCTGTAAAATAGACAATGGAAAACCTGGACAGTTATTTGCTTATGAATGCTGAAGGGGGAAGCAAACTTAAAAGTCCAGTGTCTAAGATTTTTGGGGGAATATGGTAGAAATGGAATATAATACGCACAAGTGTTTTCAGACACAGAAACACTGACTCTAGATAGGGCCTTGATAGTGTTTTTTTCATGTATCGTGGCTACCAAAGTTTCTCCTTCATACTAGGAATAAAAGGGTGAGGCGAGGGGTTAAAATCAGTAACTACTCCATTAGATGCCACTAAATAACACACCAGTCCTTAAAATCGATTGTTGTTATTTAATTTAAAGTGTTGTTGAAGCCGAACAAAATCACAAAGTTGATCAAACTGATCACGTCGAGTTTCCTAATTGTAGTTTCTAACGTACGTTACTCTGCAGACATTTGCAACGCGTTGTATTGATGAATGTGTGATAACCTCTTACAAAGCTCTGTGTAACAAGCAGCACTTTTCTGCAGTTCATCTTGTTTAACAGGGAAATCAGAAGCAGAAAGGTTGCTGGATGTACTTCAGCATGAATATCCTCTTGGCCAGGAGCCAAGCTCTGACAAGATATGACACCACATTTTCTTCCATCCACTCAGTGAAGGGGGAAAAAAGAAGCTCATTTTCATGTCCATCATCTCCTGCTCTTGCCACTGCCGCTGTGAAGGCCCCCCCCCTGCCTCCCTCATTTCTGGGGTGAAAGTGAAAAGTAGATGTGTTGTCAGGGCAAAACTGATAATGGCAGTGGGACACAGACTGATCCCAATTGCCCTGCTTTCAGCCCCTGCCACCCCCGTGCTCTGCGGCACTAAAGGGTCCACTGACAGATGGGACGGGGCACTGTGGGACAGAGTGCTGAGTTGGCATAAAGAACCCACAAAATAGGTATTTTTCTTGGCTTCAGAGGTTTGCACAAATAGTTTACTGCTGGGATCATTACTGTCTGCGTTTTGCCTTGCACTCATCATGGCCTTTTTTTTAAAACTCAAAAATAACAAGAAAAGCTCTGAGTTTTACAAAACAAAAGAAAGAAAAGTCACTTCTTCTCCTGAATTGCAACATTTAAATCTGTGCAAACAGATCACGACGTTCTTAAAAGTTATTAGTATGTTGAAAAAGCTGCTCACTGTTGATTTAGGTTAGCAAAGGTTTCATTGCTCATGAATTTATGTTGGTAAGTGACTCCTTTTAGTATCGCTTTTTGTTTAAGATGCCTCCTGAGCAGCTTCTTATCAGCTTTGGGATACATTCAAAACTACATTCCAAACTTTCACTAAGTCTGGGACTGAAGCCAGTTGAGCACAGTACCTCTACTCTACTCTACTGTGTTTATTTTCTGCCATTTGTAAAGTAGCCGAGTGCCTACAATGCACGGTGGTTATTGCTTCACAGGCCCATTTCATTCAGATAATCTTCACCTCTCAGCGAAGGGAGAGATAACTCAGGGGATCTATCACCAGAAGGAGCAAAAAGTGAAGGTCATTATAATGTCATCACAAGTTATTCTGCTGACCCCAAAGTCCCAGAGATTGAATATTGTCCTCTGGAGAGTGGATATAGGACATGAAAGGAAGGGAGGAGGGACAGTTATAGAGAGAGAAAGAGACATGTTGACAGACAGGAAGTGAGAAGAGGAAAATACTTGGAAATAATAACATATTACAATAACATATGTATGCAGAACCATGTTGCGTTGGAACAGGTAATGTATAAGCTGCCTGTTAGATTTATGCCAGAGAGAATAGGCTGGTAAAGATGCACTTTATCTTGAGACATGAAAACAGCCCGTCTGCTCTGGCACAATCCCAGCAGGGGCTGCTGGGAAATTGCTGTTTTTACATTTCTGTATCATTTTCCCATAAGGAATATGGATAACAAATGAAATATTCAGTCCCATTGTCTGATTTATTCCTTTTATTATCCACAAATATCAGCCCGGCAGTCAAAGGATGCCTCGCCTCATTCAGGGGGCTCTTCCCACTTGGGGCCTGACAGCCTATCAAGTCTCCTCGCATAAACAGGTTAGCGCTCCAATATGTTATACTTTAAGGTTTTCACCATGCACAATCACTAAAAAGAAATCGAAAATTACTGAGGAAAAAAATCCCAGAGGTATCATTGCAGGCCCCTTTGCAAAAACTACGCACATATCACCTGAAATAAGACGTAAAATAAATAACATTAAATCCATATAAGAGCCACAGACATTTAAATAAAGGGATGCTGCACCTTATCCCTAACACGTTCCTTTTAGCCTGAAGTGTGTAATCCTGCTGCAATAAAAGCCTGTGTTGTTGTGATGTCTGTTTGCAAAGCAGGAGAGACAGATGCCCAGTTACGACCTCGTCTTAACACAATGAGCCTCATCAGATATTAGTAATTGACCATTAATGAACTCCCTATGATAGCCCACTGAGGAATACACACAAGGGCCCTGGAGACCGCAGAGCAGTGGGGGAAAGGGCCTCATGGCATTAACATACTCCCAAGGCTACAAGGGGCTTTTAAATGGCCAATCAATAAAGAGCATTAGTTCATCATGCCCTCTGAGGGACCCTGGAGGTGTCTGCGTTGAAAGGCAGCACAAAAAGGGAAAAAATGTGCAGTCAAGAGCCCTATTCTTTGTGAATGATGAATGTGAGAAACCAGACATGAGTTCAGTTTGTTGCATATGGACGTAATTTCATATAATATTCTTCATAGCAGTGTTGTGTTTTATGGCAGTGGAAAAAAATGACATATTTACCTGAACTCTCTTACTTTTCACTTGTGCCACACTTCCCCGAAAGCCCTTGGTACTTTTCGAAGGCAAGACAACATCAACACTTTAACTGCTACTGTAAAACCAGGACAAGGGCATCACAAATATCATGTGACATTTACTGTACATATCCCATTAGATAGCTATGAATAAAGCTAGACCTGCTCTGCACCGAGCAGTTTTATTCTTAATTTTCTCATTTGTGTTATATGGCACAATGAAATGGATATCATTACATAGAATAGCACTATCATACAAATACCATGCTGTGTCCTTGAAGGCGGCATAATAAATGGTTCATCACTGGCAACCAAATGGCAAGACAAATTTATGGCCACTGATCTCTCTCATCATCAGAGCAAAGTACTCAGTAAAATTTCATTGTAACTTCCAGGGAAATAAATAAATTTGCCCCCTGACCTTGAGGAAAAAAATCCCCTCCCACCCATCCAGCTGAGATGATGGACCCCTCTGCCTTCACCACTCCCCCCGACTCTGTCTCTCTTTCAATCACCTCCATACATCTTACCTTCTTTGGCACTGTGTCCATACATAGATAGTAGGCTAAAGATAGGTGTCCCACCTTCACTTGCGCTATACCTCGACCCCCTGAGATTTGTGTAGCGTCTCTCTGTCTCCTCTGTCTCCGTTGAGACCTCAGCCCCCCTTGAGGAGCAACGGTAGACAGAAGGGGGAGTGACAATACAGAAAATAGCAGATCTGAAGGGAGGGAAAGAAAGGGAAGAAAGAGAGCGAGAGTCTAAGTGTGAGGGGTGGAGGCAAGAGGGGGCGAGAAATGACAGGAGAGGAATATGCAGAAAGTCTTAGTTTAAATCAAGATAAAAGACAGAAATAGAAAATAATAGAGGGAACAAACCCCTGGACGCTAGCTCTCTCTAATGGAAACACATGGCTGAGGGCTGAGGTGTTGTCAGCAGTCTGCCCGCACACACTGACATTCCTGCCTGATAATCTGGCCTGCCATAAAATTAGAATAGCAAATACCCCACTGACAGAGATGCATGTCCTCCCTCTCTTGTGCCACCATAAAAAACTCCTGCCGGTGTCTCCGAACGCCACAAACTTCAATTTAAATTTACAGCGCCGCAAAAGGAGAAGTGATATGCATTCAAAAATTTTAATAACCTATTAAGTTATGACTTCAATTTCATTTTATGAATATTTTCCTTGGGGAGCGCTGCCATCACCAGAGAAAGACAGAAATTTAAAAAAGATAAATAGTGCCATTAATCTATAACATTTCTTTCCCATTATTCTTGAAAATGAGAAGTTATTTTTGCTCAGATCGTCATATAATTAGCTCTTTATACTTGACTCACAAGCCAGAAAATGACCATGTTCGAAAAAAAAATTTGAAGTCTGTCATTTGGTTGAGAATAAAATCATCATTTGTCTTAATATAATGTCTCTCTGACAAGCAGTATTTGAAGTTTATTAGGTTTCAGTAGCTTTATTAATAACAACTACTGGATCAGAGGGAGGTAAGTCCTCTACATCTAAGAGCAACACGCTGTGAGAGCTGCTGCAGAGGTCAGTAAGTCTCCTTTTGTTGTGAAAGATCACTGTGCTATAAATTCTCAGACGCTGTTTATAACCCAACATTGTGCTTTACTACATAAACTGGTTTTAAGCCACAAAACTATTAAACAACTCATCACAACTCCACTTTGTAGAGAGTGAATGTGGGAGTGCAGCAGGGTATAATAGCTTTAATCTGTCTGTTGTTTGTCTCATGGGCATTAAACACCATCTTGATATGAGTGAGACTACAGTGCACACAGGAGGTGGTCCTCATAATATTTAATAGGTCATCAAAGGGAATGGGGGGTAGACTGCTGACATTTGCCTGGATAGTTAGGAGAAACCCCAGGAGTTGTCATATGACTCATTACCAGAGCACAGTCGACTTGACAGTCGGTTGCATCATCGTTCAAAGAGACTATCTGGCAGGAAAATCATAATCCAACAGATATAACTATTGAAGTCACAATGGCCCCATTAACTGGCATGAGATTTTGATTCTTGTTTCCACCCTGAAAATAGAGACTAATCAGTTAATAAAACTCTATTACTGCCACCGTGAATGAGATAGTGGCTGCCATTAGTGTGAAAAACCCTGTGAGTACAGCGGCGCTTCTCACATAGATAGATTATATATTTGGCTCTTAGTGCAACACTCCCTGAAGCATCTAACCACCTGCCTCACCACCTCCTCGCCCACTACCTCTGGTCAAAGCTTACAAACTGTAGCCCCACAACCCAAAGGAGATGAAGGGACATCATTTGGAGATGGAAGATTTTCCATAAAAGAAAAAAATGAAATATGGTGGCTGGGCCAGCTGCTGACCTCCTCAGGCCTGCTGGACAGCAGGTGTCGGAGGAAGACAGTGAGAGTAAAACTCCAATGTCTGTGTTACACTTAAATGGCCCTTAGAGATCATTTTATAGACATTAGAAATGCATATTTGTCATCACTAAAGAAAATGGAAGTCGCATAAAGTTTATGTTAACTGAATCCTGCAAATAACAATAACATTTCAACCATCTGGTTAAATTATTTTTGATTTTAGGTTTGAGGGCTGTCATTTTATATTCAAGCTTAATTTCAAAGAACAATTCAATCTGTTATTATCTAACTGAATTCAAAACTCATTGTCTACAGGTCATGACTTCGAAACTATTGTTTGTTGATGCTGATTGTTAATGCAACATTTTGGAGACTAGCAAGCCATACTGAACAGATCATCATGACACTTAGATGTAATGTGAAAGCATTTTTTATTTGTCACCAAATGGAGAAATTGTGGATAACAGTAAGGCTGCCTGCTGTCTTATAAAAATACAGTTGCCTCACAGTACGTGACCAAAACAACACAAACAAGTCACTTGTTGGCTTGTGCTTCATGTCAGGCTGCACACACTAGATTTTAATTGAACTACATTTAAAAAAGTGACCCTCTCCCTGATTCCCTGAGTCCACGCAGAGAGACCAAAATAAGCCATTTGTTTTGTATTAATAATTAATAATTAATTACATCCAAATGTTACAGTCTCAAAAAGATCGGCATCACAATTTTAACAAAATTAAACTGTAGACATGAACTAAAGTGGCATAATCTTGCCTTAATCTCTGTTCATTATCAGGATATTGGCCATACATCATTTGTAGTTCCAGGTGTACGCAGCTATGTTGTTTTTGTTACCACAAAAGAATATTTATATCCTGCCACAACAATATTGAGATATATTTGGAATGTCTAAATGCAATAAATCTGTCATTAGACACCCCAAAATTGAAAACAGACCCTAAAGGTCTTCACATTTAAAGTTTTTCCCTGTATAGAAGTAAGCATGGACATTTCAAAAGAGAATTCAGCTGTCACATCCAAGACCTCTCAAACTTTGGACAACCCCCATAGCCCTGCTCAAAACAACACTACAACACTTATATGCCCCTCACACATTGATTCCCCTCCCGAGGGCCCAAACCAATTTCTCTTGTTTTCAGACACTCTCCCTGCCTGAACCTGCAGTGGCCATCAAAGACATTCATCCATCCGCCCAGGATGACTATGACTGATCTAGCCACCAAGCGATCAATTTGTATCCCTCTCTCTTTCTCCTTCTTTCTTCTCTCTCCCTCTCTCTCTTTTTCTCTTCTCTCTTCTCTCTTCTCTTCCTCTCCTTCACTTCATTCTCTTGCTATTTTGTTGATGTGCAGAATATGATGAAAAAGTGAGAGGACAGATCGCTTTGACACCGTGGCATGTGAGAGTAACAATGCAATCACTATTTGACCTTGGAGAACAGCTAATTCATTTGTTCATCCATCTATATTTTTGACACACGTAACTTTTCATTTCAGTGGGAGCCTACAGATCATCCATGCAAACGTACAATCATAATTCTCTACTTGCAGGATTTGATTTTGAAGGCTTGTTGATCTTTGACATACTTAGGATCTACAGACAGAAAAATACCCTCACTGTAGGTTCATTCAGAGTGGCTTCAGTATGCCTGATTTGTTCAGTAGTATATGTCTCTCCTTCATTCATTAAGCTGTAATTGGACGTGATTCCCATCCAGGATTGCAGCATCCTCAGATTCCTCCAAGGCATGCAAGGTGATGATGACAGTGTTAGAAAGAGCTGTTAATCCATCTTGTAATTGCACCGAACAGACGGCAGGGTTGGTCGTGTCTGTGAAAAGGCTGTAGAGAAACATTTGTCACCAGACGTGAACAATAGGAGGTATGTATTTTGGTGCACCTGCATGTGTGATGAAAGGTTTTGTATCTATTTGTGGCATGTGTTCATTTAAATCGAGGCGATTGGCGTGACTGTGTACATGTGACGCTGCTCTGTGCATTAGTATATGGCTGTGCATGTATGTTGATGCTAATGTTGTTTGTGTGTGTGGTGGGGGTCCCTTTTCCTTGCTATTCACAGACAATTTGTTACCGGCTGTTGAAGCCAAGCCGAAGCCCGTGGAACAGCTGGAGCCCCTCCATGATTGATAAACGTGGCGGCGAGAACTTCATCTCCCCCTGAATGAAGACAAAGGCCCCACAATGCTCAGCCAGTGTGTTACGCCTGCCTGTCGTTAAGTGTGGACTGCGGACCTGCCCCGGTCCTCAGCTGGGGGAGTCGGGGTGCCAAGAGGGAGGTCAGGACCCAAACTAATTACCATTTTATGACAAAACGGTTCTTTTGTCGTCGTTATATAATTGATTTACCTTTCAGGGGGAGATCATTATGAAGTGGCTTTGGGAGGGTGGGATTAAAAGGGGGCAAAAAGGGATTAGCTTCAGTTGTACATGTTCTTAATGCTGCAAAGGTGGGCGCAATATATGTCTACAAATGTAAATCCAATACTCAGAATGCTCCAGATTAAGAGAAATTATCTAATATATGCATGTCTAAAGAATGAATATTCATAACAAAGTCATAGTTATTTAAAAGTTTGTCACACTTCATCATTTATTAAAAAAATATCTAAAAGATTTGACAGTAAATAAAATCATGGTGGCAGAAATATAATAAAAAAACTGAGACTAATTAATATTGAAGTAGAAATCACAGGACAGTTGAAATCACTGACCCCATGAGTGGACATGTGCTTTGAGCAGCTATGTGCATCCACCATGAAAATGACAGATAAATCTGCATCAATTGTGCATGATTAAAAACATATCACCATGTTGTATTGATCCTGGCAGATATGACCACATATTTTCCCAGAGACAGATTTTAACAAAGACATGTTCAGAGGTTCGCTGCCTCAGTGTCATAAACTTTTGCTTAGTTTGTGACCCATGCAGGACCAGGTCAGTGAGTCAAATCAGGGCCAGCTTTGTCAAAGTCACCATGTGGTGATAATCGTTATATTTGGCCAAGATGAATCCCACCAAAGGATCCGTTTCCTGTGACTACACATCGCACTGGAATTATGTGGTATTTTAGATTTTCCATTTTAAGTCGTCTTTCCGGTCAGAACTAGCTGGCTTTGGAAGGAGTTAGCTGCTATTCCTGCACGGTGTTTATAACACATACATCTATTCAATGCATTATTTGCTTATGTGTGTAAACTCCTAGTTGCAATCATTTCCTTCTGTGTGTGAAACAAATGATGTTTTGCAAACGTGCTCCCAACTTTCTTTGTTTGACTCAGTGAGCAATGTAGCCTGGGTACATCCATCCTTGACCTATTTAATGGCTGGGTTCTGTTGAAGACCCGGCGAACAAATTGAAAAGTTTTCAGTCGCTAAGTGAAATGTATGGCTCTGTCTCCGGTCCAGAAAAATTGGGGATTGTTCTATTTTAATTCCAAACTCAATTTCAGACAAAGTGGGTTTCTGGCCCATCCATTGCACTGTGCTTGTCGACATTTCAGCTGCCAGGACAAACGATGAATGAGTGAATATTGATGAACACAAAAGATGTACCCGGGCCATTTTTTCCTGTTATTGTTGGCGTGTAGGTGTGGAAAAGAGGAGAGAGGAGATGCCCTTTGAATCCCCTGGGATTGAGGAACCCCTCTCCATATTCAGAACATTCCCTGTGATGTTCAGAAAGAGATATCAATCTCACTTTAAGGCTCTGGGCCTTCATTTGTTTGTGAGAGATGCGGAGCGCTGCTCAGATGACTGTGCCAATTCTTCAAATCCCACTTACAGTAGGAGTTCACACACAAACACACACACACACACATACACACCATGCACAGCAGAGCATCTGCCACTTTCCCCAGCCTCTGTGTCCCAGGCATCTTCAGCAGTGGAGTCTGCACTGTGGCACTTGAAGGTCTTGATTGAGGAAGCAGTCGCAGCTCTGTCGGCAGCTGAGAGTTAAGAATAAAAAATACACCGTGGCTGTTTGGGCAGAAGCAACACAAGTCTATATTGGATAAATGGGTTAGTTTTTCTATGTCACATTCTTTGCAGGGGTAGCACGCACACACACAAGTAGTTTGTGTGTGTGTCTGTGTGGGAGTAAGACGTGCTAGTATGGTTCTATCGATTAATTTCAAATTGCTAAACTGGATTTCTTTTTAACACAATAAAGGGTTGGTGAGCCACTGACCTTTAAGTATTTTATTTTTTTATTTTAGACAGCAGGAAGGTGGAGATGGAGTCAACAGGGACAAAAAACTCTGACAAGATTTGGGTTTTATGTACGTACCAATAAAAGGACTTTTCCTTCTCTCTCTGTACTGTTCACTATCAAAAATAGTGGCATATAAAAACATTTAAATATGCCAAGTTGAATGCACGTAATACGACAGACATGTCTAATAAGGTTCTCTCATTTTCATAAAGAAAATCCAATTGAAATTTCTACTTGCATAATTTTCAGGGTCTTCATCATTTAAATATAAATCATGTCTCGCCATTCTTTTTTTTTTTAATCATGTTTTGTCTTGTTGCCTACTTGAATAAGATGGAGGAGGCGTTTGCCCTTATTTGGAGCTCTGGTCGGATAATCATGATCAGAGGTAAGAGAGCAATTTGAGGGAAACACATGTTAGATTGCCACAGTGGAACATTACACTGGTGCTCCGCATGTAGATGTAAGGGGTTCTTAGCCGCTGACAGTACAGCAGGCAGGGCCAATAATGACTCTAAGAAGTGAAATAATTACACGCATCCCCACAAATACAGCCATTCTTCACCTCAATGAACAACCACTCTATGGGTTTCTCTCTCGCTCTCTCTCTCTTGGTGTCCTCATGTAGCCCAGTGCAACAAATAGACCCTCGCTGTTAGCAGCTATTTTAAAAGTCAGTGTTTGATTGTGTATTTTGGTTTTATACATTTTTCCTCAAAACCACACTCTTTTCTTTGTGTCTCTGTCTCTATCTTCACCATCTTTCCACCTCTCTCCTAAAGACACCAGTGTGTCAAGTGTCCAAACCTGGCTGTGGTTTGGTTTTAGCAGGCAATGGGCCATGCAGGCCTTTTTTCCCACAGTGGGCTTCTGAGTGGAGTCTTTGCCCTCACATGCGTTCAGTTGGGCCTGCTTTACCCACACTATTGATTGCAGGTGATGTTCTGGACTCAGTCCAGCTGACCTCGAAGGGGACTGAGATACATCATTGTCCGAAGAGGAACCTCTGGAGACCAGACAGAGGCGGCACATGTGTTAACCAGTCTGACTTTGTCCAGCCGCTGAATCCGTCAACAAATGCTTTGGACACAGGTGTCTGGACTGCTTAGCATGGAGCCAAAGCATTAGATTCAGTCATTTCTATAGTTAAACAGAAAATAATGTAGATGCTCCACTGACAAATATCCACGCTTCAGCTGCTGTGTCTTCCGAATGGCCATCCATGCACCACATATTCCTCGACTACTTCACCTTTTCCTTCTGCTTGCTAATTAGAAATCTTAATATGCAATCATGTTAACATTGGGTCTAATTTGTGCGCCGTGCATCTTTGTTTCTTACACACCTCACAGCAATTGATGGATATCCAATGAGACGCAGAGTCCCTGCCAAAGGGAGTAACTCTGCAGCTTGTGACACATCGCTGAGGCTGGTGGGAAGTACGCCTTAAATTAATTAACATCGGACCTCTTGTAGCTGCTCACTTCTGTAAACAAACATTTTAATATGCAGTAATTAATTAAATCTGCCAAGCTTCTCTGCCCCTCCCATAGATCTCCCTTCATTCTTACTTTCCCCATCTTGTTAAAGAGTTTATTATGTGCTGCGTGAGATGAGGAGTAAATTCACAACTTTGTCCAGTGCCATCTCTCCAAGACACAGATTTCAACATTTCTAACTTTGATCTGATGTGTAATTTCAAGTCTCTCATTCCCATGCAGCATTCACATGTCATATATGGGGAAAGATATTCAGAGCAAATGTTACTTTGGCCAATAAAGCACACATTTAAAAATCTTCTGGCTTCTTACTGTGAGAGAACAAAAAGGCAACAAAGCCTCTTGGGCTACTTTGACTGACTGCAATGAATAATGTTTGAACTGACAAACAAATGTGTGTTTTTAACATTGTGTGTGTTATTTTATGGTTCAAAATTATGTTTTCGTAAGATAAACTGTATTTCTGTATTTTTCTTGTGTTATTTTTTGTTTTCTATCTTTGAATTACATCAAACAATAATATATAAACTGGTGAATTGACTGTACTGCAGTGTTTTTTTAAAAACAGATCAGAGTTAAAACTTATGTTAATTCTATAAATGGGGGAAAAAAAAACAAAAAAAACATTGAGTGAATCTGTGGGCCCATTACATCAATACAACTGTGCCAAAAATCGACGGATTAAGATTTATTTGCTGAGATTTCTTATTCAAGATAAATAAATTCAAACACTTCAATAAATCCCTCAAATTATCTACAGTGGATAGTTTTTGCATTTATCAGAGATGGAAAAGAGAAAAAATATTTCATGAGTTTATGGAAATCCACATCAGCAGGGAATGGATGCAGACTCAAGGGGCATCGCTGCACAGGTAAGCTGCTTTTGGAGGGTTCATGTAAATCCTAAAGTCCAAAAGTCAATTACTGGGGCATCTCAAGCGTGTGTTACTGAAAGACTCTGATGTTTTATTGAAGAGAGGCTTTAATTCATCAGGCTTCTCAGCTCCCTTTCATGCAGCTTGAAGAGGGAGAGCAAGGCACCTCCTTCAGATGGCCAGTGTCATATATCACACACACACACACAACACACACACACACACAGACAGAGAGAGAAAGAGAGAGAGAGAGAGAGAGAACACACACTAATGCCCAAAAACAACTCTCAGGTGGTCTGCTTCACTCCACTGACCAGACCATTACCCCTACACACACACACACACACACACACACACACACACACACACGCACATACACACACGCACACATACACACAGTCCTCTTAGTGCAGACCACACAGACTAAACAAGAAATTCTAACTCATCCATGCAGCATCTTGTGCTCTTTCTCTGCACAATTATCAGCATTTCAAAGAAGCCAATGACACATTTTAATTACAGGAAAACCCTCCCATATTATAACCACACAAGTCACCTTTCTTGCTGCTTGGCTGGACCTTAAGATATGACTAACGTGCTGTCTCTTGATGTCAACCACAGCACCTCATTTCCTCACAGCTGCTTTAATGTTTTGAGAAGGTGGGAGTTGTTGTATTATGCTGCCATTCCTATCTGCTGATCACAGTGTGCTTTATTCCCACTGGAATATTAATAAACAAACACTCGTTGCAGGCTGACACAGTCCCATCACAACGGAACGAGTCCTCTGTCTCTAATGTCTCCACAGCTGGGATGAAGGCGCACGGTGGCATTGCCCAGAGTGAGGCAAGCAGACAGCTTATTTTTCCACTGTGATTAGCCAAACTGTGCTGCTCATATACAAATGGAAATGGGATGTGCATGAGTGTCCTCCTCTCCTTACCCTCTCTCTCCCTCTCTCTCCCATCTGTCAAGACAATAGATTTTAATCTTTAATCCATGAGCAGCCATTGAATACTAGGGAATTACAAATTACAGATGTTTTACTCTGTGTGTGTGTGTGTGTTTATTTTTTCCTCCAACAACACCTCCTGTCCGCTGTCTGTTTCCCTGTTGAGGGCCTTCAGCTACCTACTATCGTGATGTTAACACACAAAGGTGTTCACACTCTCACATTTGCCACAAACAAATGTGTACAACAGAAACCGGGAGAGAGAAAAAGCTAGAGAGAGAGAGAGAAAGAGATACACACACATACACACATTACACACCCTCATTCTGTGCCATCATGGTACCATATGACACTGTCATCATTTGGTAATTAAACCCTTGCTGGCTTTAAATATGAAAAGCTGGCAAGAGTTGATGATGATGATACTGGCTGTCGCTCAGCCCAGATTTCCAACAAACCATCCAGACATCAGGCAGGAAACATATTGTCCTGTTGTTGTCTTAGTTTGGCTGTCCATTTCCCTCCAGACGAAAAGAAATGTGATATATTTGCCTGTCCATTTACTGTTTAGGGATATAACATGTATGTAATGATTTAAGGATTTATAAAACAATGTGTGCCGAAACACGTCGGACTCCTATGTTGCTGGTGCACGGTGTGATAAATGATGGGCACAGCCTGGTGCATAGAGTTACAGTGGCCTCCGAGTGAAGAGAAGGAGGTGTTGCCAGGGAGAGGAGGTGGTGGTGGTGGTGGTGAGGGGTGGTGGTGGTGGGGGGGCATGAAGGGTGAAGGAGGAAGGTTTATTTAATGTTCAGCCCATGAGCAAGTGGGACACTATTTAAAAAAAAAAAAAGAGGGAGAGGAGGAGTGGAGGTGGCGGTGTGGCGGGGGTTTTGGAGGATGAAGGGTGGAAGTGCAGGTGAGAACTTTGGCTGTCCGTGGAGAGGAGACAGGAAGAGAGAGGGTTTGAAGATACATACTTTAACATTAACCTGCCCCCCACTACCCCTCCCTCCCACCGCACACTCCTCCTCCCTTTCAGCCCCCTGGCAATCTTGGACAGAGTAGATACCATTGACCAGTCTAATGGACTATGCCATAAGATCTCTCTCCCCCCACCTCTCCACAACACCGTCCAACCAAAATCACTCCTCTCCCTCAATTTTCAATCTGCCTCTCCTGCAGACTCCGGTCATAACCCGTGAATGTGGTGTGTGGCTCTGAGAAGAGCTTAGGTTCCATTACTGACAGCCCACACAGCTTTATGGCCATTTAAGCTTCTCGATTTGGGTTCCTCCCATTCGGATGTTCCTGCAGACCCCCAGTGTGTCGCCTGAACAGATAGAGGAAAGAAAAAAAAAACACTTATTAAGATCATTAATGTCGAGATTGCCAAGGCAGACTCAGCTCTTACTGCTGGAAATGTATTTTTAATACTCACAGCAATAAACAATAACACTGTAAAAACAATACAATAGACTGCCAGTGTGTGTGTGTGTGTGTGTGTGTGTGTGTGTGTGTGCGTCCCAATCTGAGTTTGTAAATTAGCATAAATTAACGTGATGGCTGTTTCTTGTAGGTTATGGATTATTTTAGAAAACCTTACACATAAATGAACTTTATAAACATTATTCACACATATTTGGATAACTAAATTATAAAACTATGTAAAATAGCATATCACAGAGGAAGCTTGTTGTTTAAGTCCATATTTATGGATAACCTCTAACACTTTATTCAAATCAAATTATTATAATTTTTTTTACATATGTTCAGTGTAAGATTATGCACTTAAATTATTAAAATGCACATTAACGTGCCCATATCATGAAGATCTGATGTTTTAAAAAGCAAACAGCACTGACAGTTGCAAAGCAGGCGACTGTTTAAACGACATTTTAAGTAAGGAACAGGTCTTTTTAAGCTGAGTATCTTAGATATAAAGTGCTCCATAATATCCATTACTGGTCCGTGGTCCAGTGGCAGTCTTATTGCCATTTCTGAACTTCAAGCACTGTAAAGAGACTTATAATACAAAATGTTTGTTAAATAGCCGATAGAGAAGCTATAATCTTTTAATGTTGAATTTTATAGCTTTACCACGCTCTGTCGTTCTTGTAGATATTGTAATATTGCATTTTTACTGGTTATTCATCTGTTAATGTTCCAGTTACTAAGTTTTATTCTCTCCTTTATACTTTTTTTTTGTATCCCCTCACACTGTTAAACACACACAGAAAGTTTCCTCTGTGAAGTTTATATATCTGACTGAGCTAAATCTCTTGAGAAGAGATAACCAAGGTGTCCAAACCATCTTGGATAAGAAAAATAAATATCTGCAGCAATAAAACAGTAAAATTACAATTGTGGATTGGAGCTTTAAATGACAAAGTTTACCTGAATTAACCCCTTAACTTCTAGTTAATCAGTCCTGATGTGTATTGTGTGTGCCTCTTTGTACCCCCCATCCCCCTCGCCAACACAAGCACACACACACACAGAAAGGTGTGTGTGTGTGTGTGTGTGTGTGTGTGTGTGTGTGTGTGTGTGTGTGTGTGTGTGTGTGTGAGAGAGAGAGAGAGAGAGAGAGAGAGAGAGAGAGAGAGAGAGACTCATTGTAATTTTTGTATTTTTACCAGACAGTGTTGTTAGACGCCTGCACATGAAAGTGTCAAAGCTCAGTTAACTATGCAACTATACAAATAAATAAAACTCCTTTTAAAAAATAATTAATTTCTCAGTGTTGCCAAAGCTGGTGTTCACGAGGATGGAGACACTTTTGCGCATCTACACTTGATTTCTTTTACAAAAAATTGTCATGAATAATTTTTCGACATTTTAATAATTTACACTGAGTTTACGCGCTGAAAGCTACTCAACCAAAACTCAAAAACACATTTCCTGTGAACTTTAGAGCATTAAAAAAAATGATATCAAGTTTGTAGAATAAATTAAATACATACCGGAGAGTGAAATATATGGTGTTCATACGATGTATATCGATCGTGCTGATCCACACTGGCAGCTGCAGCCTGGTAAAATACTAAAATCCAGTTTTTAAACACAAATATGGGCAAGTTTTACAGTTGCTTTTAATTCAGCACCTGCAACGCTCTGTGTTCTTTGATTTCTTTTCCTTTTTCTTCCTCTTCTTCTTCCTCTTTCTTTATCAATTCCTAGTTCAATGGAGCAGGGTTGCTTCCGCTTTTTGTTGTCGCCTAAACCGTTTAGTTTTGGATGATCGGTCAAAGATTCTGACAACCAGCGGGGAGAAGCACGACGCCCAGCCGGGGAGGGAGCACAGGAGGCCGGACAGATCTACTGGGCTGCATCGGGGAGACGCACCATTAGACAAGAGAGAGCCATGCCTCAAAGCGCTGGTCGATCAGGTAAGGATTTCTCCCTCTGCCTCATACTAATGTGTGTGTTTGTTTGCAGGTATGTAGGATGCACCGTGTGGGACAAAACTGTGAGGAGGTGAGGAGGCTGCAGCTCCCTGCTTATATATCTGGATTTTTCCTTTTTTCTTTCTTTTATTATTTAACAAACAATGCATTGTGTGCTTTTCCTTTCACCATGTGCAGTGCATTTTTTGTTATTGCATAATGTCAGAAATTAAGAAATGTAAAGATTTTTTGTGATTTATTATTATTATTATTATTATTACAATTGTGTTATTGTTGCTGTTTCAAATAATAGCTTAATAGTCTATTAACATCACCTATGTGCTTGGGCTGTAATTGAAAGCATAGATCACAATCTAATCATTCTCAATTTTGGGTTTAGATTGGAAGATCAATGGAAAACAGTTGTAATGATCTAATTAATTATGGCAAAATTAAAAGCAAGTACAAAATCAATCTGCGATGGTGTGAGGATAGAGTCAAATTGATATCCATCTGCTCCCGTTATAAGCACATGAATAAGCAATCTAAGGACGCAGCTGATATCCTGCAGTTTGGCATAGCCACCCATATGGCTTTGGGTGTCAGGAGACACCAAATCATTGTGGGTATTACAAGTGACTCCCCGATATGAATGCGGATGTTGTGCTAATGGGGGAAAAATAGATCCAAGGGAGAATTACAGTTTGGAAAATTAGGTCTGAATATATCAAATCAAGAGCTGAGGGTGAAAGTATGGATTGCAGATGCACACACCTATAGCAGGTGTGTTGTTACAGTGTTTAACTTCAGCGACACAGGATGTCCTCAGTGAATATATAATATATATATATATATATATATATATATATCTATATATATATATATATATATAGGGATTAATAAAATCAGTCATACTAAAATGACTCATATGATTGCAGAGGTCCAAACTTGAAGTTAACAAGATTTACACACTCACAGTCAAACTCTGAACTTGCAGGGGCTCCTACAGTGAGGGCATGAGACTTTAGGGGTCCTCACATATATTCAAATACATACTTTACATTACATTCCCTGCTAAGAAAAAAAAATGTCTATGGATGTTTTATTTCACTCTCTAATTAAAACTTCTGCAAACAGCACTCAGCAGATCAAATAACAAATAATGCTAAAATCAGTGAAGGTGGGTGATCAAGGAGACCCTGAAACATGAAAATGTTTGAGGACACCTGCATCGTTTCAGTCTCTCAGTAAAAACACAACAGAAAAAAAAAAGCAGCAATATCGATTGTTGACGTGGACGCGCGTTTGAGGCCATATGTTTCAGAAAAACGGAAGAAAAAGGATGTTCTGTCCTCCGTGGAAATTCATCATCCTCCCCTCCCTCTGTCTCATCTGTCTCTCCACTTCAATATTCAAACACCAATAACAACAGATGTGTTACTTTTATTAGAATTTATATTACTTAATGTTTCTATTTTTAATGGTATCTATTTCAAAAGGAAACGTCAATCAGAGCAAAGGCCTGAAATTTAACCTCCACTGATATCAATTTTAAGAAACACTATGTTTAGAAAGCTGGAACCTTTTTCTAATTATTTTAAGTGTCTAAATATTCAAATCAGCTGTTCTTAGGTGTGATAACTACTGCCGAGGCTCTTTATTGTATAACACAGGCAAAAAAGAAAAAAGAAAAATCGAAGACAATAATCGCATTAGGTCCTTGGTGGCTGGGCTTTTAAAAGGGGTGAAGTCAGGACTAGCAGTTTCTTAATTATCACGCCGTTTGTTTTGCTGTAGTGCTGTGACACCGGGACGTCATCGTAGCAGTGCAGAGAGGTACGGGGGGCAAATCGGGGTGTTGTGGGGGAAATAGCAGCAGCTTTAGGGCAAAAGTGCACTGACGTGTGAAATTACAGCCCATGGTGCTACATATTGTACCAGAAGCTCCCACACCAAAAAAAAAAAAGAAAAGAAAGAAAGAAAAAAAAGGAAGAAGAAAAGCAGAAACAAAAAGAGGAATCGTCCTCAAACTTGTCCAGAGGGTAGCTGGACGCAGCACGGAGTCCTGTGCCATGAAGTCCACAATCCAACATTATTATTATTATTATTATTATTATTTATGAGTATTATACTGCTGTGGTCTGTCAACAGCAAAAACTTGAATTCAAATAAATAAATAAATGACAGGAGACTCAGTGTGAGACATTACACTGAATAACTTCACCACAATAAAACAGTCCAAGCTGCACACAAACACTGTGTTAAAATCATCTGTGCGTAAACATAATTTTGAGACTATTAGGCAGGAAAAATACATCAAAATATCAGTCAGTTCTACAAGCAGAAGTTAATATTAAAGTCATCCACACCACTAAAGTGCACTACTTTTCAAATCTGTGACTCTTCTTTGACTGAGTGTTTTTTTTTCTCTCTTTGTTTCCTTTTGGATTGAGTTTTACCGGAAGAGATTAAGAGTGCGTAATTCAGCTACAGTAGGCTTAACACCGCAACCTTTGACCCGGTCAGCCCCAGCAGCAGCAGCATAAGCCTACCTGCCTGCCTGCCTGCATGCCCGCCCGCCTGCGTGAGCACAGCGGGCTGTGTAACCTACTGTATGAGCGCCATCTACAGAGCGATGCTGCACACAGGCGGTGAGTGGATGATGATGATGATGATGGTGGTGGTGGTGGTGATGATGATGGTGATGATGATGATGGCCTACTGACTGACTCTCCCTCTGCAGGATGCGAGCTCACCTTGCACACCTCTGACCACACACGGCTGAACACAGTGAGGACGTGGACATGAAGCACTGCCGCGTTTTGGGGACTGAACACTGGTTTCGCATGCTTAAAGATTTAGGACAGCTCTTTATTAAAGTGTTTGTTTTCCCCTTATTTATTTCACAACAGGAAGCTAGAAAAAAAAAGAATGTAAAAAGTTACAAAAGCGTTACATTTTTATATTTGCTAAGAAAACATATTTAGATTTTTACACTTTGAACCAGAGGCTCAAAGTGGGTCATTGGGCCTGAAGTTGTGAGATTCAAGAGGAAAGTGAGGAATATTTTTCTTTCTTTTTTTTTTTATTATTTAATTTATATTTAAAAAATAAAAAAAAACTTTAGAGAATTTAGAAATCTCGTTTTATTCCGTTCAATATCACTTAAAAACAACAACAACAACAAAAATGTTCCCATGTGCGCATCCCTGAGTCCAGGTCCCATCATGTGTTTCTGCTGTGACTCTTTGATATGAAAACATGTGAGAAGCGTCGCCTTAAACAACACACAGCAGCCTGACAGTGCTTTACCTCTCCTCTTACCCCCTGCCTTTAATTTCCTTGATTCTTCACCCCAAAGTCTCATCATTTCCCATTTCGTCTCCCTCCCCTTCCTGGCTGTCGGATGCAGGGACCTCCTCATTTGAGCTGCAGGTTTTTACGTGGGCGAATCACAAAGTGTTGGAATCTATTGCCTTTGTCTGACAAGTCATCCATCTCTATGCGAGGGGATCTGTAGGATGGAGGTAGGAGAGGAGGGGGGGCGGGAGGAGGAGGAGGAGGAGGTGGTGGTGGTGGTGGAGGAGGAGGAGGAGGAGGAGGAGGGGGGAGGCTGGTGATCTGTGGGACTGCAGCTTTTAGAAACAGACACACAAGGAGAGGGGTTTCATTCTCAGCCCAAAGCTTCGCTCAGGCACAGCCCATTCTGGAGGAGAGGGGGACACACTGCTCTGTACTTCGCCGTGTCCATGTTGTTGTCATCTCCGCCCCTATCTGATTAAAGCACAGAGCCTGCCGCTCCTCCACGCCGACAGAGGAGAAGGATTTTTCGGCCGCAGATTCCCGAGCGGACCCGTGGACACTCACAGCTACTCCATTGTTTTGTTTTGTTTTGTTTTGTTTTTTCCTCATGATGTCCTTTAAACACAAACAGTGACCCGGTTTGAGTCAATGTTGCTGCGACTGGTGCGCTCTGCACACGCGTGGGTCATGCTCTGCACCTGACAGCCCTTCTGCAGACTTCTGAGTTTAGACTTGAACAGGAGGAAAACTTATCGTCCACCAAGAAGTTCTTCACTGCTGCAGCCTGCGGACTCTTCCCACACGGACTGTTTTACACCAAAAAATAGGTCCTTGTTGTTGTTGTTGATTTTTTTTTTACACCTTTAAAGCTGCACCACAGAGGCGAAACGGCGACCTCAGTCGATTACCTTTCTTTCCTTTGCTATCCCATGGATATTCACTGCAAAGCAGACCCCTTCTCGGCGATGCACCGTGAGTATACTGAAGAAGTTTACAACGTGTCTGTACTGTGTCTTTATTTCCTGCAAATTAGCTCGAAGATGTTTGCATCTATTTCTACAGAAAACAAGCAGAATTCTTCTGATGAGCTCTAATGTATTTTTTTATTATTATTTTAAGTTCATAATTGCACGTCATTGCCACCGTTTTATTACTCCACTGAAGATAAGCACGGCTCTCAAATATTAAATATGTTCGTGGCTCCTTTTCTCCTTAAAAACAATGACAAACTTTTGCCAGAAGATTCATTTAAAAACAGGATGAGTTGCCCTTAATTCTAATAATAATAATAAATGAGAGTAGGACGCAGAGAAAAAAACATGAGGCTGCTGAAATGTTTTAAAAACTAAACAGTTCTGGGTTATTTTTAAGAGCACATGGGTCACAGAGGAGTTTTTTGTTTTCATTTTTTAGTTTGCTGTGTGACTCAAAGGTTAATCAACACGAGTACATGTCTGCTGCTACTGTAAAGTGACAAAACAGAAACTCCTTCATTTAAATACAAAGCTTTTATTACCTGTGAAATGACTTTGCGGAGAGAGGAGCACGTTGTGTGTAAATGCATGCAAACGTGTCACTTTATTTACCAGCTCCTCACTTTACAACGTAGGTGCTTCAGAATTAAAAAAAAAACAAACTCCAATTGTTTCATTTTTCTATTTTCCTCATGTTTTCCTCCATACGATATGGGTAAAGAAGACCCGGGCTGTGTGTAAATTATTTATTTCTCCTCATTCGCACCATACGCGTTTGTAATATGAGTTATCAAAGCTCATTTTAATTATTTACAATAATTGTGCAAGGAAAATTAAACAGGTTGAAACATAATATCTGCGACATGTGTTAGGCTGCAGTGGAGGAGATGCTCTTGGAAAATATTGCCTAAGCAGGCCAGTGTTACAGAGGGAGAGGGCTTTTATAATTATTTGGGGTTATTAAAAGAGCCACTGAGGTGCATTTATTTTTATATTTAATGTTTTATTTTGTGTTTATTTTCTATATTTAAAAAGGAACACAGTCCTACCTAGATTTCACTCTGTCTATTTTAATTTCTAGCATGTTTTAATCAATAAAAAAAATATTTTCCTGATATTTTTTTTCTTTTTATTATTAATAATAATTCAAAATCTACTACAGTTTAAAGATATTTCAAATTTCCTGCAGCAACAAAGACTAAAAATGTGTGTGTGCTTCAAGATGTGTGTGTATACATGTACATTATACTGTATGTGTGTGTTTTAAGACTGGAAATAAAACACACACACACACACATCTCTCCCATAAAAAATAAAATCCACGTGAAGAGAAAACGTGTCTTCTGCAGGTATGTAATGTTATGCTCCCCTGTGTTGCTGTTGTGTCCCACGCAGGGCACGGCGGTGTGAACCAGCTCGGCGGGGTGTTTGTGAACGGCAGACCCCTCCCGGACGTGGTGAGGCAGCGGATCGTGGAGCTGGCCCACCAGGGCGTCCGGCCCTGCGACATCTCCAGACAGCTACGGGTCAGTCACGGCTGTGTCAGCAAAATCCTCGGCAGGTAAAAGGAGGGGATCCACTACCAACAGAGCCCTATGTGTGTCAAACATCAATCTTCTATAGCTCGTATATGCGCACCCAGCTCTATTTCAGCCTCAGTCATCGGTTATATAGGCAGGTCATTTTTTCCCCCCCTTTCTTTCTCTCTCTCTCTCTCTTTTATTTATTTATTATTTTTTTATTTTTTGCTTGAACACAGCAGTTCTGCGTCCGAGATTTTCTATCCATCACCTGCAGCCTTGCAAGAGAAAAGCATCATAATCATGAAATACATTTTAGGAGTTTACAGCTAAACATTAAGGAATATGAGGCTGCATTAATATTATAGGAAGCTGTAGGCGATAAAGAAAGTGTATAAAGTGCCATGAGGTCACCTGAAAACTGACTTTTCAGGTGTACAGACACAAATTGGAATATTACTCGCAGATGTAAGAAAAAAATACCACGGCCACTAGAAACTCACATTTGAGTGTCATAATCCATGAGAGAAAAAAATGCATAAAATACATACTTTCCTATATTTTTCCCCATCAGTGTAAAGTCTACTTTAAACATGAGAAATTAGGTCTACATCATTTTTACTTCAGAGCACAAATGCTGTGAGATAATATTTTCAAATATATTTTTTTCAGCTATCAGAAGGCATTTCAGAGGTATTTCATTTCACACACACTGAATGTTTGTCACCAACATTTACCAATAGGTCATGGTGGCATGTCGTGCATGCTACTGTAAGCTCATGGAGACTGGAAAATTAGGTCTAAATTGTGCTTTTACAGCTAAAACTGTCCTTTGTTCTGTCCGTCTCACTGCTTATATTGTGTGATTTTAATTACACTGCTTTTCGTTGAAAATCCGCTCTGTTCACCTTCCAGCTGACACTCAATTAGGCCCATATAACAGCACACAGACTAATTAATAGAATAAAGCCGCCATCATATTTATAGGTAATCCTTTTTCTTTTTTTCTTTCTTTTTTTTTGCCCCATGTGTAACTGCAGAAGGTCGGCGGAGATTTGTTTCCACACAAACGATTTTTTAAAACCACTTTTTTTTGTCCATCAATCAGACTGGATTTGTTGAATTAAAAAGGAGGGATCCATTCAGGAACACACACTCTGTCCCCATGCAGGTACTATGAAACCGGCAGTATTAAACCCGGAGTCATTGGCGGCTCCAAACCAAAGGTTGCAACTCCGAAAGTGGTGGATAAAATTGCTGAATATAAGCGCCAAAATCCAACCATGTTCGCTTGGGAGATAAGGGACCGACTACTGGCTGAGGCCGTCTGCGACAACGACACCGTCCCCAGCGTTTCGTCCATCAACAGGTAGGTGGAAAAAACAGTTTTTTATTTTAATTTCATTATAAAAACGCATGGTGAATTGTTCCAAAGCGCGTAAATTCTCGCTAAAACACATTTTTAAATTATTCATGTAAGACAAAAAACAGATGAGGAAAAAAAAAATCATGCGTAAATGTTATAAATGATCTCTGAAATAATGCGATTTCATCTTCACATACAAGACTGAACTATAGTCAGTTCCAACCGAGTCAATCCGGGGTGGTCTCGCAAGTGCAATTCAATCCCCTGTGCGGCCCTCCACAACACAGCCAGCACGGGAACTGAGGCTGGGGCCACGAAGAATCACATCTGTCTCGATAAAAACCGATCAATACCGCGTAACCAGATCCAGAGGCAGAGGGAAATACCCAACAAAGTCGTTCAATACGCGGACCACACTGCGACAGAGGCGGCAGCATGCCTCTTTATTGCCAACCAATTGCTCTGTTTTCCAACACCGAGGTGAATGTGGAGCGACAATTTAGGCGAATCGTGTGGTTAGACAATAATCTAAAGTATCCCGGTTTTAGCCATACATTATTATTATTACCATTATAATAATAGGTAATATTATTCGAAATAATTACACTATAAATATAAATCTATAACATTATAGACAAATCGCCGTCCTAAAACAGTGTTGATTTCTGGGAAAATGGACTATAAAAGAGTTTCTGTTCCACTGAAGCAGCTAAAGCAGCAGACACCCTACACCTTCACCTTTCCACATGAAGCGGGACAGCAGTGGACAAAGTGTCTTTAGACAGAGGACGCTGGTGAAAAAGCCCCAGTGCATGTGTGTGCAAAGTGAAAAAAGCCCCATAGTGCCTGCGAGTGATGAACTTTGGTTAGGAGGCACTGTTCCAGAGAGCTGGTCATCGGCATTACATTTTAATGAGCTGAAGAGAGTCTCATAACACATCCAGCTAAATGCAGGAGATGGATGAATCTTTTACCCAAAAAAGGGGGAAATATTAGAAAATCAGGCTGCCATGGAAATGATGTTTCAACAGGTCTTTTGGCGCTGTTATCTGATTTCACCTGCTGTTCATAAAACCGGGGACAATGTATTCAATGGTGTGTGGAGTTTTTATGTGTTACTATTAGAAAACATTTCTGAGAATCTGCTTGGTTTGACTAACAGCACTATTTGGAGAAAATGAACAGGGCCTGCACATTAATAATTAACATGAGAGCTTGTGAAAATGCACAAAGCTGCATTTTTATTCTCAGAGCATGCAAAACAAAAAGTATTCCCCATTGAAGGGAGGTTCATTTATATTTTTTATTAGAGACTATATTTTGAAATGTTTATAAAAACCTAACCTTAACCTTAGAAATAATTTTCTATCATTTTCTCGTCACAGGTTATTTAAAATGTCTGATATTGTTTTTGAATCTTACTGTTGGTCTCAAAGGGAGGAGTGGGAAAGATGTGGAGGAGGAAGAGAAGAGAGGGAGTGAAAGAGACAGTGGACCCTTGGTGGTCTCTGTGGTTAAGGGGTTGACCTCTGCTCTGTTGACTAAAGAGGATGTCCTGGCTTTAAACACATTTTTCCTGCATGAATTATTAAAGATTACACAGAGACTGGGTTGCACTTTGTTTTGTTGCGGCAGAGAGGAGTTTCCACCCGCTGCACCATGCCCAGTGGACAGAGGCATACCCATAAGGACCTAAGCGGCTTTCAATCATATTGATCCACATTTTAATCTTTCTTTGGAGATATATTTTTTTACAATACCCAAACGCCAAAGTCGTTAAATCAGCCATCCAAATTGCTTATTCAATATCAACAACATAGACTTGAAACAAAGTCCTTGAATTTATGAGACTCCCTCGAGTCATGAGGTCAGATAACTGTTGTGGTGAGATGTTAGAAATTCAAATAAAATATTGATGTGTGTTTTCTGGAGGAGGCTGCTAGTCTTTGTTGCCCTGCCTGAAGGAGAGAGTATGGAGGACA
Organism: Larimichthys crocea; assembly: GCF_000972845.2. NCBI lineage: Eukaryota > Metazoa > Chordata > Actinopteri > Sciaenidae > Larimichthys > Larimichthys crocea. The sequence goes on from NC_040013.1 coordinate 16,891,300, forward strand.
CATGAGATAGTGAGGGGAATGAAAAGAGTCTGATGTACATTTTTGCCCTCGAGGAAGTTAACCCCGTAGCTGCCTGATTCAGAATTGATAGCTTATTGCTGGATGCTGCATGCACACGTGTGAACGTCACTCGCCTCATCTGCAGTCTGTAAAAGTCTGTTTTTGTCACACCTCTCGAGCGAGAGGGCTTCCATGTGGGATTTCTGTCGGTACACAACGCTGCCTGTTATTCAATGATCTCACGTTTGTCTGTCAATCAAAAGATTACTATAGTCATGGTTTAATGTAATACGATCATGTCCCATAAGAGTTAAAGCTGAGCTTGTGTAAATCCTACTGTACCTTTCTGTTTTGCTGAAAAAATCCATAAACCTGCAAATATAAAATGATCTCAAAGTCATCTTTAGGTTTCAGATTCTTGTGACACTTTCATTTTATTTTTTACTAAATTATTTCAAAGTGCATCACAGATTAAAATACATAGGATTTGGCAGTGGTCTCAGGTTGGGCCAATAAGACACTATTGCTTTCCTGTCACATGTAATTTATAGATTAGCATTTGCATTCGCTGTTCCTCGCTGCCATTCGTCGTCAACTTTTCTATCCCGGAGTCCCAATCAATAGGCTCTGATCCTCACTGAGCCCAGAGGATTCCTGTGTGCTACACTGAGCAACAAAAAGACCAAAAACACCAGACACCAGAGGGGTGACAGAGAGTACAAGGGAGAATAAAGAAATGAATTGGAAAAGAGTGAAGAGAGAAAGAAGGAAAGAAAAGAGATGAGGGCTTTGAAAGAGAGACATTGTACAAGTACAGTAAAATAGCGAGCACATTGGACAGTGGAGTAGAAATGAGAAAAGGGGATGAGGTTGGGAGAGAGAGGACTGAAAGATCAGGTCTGAGAGATGGAGAGAGAAAGAGAGAGCGAGGAGGAAAGAGGGAGTGGGGAGCAGGAGAGGGAGATTATTAGAGTTGGCCAGGTAGAGCCAGTGAAGCTGATCATTGAGGTGAATTGATGTGATTTCATGCTTTGTTTGCAAGATCATTCAGACCAAAGTGCAATGAAGACTTTCCCGCCACATCACATCTTACTGGTATGGGGACTTTATCATATTTCTAACCTCAGAATCCAGCTAGATTGAATCCACAATCTCAGGGGGCAGCCCCTATTCAGCCCCACACAGGAGCAGAGAGATTGCCCCTAAAGCCCCGAGATTGGCTATTTGTGACAAGGGCCTGAATATGAGGATACAAGCGGCCCAAACGATAGAGCACTTGTACATGCACGGGCGTAAGTGGACCTGATGTGCCGTGTTTAAGTGTCCCGGAGCGGCTGGGCTAGTGTGAAATCTCCATGCTCTGGAAGCAGTATTGATTGATCCATGTCTGTTGTTCACTTTACCAGGATTATCCGCACCAAAGTCCAGCAGCCATTCCACCCGTCCCCTGACGGATCTGTTACGCCGCTCTCCACGCCCGGCCACACCATAGGTGAGCATGAATGAAGGCTACACACAGATTACAGCACAGTCAAATGAGCCAATCACGGCTGCTGAAACAGTAGGAGAGCAGAACGTAAACACCTGAACACAAGCACACGCACACACGCACACACACACACACACACACACACACACACACACACACATACTGTAAACCCACCCACACTAACTCAGCTTTCTCCATCAGTGCCCAGCACAGCCTCGCCCCCTGTGACCAGCGCCTCCAATGATCCCGTAGGATCCTACTCCATCAACGGCATTCTGGGTATCCCCCGCTCCAACGGCGAGAAGAGGAAACGAGACGATGGTAAGGGAGACACAAGATCCCTTTGTTTTCCATCCTTTTAATTCTCTCCATCACTCGTCTCCTACTTTTTTTTTCCCTGTGTGTGAAGAAGATGGCATTTATGACAGCGCTGCAGCCAAGTGTGTTTCTGTGTGCTGTCTCCAGTGACTTGTTATGTTGTATATCAGGCAGGGTGAGTGTTGAGAGAGTGTTGCGATTCAATCAGCTTTTTGATGCCCTGCGTTTTACCATACGCCTACAGAGCTGCATCTCAATTTTATACCATGCTCAGATGTACTGTAGATATCCCATATAGCTGTCATACAACTCTAATCCCCTTTGGCAAGGCATCAATGCTGCTGCTCTTTGCCTTCTTTTCTAAATCGTAAAGGCACAAAAAGAACCTTGATTTTCTGTCAGTTATTTAATATTCTGCACTATATAGATTCATACATTTTTGGCTGAATTAGATCTTATCCTGTGGTGCTGCACAGCAATAAAACACTCAGTAATAAAGATTTTTTTTATATATAAGACTGTATGTCAGACTTTACACTACCAGGAGACTGGCAAGAAAATAGACCTAGATATGCTCAAAGATTAAGTGGAAGCCTATCTGGTCCAAGCCAGAATTTCTCATTCCTAGGCAAGGCAAGAGAGTGGACACACACTGCCTGAGGGCTAATAGATTATCGGTTTTGCAAACAATTGGCTTTTTTAATGCCTATGAATTAACATGTCCCTGGTGGAGGCCTGAACAGGTGTAGGAACAGACCGGTGGAGGCAGGGAGGGGGCTGCATGTGTGCCTGTGTGTGTTTCTGTGTGCGTGTGTGTGTGTGTGTGTGTGTGTGTATGTTTGATTCTGTGGTATTGCTTTGAGGTGGCTGATGGTATGATGTGGTTGAAAATGATCTCAAAGAGCACTCATCAAAACAGGCCACTTCCTTCTTTTATGTTTCTGTCTCTTTAGTTCTCTGGAGTGGCAACCACTTGGATGGAAGGAAAATAGGACATTGTAAGTTGAAGTTAGACAACCTTCTCTTTTGCTTTGGTCAATCAGATGACAATATTTTCCTCTCAATTACTGTTTTTGCTCTTCCGGGGTTATGAGTTTAGAGGGATGAGGCGGGGGGATTTTTTTTTTTTCCAATAAATAATTTCCAGAGAAATTAAAATAAATGAAGCTAAAGTGACTGTGGAAAATCCTATTTTCCATTTAATGGCATGCAGTTCAATATACAGTAATGCACAGTGTAGCTTATTTAATCTGTTATCAGGCAAGATAGCTGTGGATTTTTTTGTAAACTAAAATACATTTTTAGAATAATTCTCAATTTGGCATTTTTCTGTTTTTTTTATGCTAATTTTCAATTACTCACATTTTTAAATGATTTCAGCATTGTTGTTATTTTACAGAACAAAGTCACAGGGATGGTCTCAGCTGCAGGCAGACCATCTACCTGAGCTAGTCAGGACTGTAACAGCAAAAAGTTACCTGCTAAAGTGTTACATTGTCAGATAAGTAAATATATAAATGAGTCAACGGATATGTGAATAAAATAAGGGGAGACATAGCGGAGCAAAGAGTTGTTACATTGTTTAAAATATTCTACAAATTACTCACTATACTCTGTTGCATGATTTAAAGCTTGAAAGCGTCACATGTTTGTGCCTACACTGTAATAATTTGATGAACATTTAAAAGAGCGTTGCACAGTCCTTGTACCACTCGTGTTGTTATGGTGGTGGCGTGTGGTCCCGGTAGTGGCTGAAGTCAGCGGTTGCCCTTTGAGGAAGAAAAAGGTCCCCATTACTGGAGGGCTGTGGAGATAATGTAGTGTGACACGCGTTATGTACACCGGGACCCCGTAAGATGAGCTTCAGGGACATAGGTGCCATAAGAGCCATTAATCTGTCCTTGTCATGTGTTATTGCAAATTAAAAGTAGCATGTTACACCGGACGGCTTCGAGTGAAGATGGGAGGGAGAAAAAAAAGAGAGACAGAGGAGCAGTGGAACGAGAGAGAGAGAAAAAAAAGTGGGTTTATGAGGGGAGGAGGGAAGAAGGAGGTCTTGGCAGCCTCAAAGAGAGTTGAGCAAGGATTAGTTTTAGGATTTGTGCATGCAAATATACGCGCACCTATGCACGGGAATGTGTGTCTGTTTGTAACTCGGTGGCTTCAGATGCTCCTCACACAGTGAACATAGTGACATTTAAAAGAATTTGCAATTCTGCAGAGAAAAGCTATTAATTCACAAATTAACATCTCCCCCCTCACTCCCTCCCTCTATCTTGGATGTGCAAGCTATCGAAAAGACAAAAGAAATAGCCTTAAGGGGGGAAAAGAGAGAGTCTCAGCCCTATCTGTGGAGAGATTGGTTTGCATGTCTGCAAGCAGCGATACCAATTATGCCAGTGCTGGGAGAATGCGTCTCAATGCGCCCCCTCCTTTGCCCCCCACAAACCCCCCCCCTCCCACCCCTCTTTCTCCTCCTCCCACCACCATCACCACCACCACACCACCTCGAATCTATCCATAGCCAGATTTATTTGTGTATCTCATTACAGGAAATGGAATGTTGTTCCTGCCAAATGCATTAATAGTGAAGTGGGGAAATTAGCCTGTTGTACAGCATGCTCTCACTCAGTCATTTAAACCTATGGTGGAAGTGGAAGCCAAAAAAAAAAAAAAAAAAGGCAGAGAGGATTGGGTGACAACTGCTGCTTGATTGTCAAATGTGTATAATAGTGTATAGAAGTCCACGCACTTTTTTGAGCCTCCCGGTTGTTTCCCGAAGATGATTTTGAGCTAATTATCATGTGAGACATACCTGCTCTAATTTGTTCACTTTATGAAGGAAATGCTGTTTTTATTAGAGCTACAGATTTATGTAAATTCAGTGTTTTCTCAGTCTTACCACACAGTGACAGGTTCCTCCTGACCTTGCTGCTATGTGTAGTCAGGTTGATGTGACCTAACTGTATGTTTCTCTCATCGCTGGCTTACCTCGTCCTGGATGGAGCCCAGTGCAGCTCTGGGGAGGACAGGCAGTTGGGAGCTACAGTGATAAATTAGATGGAGAAAGCAAAGGTCATAACTTGTGATTGTAGCGTGGGTGTGGGATGAGTGTAGAAGGAGCTGATGAGTGTGTGTGAGCGAGGAGAAGAAAATATGGCCTAGCAGGTTGCTCATTCATGACATAAAAAAACGATCGCACGCAGCAGCTGGAGTTATATCAACCTTGCTCAATAGCTTGAGAAAAAAAATGAATACAGTCACTATTTTGATTTGTTCAAATTTGATATTTGGTCCTTTTAGAGATTGTCAGGTGTGTATCTTTTAACACATATGACCCATTTGTAGAGTTTGAATCAGTTAGTGTATGGATTTGAACCTGGGCCTACACTGGTTGGCTAGTCAAGCCAGTCCATGACAATGAGTCAATAGAGGATCACTTTAGAAAATAAATGCATCCAGGGCGAGACAGAAATAAATGGAATCATGAGCACCATGATGGCCCTGATGGGGTGTGTGTGAGAGAGAGAAAAGCCCAGGTTTGAGAGGGGCCACAGAGCGTAACATAGAGACAAGAAGCTGTTAGGGCCCCGACAGTAGAGGAGGACACAAAAGGGTCGACATTGCATTTCTCCCCCTCCTCCTTCTCTGCTCCATCTTTGTCGTTCTTTTTCTTCAACCTTTAATTTCTCCTCTTATCGTCCCCCCTCTTCTTTCTTTCTGAGTCTTACGGGTTAACCATTTGCATTCAGCGACGTGGCTGCGTGAGACCCCACATATAGTTGTAAACAATATACAATGAGATCCGTCACAAAAATATAAGGAGAGGAAATTCACTCATTGGAGAGGAATCATGTCAGAGAAAAGTCAATTACGGGCAGCGATGCCGAGAATTAATGGAGCGATGCATTACTCAGCTTGAGGAGGGAGAAAAGGCAAGAGAAAAGACGGGATGCGTTAATTGCATTTCCACAAATACTCGCCACACAGGGTGGCAACGCTAAACGACAGACTGGTCCAGAGGAGGGTAGAGACGAAAGCAGAGGAGGACAAAGAAAAATAAGAGATGGGAACAAAGTCATACTAAAGAGGGAGAGGATGTACTGCAAAAATATCCTTCTTATCCAGTCTCTTCCATCTGTAATGGATTCCTAAATTACTTTTTTATAGAAACAAGTGAAAATCTTATTTAAACTTGTTTTCTTTTCTATGCAAACTAAAGTAATGTAGTAAGTATTTTATTTTATTGCAGTGCATCTATCTGTTTTATATATATAAATGTGTTTTGAATAGAAAATATTGTAATAGTTTCAATCCATATTTTTATTTGATAAAATATATTTAAAAAAATATAACTTTACATTCATTTAGCAGTTTGTTAATTAATTTTTTTCTCCCACAAACACACATCAGAAGCAGTTCTGTGTCCACCAACATTACAATTAAAGGCCAACTCACTCTACCACCTGATATACAGTTTGTGTATAACATAAATAATATTAATGTTACACACACGCAAGCTGTATTCAAATAAATGCGTACTTATTTATTTATTATTAACTTTCTGCATTGGCCTAGTTTTGAGAATTTAAGCCAAAGTAAATAAAATAACTAGAACCTCAAAATACTTGCAGCCGCAGCCTCAGCACTGACAGTGAGTGCAAATATCAAATAAGCATCACTATGCCTGCTGACAGTCAGTACACTGGTTGGTGGTGCTAAATCGAATTAATAAAGCTCTTAAACACGCCACAACATAACAGGATCTTAACAGCCATGGCAGTGTTGCTGCCTCTCTCCCTCTCTCTCCCCCACCCCACCCACCTCTCTCCTTTCCGCTTCAGAGGTTTCATAAATATAGCTAGCTTACAGGGGAGGAGTGTTCACCCTCTGGGTATACCAGTTTGTTTGTGCTCTCTCTTTTTTTCTTCTTTTTTTTTCAAGCATAACTGCGTTTTTAAAAACATCAACAAATGATCCACAGTTTGCGATAGCATCATTTCACCTATCAGCAGAGGACTCACAGCCTCTGATCTAGGAAAACCCTGTGCCATTGATTTACGGAGGGAGCCAGGCGGTGTGTAGGAATTCATTTGCCTTTCAAACAAGCCCCCACCTCTACTCTGCCCTGAGTTATCTTATCACAAGAACAAGGGAGATGAAAGAAGGACATAAAGTGCCACCATGCCACCGCAGGACGTTAACATCCCCATAGAGACAAAGCAAAACAGAACAGCTTTTGATACCATTGTGTCTGTTTCGCAGTAGCTCCTGTCATTGGTTTACTCTGTATGTGTGTGTGTGTGTGCAAATGGCTGAAAGTGCATGAGTGTGTGTGCAACTTTTAGATTATTTTATGACGCTGTTGTTAGACAAGAAATAGCAGTTTCATGTCCATTGGTTTAAGTTAGTCTTTGGAGCTTGGAGTTTGGTGCAAAGCTGCACAGTCCGGTTGAAATGTTTGAATACATCACAATGAAATGTGTAACTTTTGGACACAATGAGGTCAAACAGCGTCTGTGTGCTCAAACTGATGAAAGGGAGTGTTTACTAGAAAGCACGTTGCTTTAGGGTTGATGTGTGAACGTCACTGTTGGAGAGTCTTGTTTTTATCTTGGTTTGTCTCCCTTACACTTTGGTGTTAAAACCAAGAGACGCAGTCAGCTGGTGCTGTGGGAGTGATAAGAGAATACCTGCTGAGACACCCAAAGGGGTTGAAGAAACACTGAGAAAATGAAACAAGCCAGTCAATGAGACACACACACACACACAAGGGATCTGACAGTCGGGCTTCACACTCCACTTGACACGCTGACTGTCAAAGGATGAATCTGATTTATTGCAGCTATCTTATGATATATGTCAAACATGAAACTCTAATGGCAAATTCTGAAAATGAATAATTTACTAGTATTTCTATTAAAAGGCCAAATAAGTAATTCTTTGACCACATAAATTTGATATATATATAAATATATATAGTATATATATATAATATATATATATATATATATATATATATATATATATAACTGAAGTAAAAGATGAAAAAAAATGTGTGTCTGAAGTGAACATGATAAAAAAAAAAGAGGCCTGTTTCACTCTAATTTTTAAAACCATTGCTGATGTAAACAACATCACAAAGTGGTGCTGATATAGATTTAGTCATTGTTAGTCCTGTCACTCAATTTGCAGGTTCCAAAATAGTTATTTTTTTAAATTTTGCAGTGAGGCTTTTGTTTACATTTAGAGCCACAGAAAGTGCAGCAGAAAGTATCCTATGATGGGAATCTATGTCCTCTTGCAGACCTGATTAAGTGTGTGTGAGGGGGTGCTGAGTATAAGCATGCGCTTCCATAGTGAATGACAAACAGTTGCTATTGATCGAGCTTGCCTCTTTTCTCAGACCAGCTGATACGAGGTAATTAATGACTCCATTTTCTTCTGTACCACAGACAACAATTGAGTTTCATACAGCAGCAACACGAATGCTGCTGTACCAGCAGCAAACCCAAACCTTTACCCAAGGGAGCTGTTTGAAAGAAAAAGAAAAAAAAAAAAAAGCCTGTGCTAAAATATTCGGTTAACTGATGGTAGGAAAAACACATGTGGCAGGAGAAAAAACTGATTCCTTCATAAATGTTACACAAAGCTAAAGTCAATATATTTTAGCAGTGAAACACACGTACACACACCCTCCTGTCGACACACACTCATACCCAGTCCTCTATTCCATTCTCTTCATGGATCTATTTCTTGGTGCGAGTCGGGTTCATCCTCTGGCCTCAGCCATTGAAAAAAGGTCAAGCAGCCGAGCAGAATGGCAATAACGCCCCTGAAATGGTACCATCAGTGGAACATGATTGATCAATTGAATTCCATAGCACAGAAAAATGTGGGATTAAGTAGAGTATTATACGCACAATGAGTTGAGGCATGATGTTCATTCCAAGTTCATTTCGCCTCCCTCCTCTGCTGGCGGATCAGGCAATCAATAGCGGCCTTGCATATCATATATCACCGCTGGCTCGCCCAGGAGAGAACATAATCTGCTGCAAATTTAGAATGACAGATTTGTATGGGAGCTAAAGCCCTCATCCACTGTTGGCGGCAGGGTATAAGGAAGAAGGGAGGGTGGCGGGAGGCAGGCAGTGGAGTGGAGGTTCCTGGGATGCTGGTTGGAGGTTTTAGCTGCAGATTTTTTTTTTTTGTTCGCTGTTCAGGACTTGATGAGTGAGCAGAGAGAGAGCTGCAGCGGTAGCGGCGGGCTCCCTGGCCGAGTTGATAGGGTCAGAGATCAGGAGAATGAGGGAAGCATAGGCTCATTTGTTTATATAGAGTTTGACCGAGTGAGGAAATGCATACGCTTGCCCTCGACGCCCCGTCCTCATTCGGCCCTGAGTACCGTCCCCACTCCATTCTGTTTTCCAGAAGACAGGCAATATGTGGGGGATGGAGGGAGAGAAAGAGAGACAGAGAGAGGGAAGGGTAATATGTTCAAGAGGAAATAGTGCAGTTAAATAATGGCTCTCCATTTCCCGCTGGCAGAACGAGAGGCTCTGTATGTAATCGCCAGCCCTACTTTCTCCTCCTGAAACACACGCTCTCCCTTTACAAGTATATATTTGCACTGAAGGTAATCCATCAATTACCATAGACCTATCACATGATGACCGTGCTGATGGCGGCCACGGGAAGAGGTGGTGGCGGTGGGGGGCAGAGAGCCGCTTGAGTGAGTGTATGTGTGTGAGGGGGAAGAAAGAGAGAGAGGGAGACAGTGAAAAACACAGAGGGAGATAAAAGGCAGACATGCTGGTGGGTCTCCCTGAATTTACTCCTGCTCATCATGCCATCACTCTCACCCCTGTTGGGCTCAACAACAAAAAAAGAAGAAAATTCCCCTCATGCTTGTCTCACATTGCTAGCTAGAATAAAATCAGGTAAAACAAACTGAAGCTATGCCCTGATGTAGATTTTTGTCACCCTCCCCACCCCCCCCTACCATCCCTTCTTGTTCTACCTCTTTCTCTAGATGGCTCTGATGGCTCAGGCCCCGGCAGCGACTCTCAGGGCAGTGTGGAGAGTTTAAGGAAGCACCTGCGAGCAGACGCCTTCACCCAGCAGCAGCTGGAGGCCCTGGACCGTGTGTTTGAACGTCCTTCCTACCCTGATGTCTTCCCCACTTCAGAACACATCAAACCTGAACAGGTTAGCCAGCTCTGATCATCCTGGGTTCTTTCTTCTGGTCTATCCTCAAGTTGTAGTAGTCAACAGTAAAATACTTTACACTGATTTCTAACATATAGTGAATTAACTGGTACACATACTTATGTAGGTGACAAAAAGCTCTGTGCAACTTCTTGCTCAAAGCAACCTACAAGCCTTCAGCCTATTACAGCGGATAACCTTTATTTACATTCATTAGACTGTTAAACAACAAGAGACTATTAATTTTTCCATTGGAACTCTATGTGGGTGCCCATGCAGCCTTAGCACTGCCCTAATTGAGTTCATTTTCATCTCTGCGCGATCACGGGGAATTACAGCGGCGATAAATCAGAGGGACAGCCCCTCAGCCTGCTATACAGCCCCTAATGCAGCTAATTACCAAAGTGATTTCTACGGCAAGATCAATACCAAAACGAATTGGAAATGACTTGCAATCACAAAGAGTGGAGGAGAAGGTATTAAAAAGGCAAGAGGAAGGTGGAGGAGGGGGGAGAAAAACGGCATCAGAATGGTCCAGAAAAATCAGTTTTAATTTAATGTAATATTAATCAGGCCGCTTTCCACTCTTTCTGCGCACCTCCTTTTTTCTCCCTGTTTCCAACACCCCCTCCTTTTCTTAAACTGGTGAAAAGGTGGGATATTAGGCTATTAGGGGCTTGTCTGGTGTCTGCGTCAGGGCATTAAAAAGCCATTTTGAAGAGGCCAGGCTGAATAGGCCTCATCCCTCCCACACTTCTGGCAGCCATGTGGTCAGGTCATTCAGGCCCCTCTGTGCTTGCCACTCGCCCTCCGCCCAGCCCTGCCCAGCCCTGCCCACAGCCCATCTGCATGACAAAATGGCTCTTGTGCTGCTGAGGCCCAGTGGAATAGAGAGGAACATCCAGCCTAGTGCCAGGGAACAGTTGTAAGCAGACAATTAGAGTTTATCTGGGATAGAGGCAGACAAGACTGGGGTCACCAGCTCGCCCCTGTGGGACCCCGGTTCCATTGAGACAAACAGATGCACACACGCACTCGGATACAAACACTCGCAGACACGAATGTGTGCATACACACTTATCCTTTCAAAGAAGAAGAGTCAGGTCAGGAAGTGTCATCTCATTAACAAACAGGATTTATCACAGCTGCTGGCAGAGTCTTAACCTCAGATTAAAGTAAATAAATATCAAAGAGACTAGTTGGTGGTCGATCCTTACATGAGGTTTTCTGGTGCAGTACAGCAGAGTATAGCATTTTTTTTTTTTTAATGTGAAATTGTAAAACGTGAAAGATAGCTGCAGCCGCACGGTATGGTTTATCGCAAATGAAAAGAAATGAAATAAAATAAAAAGCTCCAGTATAAAGTAAAAAAAATACTAATAAAAGTATAAAATGTGTATAACAATAAACACTATTTTATCATTTCATTAACCCAGTTTTATGTGTTCATCCTAGAGGCAAAGCACAAAGGTTGATTTTGAGGTTGTACTCCCCTTTAAAAAACCACACCACATGTCTCTCCTGTAACAAAGCCCTGAATGTCTCCTCCCTTGACTGGTCACAGGGATGACTGCAGTGGAGCACAAAGAGCCAGCTGACACCCCGTCCTTTGACTCCTCTCCCAATCCCTCTCTCATCCCTCTCTCCCTTTCTGCCTTCGCCTCAGACAAGCCCTAATGCATGCATACATCATAGGTCTTGGTAAAGCATGGGGAGCGGGGACGGGACGGGTTGGTGAGGGGGGCGAGGGGGGTGTGGTGGCGCTCACAGAATTCACAGGAAATATTCATAAGGAAACACAGTGTGAGGATCACAGACAGCTTCCTCAGATCCACCAGGGGTTTCCTTCAGACATGTTTCATATTGTCACCTAAACTTGGAAATATGCTCTAAATCTAGCACCCAATCCGAGCTCACATACAGTGCATGAGTGATAGTAGCCTTGTCGTGACGCAGTCTGGTGGAATGTTAAAATTATTTTTTCTGGAAAGTGTGAACAATTTTTTATACATGCATTTCACCTCTGACATATTTTTGCATTCGTTGTGTGCTTGCCTACAGGCGAATGAGTACTCACTCCCATCCCTGAATACTGGCCTGGAAGACGTGAAGCCGAGCCTTTCCACCAGCGCCAGCTCCGACCTCGCCTCCAGTGTCTCCCAGAGCTACTCTGTTGTGACAGGTACAATCTGACTCACGCTACTCACGATTGATCCCTAAAAGAATACACGCACCTGCAGCAGGTCAAAGACATCTGCAGCACGGTGGACGAAGAACACAAACACAGTGTGTTTAGCTCTGCTTCTGCTGTTACGTATTTCCATATTGTTTCATGGCATCTTCCCAACTGTTCCCCAAAGACAAAACCAGTACTCATATATATACATATATTGGAAAACACTCAATTTCAGTTTGTACATACACAGCGTACTGTCATTTTAGAAAGATTACACTTTACTTCACTTTTGTTAAAGTATTAAAATGTAAAACTCCACTGATTTAAATAAACTTTTTAGAATTTATTTCTCAAATTTGATCAACTTTGACTAAGTACTGGAACAACTGAATTCAGTGACTTGTCAAAATTTTGACTGCCACTTCCTTATGGTTGCACACATTTTCCAGCGATATATAAAATTCTTATCACCAAAAGCTCTTTCAAGACACTTTTCGAGGCACTCTGTGTGTTTATTTCTGAGGGACCGAGCAAGGCGATATATCATCTGAGCCCATTAAATCCTACAGGCCCTTCACACGCTGCTCCTAACTGGCTATTGTGTTAGCCTGGATTGGTCCGCTAACAGATTGACTGGGAGCACTTCTCATAAGAGACAGCTGCTGTTCTCGCCGCGACACGACGTTGTCATCAAAGGCTATGATAGCCTGTTGATTGACAGCGGCTGGAATAGCACCGTGGCTGGCTGGCTGCCTCATGCTGTGGAAAGAGAGAGAGAGACCCTGATACAGATGAGACGCAGACAGGGAAAGAAACACTGAAATTACAGGGGGGGTTTCCAGCCTATGAAGTGGCTGCTGTTTTCAGTAGTAACTTCCACTGAGAGCCAACAGGTAATGGCAGGTGCAGTGTATTGAATATCTTGTAGTATTAACTATCTGTATCATATAACCCACACGAACCCACCCCGTATTGCACTATGGCTTCTTTTGCTCTGCTGTCGAGGTTGATGGCCGGCTGGTTAATTGAAATATTGTTTCAATGTGGCTGCTGAGGCTCTTTCCCAGGAGAGGTTAGGTTTACTGATGGCCACACTGACTCGAGAATAATATACCAGCCTTTTAATAAAGCACCCATAATTATGCAGTGGGCATCAAAGTCAATGAGTCCACTGTGTGTGTGTGTGTGTGTGTGTGTGTGTGTGTGTGTGTGTGTGTGTGTGTGTGTGTGTGAGAGAGAGAGAGAGAGAGAGGGAGAGAGAGAGACAGAGAAAGGGGGAGACAGAGAGAGGAAGAGTGAGTAGGTAAAGAGGAGGACAGCATGATTGAAAACTGCAGTGGCCCTTCTCAAATGATCCCTATAGTCCAGCCCCGGACCCAGCCCAGGCACAGAGCTATGGGAAAAGAAAGACCCCTTTTTTATTCCTGAATATGTGGGAGGTAGATTTGCCCCAGAAAGTTGGGCCCCAGGAGAAGAAAGGTGTGTTTTTGTCTTTTACGCTGGGCTCCTCCTATGAAAGCGGTCTCGCTCTGGGGAGCACACTCATAGCAGGTGGCCTTCAAGCCACCTGGGGGCCTGGGGCCTCCTAAAGCGATACATGTGAGGGCCACAGTTTGCATAATGAGGAGGTGAACTAACAAAACTTTTCTTAAAGTGGAATATGACAACATACTTTAGCACAAGCTATGAAAAATGTCTCTACGTATTTTGAGCAGGAAATTCAACCCAGAAGTAATATCCAGTAAACTTTTATTATTTAATTTTAATGACTATGCAAAGTAATGCATGAAGTATTTGATTGGGTGTAGGTTGTCAGTGCATAATATTATTTTTTGTGCCATTAGCAAACCCTGTAAATAGGAATGTATGCCAAGGCTGAAAAATGCTAAATTACCTTCCTCATTTAGACCGGGATCCAATTATCAATAAATTATGCTCTCATACTGGATGGAGCTACGAGATTATATTCATTCCTTAAATGTTTTCTGCTCCCAATTAAAATTCATACAGTTATTGATCTTGTTGATTTTTATGTCCTGAAATTTGCATAATCTATTAAAGATGAATGATTAATGAAGTGCTCAGTTCTGCTTTCCAAGGGCGCCCGCAAAAGCAATGTCGGCCATCTTTTGTGTCCTCTGTTTACCCTAATGTGTGAAAGAGATGGTTACCTAGGAAAGAGGGCGGCAGCCAAATCAGAGAGAGATTTGGGGCACTGAAATGCACCACTGGGATTCAGTAAGATGTTCCATTCATTCACAAATGAATTTCTGCAAAATGACTATCTTTAGATTTTCTACATGAATTGTAATGTTACCATCTCGTGAAAAGAATACTAAATTCATCAATAATTGCTTGAAAAATAAGAGAAACATAGCAAATCTAGCCTCTTGCCATCCAAGCTGTGGAGAACCTGTTGTCTATGTCCACTAGATGAACACTGTGAACGGCACAGTATGTCCATGGATAAAACAACATGATTAACCTCTGGTCTTTTGCTCTTTATGTGTCTGCACAGAACAGAGTAAATAGAGTACGCAACATACAGTATCCTACAGGTCCTGTGGTCCAGTCTAATCCTGACACAACCTTTTTATGTGGAATAAATGATAGTATAATGTAGCTACTCAACGGTAGTTAAACAGGGTTACGCCCAATGAGAGCACAGTAGTCTCTGTGCAGGCTGAGCTCGATAATCACTCTCACCAGAGCCTGTGGGGAGGCTGGGTGTAAATGGGCACCCCTCTGACCTACTACATCTCTAGCAGATGTGAAGATCCAATGCTTTTCCATCTCTCTTTATAGGTATCTACCTTCTTACCTATATCTCTTCCTTCCTATGAGTTAGAAACTGTACAGACGAGAAATCAAAACACACTTTATTTCTGATTAATTACACCTGAAATATACGCCACATTCTGAGTACAGTTTATCACTTGGCAGTGCCAGCTATTCTCTGCTGGGTGGCAAAAAACAAGCAGCCACCTAACCTGCCGTGCCCGGTGTGTGTCCTGGTGACAAACGGCTTGTCTCCGCTCAGTTAATGCCCGCAGCCCAGAGCTCGGAAATTAATGTTTATATCACCCCCCCACAATAGCACACTAACATTTGAGCACACATTTGATAATGAATGACTTTAAACCTGTGGGTGGGGAATTCAAGCTATTTGGCCCTGCCAATATTCTTTACTCACCCACAAATGGATGCAGCCTTTGACGATCGCTCTTTTGTTCCTTTCTGGTGTAAGTGGTTATAAATTACCACCTCTACAACGCAGGAGAGTGAAGGGAAAGGTTTAAGTCGATGTAGTTGATACAAACATGAACGTGTGCTGGGAGATTTGCTGTGATCTTGAATACACTGTAAGGATAAAAAAAAGTTCTCTCTGTCAGCCTTTGAAAACAAGAGTTCTACCAGTTAATGGTTTGCGCACCAAAGTTCCTCGGTGTACATTTAAAACTGAAATGCTCACTTGAGAGAAGGCTGTTGCAGCTATATCTGGACGCATCACTCCGAGGACTGTTCTTGCAGGTTCTTAACAGTTCATTTCTATGGTTGATGGGGTCTGTAGACGTGATATCAGTGGTAAAGCACAGACAGATGTTGGAGAACTCTATAGCGTCTCCCCTCTCTCAGAGATGTGTTTGCTGGGGAAAAGAGTCCCCAAGGACCCTGAGTTTATCTTCCATCTCCATCATCAGGGCCTGTGATTTGACAGGCTCCCTTTACCCAGGCTCTGCCTCGTCTCCAGGACAATAAGCAACACCATGTCTGATTAGTTTCAGAGTTCAGTGGTCTTGAACGCAGCGTTTGTATCAGTTGTTGTTGCGTCGTAACCCCTGTCTGTTTGACAACGGTTGCTCAGGCGCTGAGAAAACAGAAGCCAACAGTACTATGCAGGAAGTCTCACATACAGTGTAAACAGGCTTCATGTTTAGCATCCTAAAGTTCAGATTAACATGTCAAAGGTTAGGTGGGCCATGCAGTGTCACAGTAATAACAAAGTAAGTGCTCCCTGAAATTTACCAAGTTTGATTAACTGTACCAACGTTTGCTTAACAAGCCAGCTGACTTTTCTTTTTATTAACACTTGTTGAAGATGTCTTTTCTATCACAGACCACTGTTTTTTTATGGTTTAGACTTGTTGTGATTGTGAACGTTGGTTATAAACTGTAATGATTGAGGTATCTGTTGAATATAGTGCTTTATGGCGTCTCTCATTAGCTCCTGTATTGTCTTGTATCAGTGAGTTGGGGTGGACGGGGGTTGTTATGCACCCAAATCAGACTCAGAGTAAGTAGACTTTTGAAAGCTGTTTTAACTTTCAAGACTTTAACAGACTACATGTTAGACATAATTAACTGAAGAACAGAACAGAGCACTAGTCATTTGCACTCATTCCTATATTCGAACCCTGCTTCCAATAAATTTATGACATACATGCACGGTACATGTGACAAACTTTAGGTCCATCCAATTAAATGCAAAGGCAACTCGTTAGAATATTTCTGTTCATGCCAGAGATTCATGTCAACCATTCTTTTTAATGATTTGATCATAAGTTAAAAACTTACATTGTTAAACATTGTGTTCACCCCTCTATGACAATGGTATTTGTCTCAATAAGATGAAAGTAGTCTGTGTAATTGGAGAACCTCTGTCTAAATCCACATTTACAGCTGTCACAAAGACAAAGAGATTTGGAGAACCTGCTATAGATTTCTATGGGAACACAGTCACTTAGCTTGCCTGATTCACTGGCATTATGTTCGTAAGGTTGACAGGGTTGCATCCCCCTTCCCTTATCTTAATGAGGAATCGCAACACACAATCCTGTTGTAAAATAACAATGATGGGGGAAGCAACTAATGAGGCTATCATGGTGTCGGGAAAGAGCCATCTCTCCCTAAAGGCCCCAGCAAAGAGAACAGGTTTTGCAGCAGACACGGAGAGGCCGGAGACAGAGCTCACATTGATTGCATAGGTTCAAGAGGCAGAGCCGGTTGAAAATGAAAGATGCCAAGACTCATCAGCCAAATTAGATCCAAGTGTGGAGTTTGGAACTGTCTGCAAGCCGAATGTTTGGTTATTTGTGGGAGTGATTTTGTTGTGAGAAAGCAGCCGTGAGATTATGTTGTTTGTTTTCCCAAAACCTTGGGGAAATTTTTTACGCATTTGAGCTTGATTGATCAGGCGCGATGTGTTGTTGCAACATTTCACTGGTGTATGTTTCCACTTAGTTGAATGAATTACTGCTGGGTGCATATGAGATTATTATTATAAGCTATGTAAATGAACAAATCAACTTCTAAAGACTGCTTATCAATTCAGAATTCATATGAAATGTCTGATCTTGAGTTGGTGAAAAGATAGGAAGTGCGGTAGCAATTGCACTTCTCGCAATGCTGCTCATCCTTTAGGCTCCCTTTAATTCATACCACGAGTCTGCTAAGGATTTGGAGTCCTGTCTCTGTTTGATTTATTGCCCTATGGTAGTGTTCAGCTATGTGCCTGACAGATCTGAAACTCCTGCTGTGACACATTTGATTTGTTTTTGCCTCTGTACAGTAGTTTTCCTTTTGGTTGTTTGGACATTTACAAAGCTTTACATCCATCCCACCCTACATTTGAGTGAATGAAGTGAATGTATGTGTGGAGCTGCATGTCTACATTATATCGAGTTTTTTTTTTCTTTTTCTTTTTCCCATCTGGCAGACTCTCACCCATCATATCCACCTTCCATGTGTGTAAAGCGGGAGCCCCATGAGGCATCCTTTGCCCCCTTCACCCCCTCCTCTGTTGGGGACTCTGCTCTAGCTGACATCTTGCCCCACCAGTCCAGCCTCTCTGTAGATGCCTCTACTCCCAGCTACCCTGCCCATGCCCATGGCCCCTGCTACAGCCAGTATGCCAGCCAGCCCTTTATAGCAGGTACAACCTCACCCATAAGACCCCGTAACCAGATCAAAATCCAATCAAGCTCACTCTGTTCAGTTGATTTACGTCTGTGTTAATTAATAATCATTTAGTCATTTTCAAATATAGATCAAAAGAGTGTAAAGTGGCCGCCTCTCACGTTGTAAAGCCATCAATCCCATCATGCTTTGTGGCTCTTCTGTTGTGTACACAGGAGCAAAACTGACTGTTTGCTGCTCATTAACAAGTCCTCTCTCCCCCTTTTCCACCCTGCTTTTCACCAGCTCTGACCCTCTGGGTTTACTCGGGTTAACAAAAGGTCTTCAGGTTCTTCCAGCCTCGTGACAGGCCCACGGTCTGAGGGGCCAAAAAAAGGGGGGTGGGATGGGTAAAAGGTCCAGAGGCAGAAACATAGGGCCTGATGCTGCAGCCTGATTTGGGCCTGTATCTCCCTGTCCTGTGCCCCTTCATCCAGCTAGGCCCGATACTCTCACTGTTAATTACAGGACTGAATGTGGAGCAGAAAGTAGAGAGTTTTCATTGGCCTGATGCTCCTCTAAGTTTTAAAACTGCTGAGGATGTTGCCATATTAATGCTACATCAGTTGTGGTTGATTAGATAATTTCATAAAAAATAATTTAAATTGCTTCCTTAAAAAAAAAAAATTGCTTGATGACCTGTCCAGGGTGTACCCAGGTTTTCATCAATATAATTCACAAAACATTTGCTGTAACCTTTTTAGGATTTTTAGCAAACTATGAGAAATGTAATGGTGTGAGTGTCATTCTCAGTTACTATAAGCATCACTTCACTTTGGTGATTTTAGTGTGTTCCTTGTCGAGTTCAGGTGCAGAAAAGAAAAAAAACACATTAATGACACTGACAATTTAACCAAAATGCCTGTATTTGTTCATACTAATGACCAAATGTGTAGCTGTACCCCACTAACAGACTCCTAGAGATTACAGAGTAAATCTACTCGCAACTAATCTGTTTTGAAGGAAATGCAATGCTCCCCTCATCACATTTTTTTTCATCATAATGAAGTAACATTGTTAATTAACGCAAATGGCAAGTTGTTCAACTTGTCTGTGTTCAAACATGCAATCAATTTTCCTCCTGTGTGCCCGCAGGTCGAGACATGGCCAGCACCACCTTACCTGGCTACCCGCCTCATGTCCCCCCCACAGGACAAGGCAGCTACCCCACCTCCACACTCGCTGGAATGGTTCCTGGTAGGTGACACTACTCCCTTTTTATGATGCCATTAATTTTACTTTTATGGGTTTTATTTTCACTAGATAGTACCCTTCAGTTGATCTTGTTTAAAGAACTTGAGGTCACTTTAACAGTATGCAGTACATGTTACACATGCATTAAAAAAAAATAATAAAAAAAACACTCACTATTGAGAGACTGAAGAATCCTTAAAGCATTGCTCTTGACCTAAAGGATTGAAGCAAGCTTGTTATAGCTTTGTTAGACTGCGGTTAGCTTGTGGTTAGCGTCTGCGGACGAGGACATTAGATGAACTCGATAGGCGATCACCACAATCAGTGGCCGTGAGATAGGACAGTTCCTCTCAGTTACACTCCAGCTCCCAGCGCTCATTACCCTCGCCGTGTCCACACAGCGCACTCTCACCAGCCCCGTCGATAAACACTGCTTTTGCGCCTCTCCTTGCCTCCCCGGACACTCAGGGCTGCAGAGCGTATCTCTTTCCCCTCTACTTAACCTGCAGTTCAGGTTCACAGCAAACAGTTAAGGGTCAAAACACAGAGGCGTGGAGGGCCTGTAAATATTTAAATCACTATCTCTCTCAGGGAAGAGCTCGAGTTACACGACCAGCAGTGAGGATGCTATAGCTGCCAGCATGTGTAGATCTCTCCTCCAAACAACTGAAAACACAATTCCCTTTATTGCTCGGAGACATGTACCTTTCACCCTGACCAATAATCAAAGCAGGCGTGCAGTATTTACAAGTGAGCTCAGTGTGCATGAAGGTAGCGTTTTAAGATATACATGGAGGTAAAAGCTGATATCTCAAATTAAGTAAACGACTTATGCTTTATTGGATTACGTGCTACTGGAGTGCATGTGGGTATACTCACCCAAACACACACATAAGCACACAGGCACAGCCACCTTCTTAATCCAGAGATTGTATGGTTTTTTTTCCCATCTGGTGGTGAATGACTAAGATTTAGTGACTGGCCCCAAACACTGTTAAAGTAAAGGCCATTCTTCAGCAGCTTCATATAAAACCCAACCTTTATAGTCTCGTAAAAGAAAGAAACCTGTGGACCCACAGCATCGCTCTCTGACATCCCCTCAGCCTCCCGTCCTTTCCCCTGGACAAAGAGCGAATGAGAGTCTCGGAGAACCTATTGGAGCGTTTTGAAGCGAAGCATCATCTCTTAAAAGCAGGGGGGGGGGGGAAACACTGAAATTCTCACTTAAGAAAAGAATAGAGAAAATCCTAAAGACTAACAGAGGATTAATAAAACAATCAATTCACCTGAAGGGACTGTGGAGAGCTATACAAGCAGCCAGGATAAAAATGGCACAAACACATTGTTGTGTGACAAGATTGTAATGTAACTGCAATGTAACTTTGTGAAAAAGGGTTTTTACAGCTTAATATTTTACAAAAAAGCTGTAAGTCATTTCACTTTGTTATCCCTTTGCTAATGTTTGTTTTTATCGATTTCTTCTCCAGGAGGGGACTTTTCTGGAAACCCTTACTCTCATCCACAATACACCACTTACAACGAAGCATGGCGGTTCAGCAATCCAGCATTACTAAGTAAGCAACTTTCTGCTGTGCAGCAAAAACTGTCAAACACACTTACTACTACTTATACTGTTAACTTTAAGCTCATCTAGACATATTATAAAATTAAAATCATATTTCAAAACAATAATAATTAATAACATTTAGTCTAGGAGTGTTATACATGTCTTACATGATGTTTGACCTCATGGTTTCCAACGGCTCGTTCTTCTGTTAACTTCCAGGTTCCCCTTATTATTATAGTGCCGCATCCCGTGGCTCCGCACCTCCCACTGCTGCCACTGCCTACGACCGCCACTAGTTACCATGGAGACCAGCTCAAACTGCAGGGCCATGGCTTCGGCCTCCATATTGTCCCCGTCTGAGAAACTTTGAGGTCAAAAGGGAAGTGAGGTGGAATCCTACGTGATGTTACGTGATGTGGAGGAGGAAGGATCGGCGAGGTCGACGCCGATGCATCTAGCCCAGCTTCAGCGTTACACACTTTTGGGTCAAAAGGGCCCGCGGGCATTCAGAACTCACCCATCATGCCCTCAATCTCTCACAGGCCTGAACATTTCCAGAATGACTTTAAGAGATTATATAAATATATATATTATAAAATATAAATTGAAGAAAAACAGTGTGAAGAATACCATGTGGAAAAAAATGTTGTGGGTTTTTATTTTTGTTTCTTTGTTGCTGTTGTTGTTGTTGTTATTTTATTCATGGATCCTCACATTCCTTTTATGTGATGAACTGCAGTATTTTTCTGCTCTAAAGAGAGAAGTCCAGGGGAGATGACAATGGTCCCATAGCTTGATGGTGCAGCGACTTGAACCAGTGTGCTGGGGCCTCTTTGACACTTAATGAGATCCTGGCTCCATACTGTAGGGCGGGCTTTACTCTGGTGCTTTGACTACGTCTTCTGCTCTCATTTCTCCAGTCCCAGCTACATTATCAGATAAACACAGCATGTCCGACAATGTTTACTGACCCTATATAGACCAATAGCAACATCACACTCCCTGTGGCAAACAATCAGATGTAAAAATGTAAATCATTTTTCAAAGTATTAAAAAAAACATGGTGGCCACAAAATGGTTTCGCCAGAATTTTGAATACTTTAAATTATTTTTTTCTGTCACTATTTTTTAATGTAAAAAAAAAAAAAAGAAAGTTATCAAAGATTTCTTCAGAGTAGTTCAGTCACATTTCCCGCATTTTCCAGTCATCTCCATGTCCATGCATGATCGTCCTTTGCTCTTTTTTTTTTTTTTTTTTGCACTATAACCTCAGCTTATTTAATTTATTTGGTACATTCACTTAAAATTAAGTTTAATTAACCTACCAATTATAAACATAAGTCGAAACTATTTATGTTGCATAACGTAGGTGCAAAAACACAAAGCAGACAGACAGACAGGCAGACAGACATCTTTTTCTCAGTAAAAGTGACGCTTTTCAAGTTTCTGAGCAGTTTGTAAGCCATTATCTTATGGCTACATCAACAAATTCTCCTGGGTCATACATCATTCAGCTACTTAGTCATACCACTAGATGCCTACACAGTTTAGAAAGCTATACGCAGTTGAGCGAATCAACTGTAAATAAGCTTTAACAATTGCCTTACAAACCTGTTTTTTCAACGTAAATTCATGCCTGTTCAATAAAATTAATTGCCTTTACCACACACACATATTCACCACCCTCCGTGATTTTATGTTCTACTCTCCGTAGGGACTGAAAGAAAAAACTGAACAGTTGCTTTTTGGGAAATATTTTGTGAATGTACTTTTAACTACATTTGCCAAAGACTTAGTTTGATATTTAATATTTTATTTACAGTATATGTATGCATAAATAAAGCAGTATTATCTTTTAAATAAGTAGTCAACACTGAACATGTATGTCGTGACTTTTCAACAGGCTAATAACATAAATGCATATGACTGTAATTAAAAAGGTGAAATTCAGTGACTCAATATTCCATCAGTTGCAACAAAATGCTGCTTTGTAGAATGATTTGTGAATAATGTGAAGACAATTCTTCTCTGTAAATAATATCACACACACCATTGCAGTATCATACTAATGTACTGGCTCCCTTTGTAGATATACAGACCGAAAAAAAAACATGCATTACATTTGTGTCTTAATGTAATGTTGTGCTCTGAAGAAAGGCACAACTACTGTATAACCTGTGGCTACATATGCTTGTAGTGTCAGGTTTCAGATGCTAACATCACATAGGTTGTCTTTGTCATTTTATTTTTGTTTTCATGATAATGTCATGATGATGTTTTATGTCACTATGCAATGAGTTAAATGGCTTTCTGTATCATCTTTTGTTGTTGGGCTCAGAACAAGTAATCCCCATGGAGAACAGCATAAAAGTTAAAGACGTACAAAAAGACCTCCAGCGTGAAATGGTTTTTCTCTAGTTTCACTTTTGCTCCAAAAATGAAGATGTGATCAAACTGAAGTCCTTGGCAACAATCAAAGATATTGTCCTGTTTGCTGTTAGTAGATGTTGTGATCATTATGTTAATCCAAATTACAGTCATCTGTGCCTCCATATATAGAAACACATCCACACTTATTCCCAGCCACCCATCTCTCCTCCCTCGACTCTCTCAACTGCTAACTCTTTAACGGAAGGCATCAAAGATGAAGTTTACTTTAACTCTACACAAGCAAATACATCATCTCCTACCAGGGTTAACTGTCATTGCTGAGGGCACCAGAAAACAGAGAAACAGACTGCAGTCCTGCTCTTCAGGAGAAGCTATCCTCTACAAATTGCACTTGGGATTTGCCTATTTCTGTCTACATGTATAGCTCGACATATCTGGCGCAGAGTGCAAGCCACTGTCATTCAGGCAAAGTATTTGCTTTAGGAAGCAGAGCACCTCTAAAGGAATGGGTCTTCTGCTGTTGTAAAGATGATACAGGAGATGTGTCATGGACATAAAAAGGATTTCTGATGAAAATCTATACGGAAAGCCTTGTGGCCTCAATCATTGTTCTGTTTCAGTTCTGTTCCAATTCTTTTTGTGCACATGAGAAATAAATTCTTTTATATGTCAGTCGTTGACTTGGTGTCCCCTCATTATTAACCCCATAAGAAAATGATTCAGAGTTCAAGGTTCCCGGGGAGCGTTCCTGCTGCTCGTGTATTGATGTTTGGTTTTATGAACAGTCAGGACTACAGAACGCACTCATACGCGTTACAGCTCTCAAATATGAAATACATGATAGCTTCAGAGCACGTAGTTTGTGTGTATCAGTGTGTGGACGTCTGTGGAAAGTATATATATTATGAGTCTATGCATGTGTGTTTGGGCAGAGGGAGAAACAGAGTAAAGAGTTTTTTTTTTCTTTTTGTTTTTTTAAAACGGGGGGAGGGAGAAGAGGGTGAAACAAAGAAGCAGGACAGTTGGAGAGGCAGGAGAGCGTTGCCCCAGCTTCAGACTCCAGTATATTTAATGATGCATCGGTTTCATCCTGCTATACCACACTACTGCTGCCTCACCTCCTCTTTACACTCTCTACTCTGAAACACACAAACCCAGCTAGTTGTAATTCAATTTCCCTGCTTCCTCTGCCTATTGTTTATTTCATGGATCCCCTGTGAAGCATCAAAAGCTGCTGTTTCTGTCAGCCCCCTAACTGTCCTATGTGTTTGTCATTCAGGCCTTGTTAAAAGATAAAAAAAAAAAAAACACACACACACACACCAACACTAACACTCCTTCTTCTCCCAGCTGAGAATTCCCAGTGGTAAAATTATTCCATTTAGATGGGAACTTTTTTGTCACTACCCTGTCTAAATTGGCATATCTGGCTCTCTCGTAGAAACCAATAAACTGTGAACCCGGATGCATCTGTCAGTCAAGCTCATCTTTACTTTAGCAGGCCAGATGACAACAACAGGAGAAGAGACACACACCAGCAGAATGGGGCGCACTGATTGGCTCTCATCAGTTAGGCATTACGAAAAGCACCTGTCATCCTCGGGGCTTCTCAAACCCGCACAGAGAGGCCCTGCCATGGGGGCCAATGGGCCTCGCGCAAAGATTTA
This sequence comes from Larimichthys crocea, assembly GCF_000972845.2. Taxonomy (NCBI): domain Eukaryota; kingdom Metazoa; phylum Chordata; class Actinopteri; family Sciaenidae; genus Larimichthys; species Larimichthys crocea. The sequence continues at coordinate 16,916,265 of NC_040013.1, forward strand.
CTCAAACACTTCACCCTCATTGTCAACTTGGCTTGGTGATGCCCTACAGCTAGGCCTCTTTGGCATGATTCATGTCTATCACTGATAATATATACAGTGAAATAAGACAATTTTAAAGAGCTGGTGGATGGACACAATCTGAAGCAGTCCCTTGCAAAGTTAAAGTTTTATGCAGCAACACATTGAATTAAATTAAATACTGCATATAAATATATTTTTATTTTTTTTCAGTTTTTATATAAACATGACAATGTATCTCAAGCAAGATTGACATTAGTGTTGGACAGTAACTTAGTATATGTTTTACTTTTGGTAACACTTAATTTAGTCTGCCTTCAAACTGTTTATAGAATATTTCTAACATTTCAACTGTTTCACTTTCTCTGTAGATGTTTAACTGATTATCTATATGACTATTCATTAACATCCTCTAACCAAGATGTGTTTTGTGCCTAAACCTAACCAAACTTTAACCACAGTGGTGTTATTTTATTTGTGAAACTGTTGAATTGTTAAATCTCTCTAAAGACTAATAAACTGTTGCAAATGTTACAAATTATCTATAGGTCAACTATCCAACTAAAGTGTGACCTTACTTTTTACTCTATGTTTTAGGTACTTGTGCTTTACCTTTTATGCTACTTTATTCTTCCAGTGTGCTACATTGCAGAATATTGAAGTTTATGCTTCACGTCATTTATCTGATAGCTGTTCTTAGTAGTTGCATTATTATGTTCCACTAGGAATATATATAAAAGGCTTATATAAGTACAATTTAAAAAAAAAAAAAAGTCTCTACTTGAGAGCCCTTGTCACTGGTTTCAGATGAGGTTCAGAGATGTTAGCAGTTTACTTCTAAAGTTCTTCTTTTAAATAATTGTCCCAAGTCCCCAACAGGCCATATATTTAAAGCAGAGAAAACAAATTTGTGTAGCAAAACTTTGATTTCTCTTCTATATCACCTTCTTTCTCCACAGGTCTTTCTGGTAACCCCTGCGATTGGGAACCACTGAACTAAACTACCAAACAGTACATAAAGCAGTTTTAAATTAGCTGCTCCTGAACCACCTATAACTGTAAAATGCTACTTGCATTGATGAATTAGTATTAATATTGTAATATATGGTGATGTATCAGCCAGTGTAGCCAGGTACTTTTTGCTGACAATATTTATGTACATTTATTTGTTGCTTTTATATTATTGCATTGGAACTTTTAGAACTAAGTAAAGATTTTATGCACTTTTTTCTAGCATCAGTCAACAGGGTGTTTTCTTTTGAACAAAATGAAAAACTGACATAGTACAACATAATCACCTAAAACTCAATATATAATCATTTCTCTTTGTGTAAACATGTGCGAGACAACCAGAGATCAAGACTGGATGAATCTCGAGGTGTGACATGAGCGCTGTATTGTTCAGAGACGAGGAGTGGTGGTGGTCTAGCACTGACGTCCTGTCATCTGCCTGCATGGGAGCCTGTCATCAGCCTCATCATGTGGCTGTCATAGTTGATGCTGGTGAGGGGAGAGGCCAACCCTGCTGTGTCAATCAACGAGCCCTCATTAGAAGCGGCTTTAATTAGTGGCTGTACGGGCGCAGTATTGTTCACAACAGTGCCTTCGTTAACTCTGTTAATCCCAGATGAATTTGAGTTGAAAAGTGGCAGCACTACAGCGGTCCAGTGGTATAATTTGAAGCTACTATGTTATAAGAGTTATTTCATATGTTGTTTTCATTTTAAAAGTGAATATGTTTGTCTTCAAAAGATATAAAAAGTCTTCCTGAAAAGTTTATCATGCTGGTACAAGGATGAAAGGCTTTGAAAATCTGACTAAAAGTTTGTGAAAATGTCCTTGTGAAAATAAATCATTATCTTAAACTACGATTCCGTGTGGCAGGGGAGTCAGGGAGTTCAAGCCCAGAGTCTGATGATCCTGATCCTGACAGAACAATGATTATGTTATATGTTATTTTCACTGTTAGCGGTGTGAGACCATCCAGGCGACAAGAACATGACTTTGTGATGTTTGTAATGAGTGAGCATTGATTGACTCGACACAAGCCTAAAGAGGTTTCTTCCATGTTCAAGCTCAACGGAGGCTCGGGCTCTGTGTGCATCCTGTACTGTAGCATAGTTCGCAATTAGAATAATGAGCAGTCGGAGAGCTGTCTGGAGAAATGCAATTGCTGCGATTCTCAACCTAGGCCTCGTCTGCCAACTATATGCTATTATACCATTCCCATCCCAGTTAGATCAGTCAGCAGTGCAGAGCGATTTCCCTTCAGGAGCTAAATTATCGTTTTGAATGGCCATTGTGCGACAGATTGTGTAATTAAGCACTAAATATGCCTTGCTACCTGATTATGTCAATCTGCAAAAGGGATGAGGAGCTGTAGGGGCGAGGGATGGTGTTCCTGTGTTTGTGTGTGCACATCAAGTCTTGGGGAGGGATTTGAGATTGGGGAGGAAGTGTGTAGTGGCGTAACAATAGGCCAAAATGTGTAAAATGGGGTAGCACTGACCTGCATGCCCCCTTCAAGCTGAGAGAGGGTCTTCTGTCTGACAGAAGCCCAGCCTGATGGGGGGGCTGGGGGGGGCTGATTTTTTGAGTCCCAACTGTTTTGGTTAAACAGTGCAACAAGAGCATCCAGCCGTCTGCAGCTCCAGTATGACGGTGGAAGAAGAAGAGAAAGAGAGGAGAAAGAAAAGTGGAAGGCCACAATCATCAACCCCCACCACCTCTGACTGGCTCCCCACACTGCTTCACCCCCCAAGCACACACACACACACACACACACACGCGCACACACACACTCTCCCCGACGCTTCCACCCCCTCCCCTACCCAACACCCAGTCACTGTCAGGCCAAACACATGATGAATTGCCCTGTCAACAGAATTCATTCAGGGACCAATTAATTCAGCAGAAATGAACTAGAGCCATCAGTCGCTGAAAAACTCAGTGCAAAGAGAGCAAAGTAGCCCCACTTCAGAAAACGAGGAAGCGAGGGAGGGAATGAGGGAGCGAGGGAGAGAGGGGTGAGCGTAGTGGAGACGAGAGGGCAAGCAAAAGAGAGAGGGAGAAAGAAAGGGAGAGGGAGAGAGAGCGTGGTGGAAGTTAGTCTGACAGAAATTGGTCATTTAATGCTTTAGCGCACTGGAGACAGCCCCTGTCATAGACGGAGGCATGGCAGGGGCTCCCCTGGTATTTTATTTATTAATTATCCTATGCAGCGAGGGGCCTTTAACTGTCTCAGTCCAGCCCCGTCAGCCCGACTCCCTGTCATTTTCTCTCCACAAACAGATCCTTTAACACCGTGCTCCAGGTTAATGGAGACAAAGCCAATATCCAACCAACCTTGCCTTCTCCCCAAATACAGTATTCATCTGTACCTTATCCAGGTAATTATGTCTCAGACGATCTCCTGAATATGTCGTTGGGACGCTAATAAACCACTTTAGAGCTGGCGTGCAGAACACGTCTGACCTTTTCAACTCACTGCTTCATGGTGGCTACGTCTCCCAAGGAGGGCAGCAATTATTTACACCTTATAGAGAACTGGATGTCATTGGGCATAAACACAGTGCCAAATAATCTAATGATGACTGCATTTATTATTCAGAAAACAACCACGACAAACTCATGCTCATTTCCTCATAATTGACTGTTGATATGTAACATGATTCAATGTGAAATCTTTGTTGGTAAAAGAAATGCTTTGCCAACCAGACCTACCTGTCAGGAGGGATTTTACTCCCATAATTCAAATATTTGTCACCTAAAATGCCTCGTCTCTGTTTCCTTAACAGTGTCGACAAAATGCAACAGAACCTTGTTTGCCAGAAGCTGTTTTGCTGGCGGTGACAAATTAGCACTGTGAAGGGCGATATCAACACCAGCTAATTAAGGTGTCGTGTGATTTTGGGCTCCAGATCAAGAATCTGCTGATTCATCCCACGGGTGATTATGATGTCCATATGGTCAACGTACAGCGAGCTATGCAGGGAAACACTATCGGCCCGCTGCGGCGCTGGCTTTGCCAAAAGTTTGATCTTGTCTTTTGTGGCGGTGTTGGATGGTGTTCATCAAGGCTCTGAATTATTAACGGCATCTTTTCTTTTAGCCCAGGATCCTCTAGTGGAAAACACGGGATGAGGGGCAGCTGGGAGGCTACCCCTCTTCTCTGACATCAGGAAGTGAAATTCAACGCTGTTTCCACTGTCGTTCATTGATGGCCTCGTGTACCTTGGATGCCCCTTCTTAGTGTCACTTATTATCACACCTCATGCAACATAAAGGTGTTTTTAGGTGGTGGTTTTAGTGTCAGATAGTGTAGTGTATTTATATCTCGACAATTAAAACTATGAATATTTCTTAATATTAACATTTCCTGCAGCCAAATGATGAGTAATTACTCCAGTGACTCCTGGGGCTAATAAACTCATTTCTTTTCTCTCTTTCTCATTCCTCTCAATTCAGTCCTTTACTGTAGTGCTAAGCACAGTGAAAATACACCTAATAGACAACACTGGCATACAAGCCAAGTGAACCTGACAAATGGAACAGAAAAGCTAACAGAGAAGAAAGAGGTGCTTAGGCCAACTGTCACAGGTAAAGTGCTTTCCTGATTTCTGTTTACTCACCACGCTTGAAACTTGACTTGTTTTCCTGCAGCTTACTGAAGAGATTCTGTCTGTGAGTCAGCTGGTTGTCAGCGTGTCTCGCGAGCAAAAAACGCTCATTTCTCATCAAATTTGGAAGGTAGAAAAAGTGTCGCTTTTGAGACTATAATAACACGGACAACTAAAGGAAGTATTTTTTCTATTCAACATGTTTCATTTACCTGAAAATCATGTTTGATGTTCAAAGAGTGCTTGTGTTACCTTATTAACACCCAACACAACCTCCTCTATCAACAAGTCCCATTCAAAATGCACCCGAGCACATGCTCAAGACTCTTACTCTGTACATATGAAATGTATGGAATGAGAAGAGTAGAAGGACGGGAGTGGAACCTGCAGAAAGAAACTGCATTTGAACAGAGAGAAGATGTGCTGTAGAATATAATTAATTAAATGAGACTAATTAGGAACACGAGAGCAGGTGCCAGGCTATGAGCTGACAGGGAAGACAGCGAGACAACATGCCAGCACAAAAAAAAAGAAAAGCACACAACACACACATAGGCAAGTGCACAATCAAACACACACGTACGCACACATATACACACAAACACACAGCTGTGGTTATGAGGGTGTATCGTGACAGGAACGGGGACAAAACAACTTTCTGCGTTTTGTCATGTGAAACCCCGCAGGAATACTCATGACAGGAAGCAGAGACCCAGGCACCGTGGGGGTCTCTTGCCTTTGTCTCACACACATTCTCTTTATTATTTTGTTCTGCAATGGTGGAAGGAAGTTTGCACAAGCCAAAGACTTCTCTCCCCTAATTATTTCAGCACTTGTTCAAGACTGCGAGCAGTGTAAATTCACAGACTGCTTTTCCTCCTCTCAGACCTCTTAAAATGCTCATTCTAGAGCTGCTTCAACAGAGTATATGTAAAGGGATGAATTTTAATCTGATATGGTAGAAAGGGATTGGAAAAAGTTTCTCATTGGAATAAATATTCTCAACGAGAATACACTGAATAATTTCCTATAGAATCAATAATTTAGTAAGATTCAGATTCAGATTATTTCCCACTAAAATGATAAGCTGATTGACAGATTAATTGGCAGATATTTTGATCATCTAATAAAATAATTTTCAAGCAAATATGCCAGAAAAATGTGCTTGTTATAACTTCTCAAATGTGAGACATTGTTGATTTTCTGAACAACAATCATTAATTTATAAATTCATAAATTAAATGCTAAAGAAGTCTGTGGATTTATCAACCATGAAAATACTCTTAAGTCCCTAAAATGTAGAACATATTGAAGTAAAGTCACAAAGTGGTGCTAGTTAGACAGATTACATACTGTAGGACCATCTAACATTTAACATTGTCGATTTTCTTTAGAAGAAGTGAAAAGAGACCAAAAAGACCAAACACCGTGCACAGATGAAAAGAGCTTGTACTTGCTCTCACTGCCCGGTCTTGACAATGAGGTTAAGTACTTCTTTGCACGGTGCCACAAATAAAAATGTCACTTGCCTCCGCCAACTAGAAACCCACGTTAGTGTGCTGCTTGTAATGCCTCCAACGCAACTTCTTGTCAGGTTTACAAAGTGTATGAGCTTCTGCACTACACTGCAAAACAAAGCTACACAGAGGCAGCCAGTTTGACCCAGTGTAATGTGGGCCGGGTTAACCATTTTCTGTAACTTTCCATGGTCAGAATTACATCAGATTTATTCACAATTTACCCAGGCACAGCTTAGAAGTATGGCATGCTATGACAGTAATGAAGCTAAAAGTGTCAGTGATGGATAATCTGATTTGCATTAAGAAGATTTAATAAACCTGAAACGCCATAATATCTAAATCTTTGATTTAGAATAACACAAAAGCAGCTGAGTGAGGAAAAAGGACAATTTTGACAGCAAGAACATGATGACTTGTCTGCCGTCAATCACAGCCAAACACCAGGGATCTATACCTAACTTTATTTCTGCAAATACACAACACAACAGCATTTAGAAGGCTACATGTTCCTGCAGCCAAGACTCTGCGAAGCGAACAGCTCAATATCTAGCCTTAGTGCTGCTTGTCAATGCAACACCAAACTCAAGACAGAGAGAGATGGGGGGGGGGGTGAGTGTGTGGGGAAGGCTTTTTTAATTATCTGTGGTTGGGTCGGACTGTGCATCATCATTAGAGAGACTAAATAGCAGTGGTCACTGACTCAGGTAGTGGTAAACGGCACAATTAACAAGCTGAGGAGGGAGAACTGTATTCAATTTGAAAGCCTTCTCTCCTAATCCATCTCCAGTGATCAGCAGTGCTGCTGAGCTACACCCTTTTACATTCAATTACATTAATCAGGTTATTACCCAGCAAAAAGTCAACATTTTAATCAAGAACTGGCAAAGTAGGGCAGGACATTATACCTAGACAGGGCTAAGTGACAGTGAGAAGAAGGGAGTGATGATATTCCACTGAAGATAATCTTTTACTCATGTAAAACGGCACAGCGTGGAAAGGTTTGTAAGTTCTGGATGCATATATTTTTGTTCTCCATCTGATTTTATAAAATGCTCTATTTTTGTCAGCATTTGCCAGAGCGTATCCGTTCTCATGTCCACATTTGTACAAGACTGAATCAATCATATCTTCTAAAGTGAACTTCGCGAATGTGTACAGCACATGTCAAGAATTCAAGCACTTTTTCAGGCTGCAAATCCTCTTGGATATAATCCTCGCTGGGGTGTTGTTAGCACAGCAGGTGAGTAAGAAATGTAAAAACACAGCTGCAGGGTTCACATCCCAATAACTATCCTGATAGTCTGAAAATCCTCTGACGCGCTCTTTATGGAAACTCTGGAAATATATTCTCTAACACAAGCCATTATTCATATATGGATGAAAACAACTTGTCTAAATGTATGTAGAGCTATCCACTGTGGTCAGGCGGGGGATTATTTCATTCACAGCAGAAAAAAGCCAATTTATATGAATATGTGCTTACTTCACAACCAGTTCAAGTTGACTTTGCTGACTGACTGCTGACTGCACACACAAAGTGAATCTAATTTAGTAGAACCTCTGGCTAAGCAGTAGTTTCTCGCCCATTTTCTCCAACTAACAGGGAAGAAATCAATTCTTGGGCATCTATGACATTCAGGAGATGCTTGTCTTGTTTTTTTTCCCCCATGTTTTTTTTTTTATTTTTTTTTATTTCCACACTTCTTTTTGCATTTTAGCTTGTTAGGAGTTCTGTGATGGCTGACCTGGGAATTGGGTTCTGATTAATGGAGGGAAATTCTTGTTGTCCACCCCATAATGAGAGAAGACAGAGGTGAGAACAGCTCAATAGGAGAGATAACCACTCTTTGATCCAAACGGTCATGCAGAACCTATACTCGCTGCCTCGTCAGAAAGTGTGCTGTCAGGCTCCTCGCTTTAAAATTGCTCCTCACAAACTTTGAAAGGGACAAACATGCTTTGAGGAAGATACGTTTGTTTTACAAATTATAATGTGAAACTAAACCAATTTCAGTTTCAGTCTTTTGTTAATAATATAGTTGGCAAATGATAGCAACTATCTGATAACTATCTGCCCTTTGAGTGTATTGTTTCCAGATCACAGCCTGCAGACAATTTCAATATAATAATTGACTTCTTACACTCAGTTACACACAAACAGCAGCCCAGCGACATGGCATATTCACACATTTTCAAAATATTAAACTGTCTAAGTGCCATTTCTGAATCCCCACTAACAAGACCCATCTCAACTTAAGATGTCTTGTTAAATTGAGACCTTGTTCCCCAGTGGACTTAAATGTAAAACATATCTCTACCCTTGACAAGCAATGTTAATCCATTTAGTGTAACGAACTAACATGTCCCTAATTAAAATATGCCTTTTAATGATACATACTGACATCCTGGAAAACACTGTCACGCTTCCCTCCTTTAATACAGGAATATGCTAATTGCTTCAGTAACACTGGTGTTCAAATCCCAAGGCTGCAACCACATCCTGAGGGAACTGGTGTGTTGGGGTTTTAAAACCTCTGTTCAAAAAAAAAAGAGAGACCCTTTAGCATACTGGTCCTTGAAGACTGTTTTGGCCAGCAGAAAGAGGTTCAAGGACTGACACTGTTGATTTCCATTCATTTGCAGACATTCAATTTACCATTCAGAAACATCCCAGCCTCACTTTACACCCCTTCTGTCCACCACTTCACCTATAGGTGCTGGAGGGCATCAAGCTTCCCCATCCCATCCCATGGCAGCTCATTTAAAACAAATCAGGTTGATTGCTGAGTTGCTGAGCTCACAAGGCCCAGGTGATAAAGCAATTAAAGCCCTCTAATTCTTCAGTTCGGAAAGGGCCAGTAGGTAATTAACTATATACAATGAAATCCTTTTGTTACCTCTTGGTTTTCTCTGCATTTGATTTTTGTTTCCTGATGTGTGAGGCTCTTCATTTGATGTGCAGTAAGGGACAGGTTCATGTGGGTGGGGTCTGAAGCCCTCTGTGACATGGACCCTGGATGAGAGTAGAGCTTTAGTTAATAGGCTCTCTCTGGACAGATGAGGTCCATTAGAAGGTTAATTTAAAAATGAATAGAGGACATAGAGAGAGAACAAGAGATGGAGACAGAGAGATGGCTGAGCACAGGCCACACAGTTCAGGGGAAAAACAAAATATAGCATCAAATGTTTCACCCCCACCCCCCCACCCCCCAAAAAAAAGCTTCTAATTAAGCACATGATTATTAAATAACCGCAGATCCAGACGAACCATTAAAGTAGATTCTCACATATGACCAGCTAAAAACAAGGAAGCCTGCTCCAGACCAAGCACAACTGAACCCTATCACTTCCCATCCATGAGGCCATTTCTTAAACATTGAGGCATTGTTCAGATGCATGGACTGCAGCCCCTGCCTCCCAATTTCCATTTCTTTCCCCCCTGCAGAAAGGCTGAATCTGATCCGGACCCATTGGTGTGTGGATAATGAAGGGGTTACCAGGAGCTGGGAGAGGCCCAGTAATTCCCCGCACCGGGGGAGTGGGTTTTTGGGTGGGGTTTGGATGAGTACCCCTGCTCCGTGATGCATGCACTCATGTGAGCTTGTGACAGCCTTTACCCAAATCCAAGGCCAGACATAGACGTTGCATGTATTATATAGAGATACAGTACAGAACCCGGCTTCAAACACTTTTATTGCTGTAGAAATGCGTTTTTCCATACAAATGGAGCTTATGCTGTATACATTAGTATTTGTATCACTTTGATCTCCTGTATATATTACACAGGATTGTAGCTGGAAATCATTGAATATATAGTGCAGCATTTGTCGCAGCATGAATTTGTATCTGCTTGATGATTCAAACAACTGATAACAACATAAACATGAAATTCAAATTAAAGACATGTAAATAAGGTCCCTTATATATCCTGCTGAGTTCATCATCCTCTGTCATCCTACTCTTTCAGCAGACGTGGGAGTAACCCAGCTCAATCTAAGGTCACAAAAATTAGCATATCATCTGGCAAAATGGTTAGCCAATGTGTGGGCGTCTCCCCGAGGGGGGTCACCTTAAACATCAGTGTTAAGGCACCAAGAGACCCCCTCGTACTCCAGGGTTAAGTATCCCCACTTCATTATGATAAAGATGTTAACAACTACCCAACCTACCGATGCTGTCAATAGACATTGAGTCCTGGCTCTATCCAGCCTGACTCACTCTCTCTCAGGACCCCGCATGAGCCTCCATCCATCATCTGAATACTCCAGGCCCGAATCATTGCCGATCATTATAGTAACAGAGAGAGAGTCCTGATGATTGGCCGTGATTGTTAGATAACAGGAATCTTAGGGGTGATCCATCACGCCGGGTGGCACTCTAACACCTCTGCGTGATGGGGTTCACCTCCGGGGTCAGGGCCAGGTCAGCCAGAAGAGAGCCCATCCACAGAGAATACTTTTAACATTCCCAGTTACCTACCAAAGGCTCCTAAAGGTAAAGTCATTACTATTTCTCATCCGCTTAGTGTCATTTCATTAGCAATCCACAATAATATATTATATAATATAGATTTTTCAAAAAAGTTTAGATATTAATAGCAAATCCTGAGACAAGCTAAATCCTTTACTATCACTTATATATGACAAATACTCCCTCTGCTTCACGACGCAAGATGAGCCACTGACCCCATCCGACTTGTTTCTCAAAACTGGTGCAACACAACACAGTAACCCGAGGCTATGTGTTGTCATCCAAATGAGATAAGTTTATTTTCCCTAGACCAGCATTTGTTCCATCAGCCTGTAGGGTCGCAGACCACACTAGGAAGCAGTGGGGAGTCCTTCTCAGCACCTGCAGCTCTAGCGAGGTGGCCCGCTAGCGAGGAAAGGCTTTGGCCGCAGCCCAAATATCTGCCTGCACCTTCTGTGCAAACGCACCAGCCTTAGGAAACCAGGAGGCAGCAATATTGTGGAACAAATGTCCTCTAATCTCAGCCTGCTGGTCTGGGGTCCTGGGTGGGGCCTCCTCGTTGTCCCATCCAAACACTTTGCCTTTCCGCTCTTAAAGGACAGTGTTATTGGTGAGTAAACGGGACACACCTACAGAGGTGTCACAGCAGCATCAAGACCCACCAGCTCCACCTGTATGGGACTATTTATGGTGACAGTAATGGAGTGCTAACAATCTATAGACACTGAAATATTTTTATAACAGCAGACAAGGAATGTTAAATTGTTGACGTAAACTCATAAAGCCGAATTAATTAAGAGCTGTAAAAATGCGGTTGTTAACAGGATATATGAGATCTTACAATAATAAGTGTATTCTTCTGTTTAAATGTATCTTTGCAAATCCTTAAGTACAAAATGTCTTCTGGCAGGGTGTAGACTTTTAAACTAGAGTCTGTAATTAATCAGTTCATTTTGTTAATGTAGGAAAGTTAAAAAATCATATCTTTAGTGTAAAACTGTAGAAAAAACCCTGTCCTGTTTTAAAAGGGGCATTTACAGATTTGTATCTTCATCATAATAGATAGATAGATTAGATTAGATAAATGATGCTCATGAAGGTCATCCACTGAGCATGTCTTTTTGCACTCCTCACTCAAACATAGTGCAATTAGAAACAGATCGAATTAAATGTGTTCAGAAAATATATATACAGCCTTCAGGCTTAAAGAAGTTTAGTTTTTGTTGTCTACATTCGACCCGAGAGAGAGATGCATGCTGGATAAGCAATGCCACACAGTGACTTTGAGTTATAGGGTTTTCATAAAGCTCCACATGATTTTTATATACCATTAACGTGTCCATGGTAACTTTTTATAGATCATATTGAGTCATCATTGGATAAAAGAAAATAATAATTATTCCAGACTGCTGGGAAGTCTGAAATATTAGGCCACTAAGAGCAGGTTTAGTGAAGACTGAAATATAATACATATACTATTGAACTACTGTCCCCTGTGTACAAAACTTGCTAGGCTACCACTCATCAGTATGGAGGCTGACATACAGTGATGTTACAGGCCTTCGTCTATATATTGACTTATTAGGTTTGTCAGCTGTTCATTATTACACTATTAAGTTTATGTCATTGCTTGAAGTTCCTCTAGGTGTTTTTCTTTAATGTCAGAGGTGCTGCTGTATATGTTCTTTTATAATTCTGATTTATCAAACTGTTTTCTTTAATGGCATAAAGGATATAATTTCTTTGAAGAGAGAGCAGAGAGAGAGAGCAATATAAATTTAGCACATTAATATTATTTTCTGAACTAAATCATCAATAAATACATTAACAGTTATTTGAAACATGAGGCTGAGTGGCCTTTTAGGCCTTTGGTCTTCATTAGTTTCTGAATAAAAGAAACAAACAAATGTTTCATTTTTATCTTAAAATACTAATCAGCCTTTTATTCTTAAATGTGTTCGCATCCTTTGCTGCTAGCCACTACATGAAAAGCAAAGTAATTTATCAGTAATGTTGATGGTAAATTACTTAGGGATGCTGGTGAGTGGGTTTCACTGTTGGTGTATTTTTCATTTTCATTTTTAACAATCTTAGTCTTAGTCTTAGTTAAGGATTAACAGATGGTTTCCATTCTGTCAGACTTGTTTCAGCTCTCCTGTTTACTTTCTGGGACCAGTATCACTTACTGTATGTTTTTTAGTTTACCATCTTTTATAGTTTATTTACTTGAAGGCAAACATGAATTATGCTGGCGTAGGAAATAAATGGTCCTATAGTATTCATATATTTTCAAACTTGGAATTTATCGCTCAGAGAAGTTCCTGCATACAAAGCAAATTTGAGTCCAATGTTCAATCAGCGAACAAGACCTGTGTCTTCTGTAGCTTGGCACACACGAAGTTGCCCTGTGGAGTGTGTTATTGGAAAATAATATTTGGAATTATTTTCCTGATCACTGGTTTATCTCTTGGAATTCTTCCACCTCCAGTGGAAAGTTCTGCAATTTGAGCAAAACAAACAGAAATGCAGTCATCTACAGTGACTGGAATTTATTTTTACTGTTCCAAAAACTGACTTTCCATTTTTCATAATCAGTTCTAATAGATAACAATTAAACCTTAGAGTGCATGAAAAGGAAAAGAGTTTTCTGCTTTCAGATTCGGTATTCATGTTGTTCAGTGTTCACTTTTTAGTTTAGCTGCTTAGGGGAGAGAATATGCAGAGAACAAGGACACCAGAAATCGGTCAAAGGGCCAGAAAAAGATCAATCAGCTGATACTGTAGACAGCATATCTTCATATATATATATATATATATATATTTTTTTTTATTTATTTATTTATTATTTGTGTGTGTGTGGTGTGTGTGTGTGGTGTGTGTGTGTGTGTGGTGTGTTTACTTCAAATGAGCAGTCGACTGGGGGGTGGAGAGTGTATCTATGGCAACAGTCTGGTCCCCAGCTGTCACGGTGTAGAAGAAGATGGGTGCCATGAGCGAGGAGACCACTTAACCTCAGCTGCTCCTCAGCTTAAGGGAGTCAAGATGCTGCTGAAACCCTTACAGAACCTCACTTAATATGTAGACAATAACCCCCCCTCACCAGACAAAAGATGACTTCAAAAAAAAAAAAAGGAGCTTTGCAGAGACTCCTCTTCCTAGAAGTGGAGTTCACTATCAGAAGCTCCAACACAGCAGATGGAATGTTTAGGGGTACGAGAAGGGGGAAATTGGCAAAAGCTAATTAGATCTGGTTTAACTGGAGATTCGCTTTAATTGTTAACTGTTAACTTCTGATAGAGGGATGCCATTTTCGGCCAGATTTTTAACTCTGATGTAACCATCTGCTAGAGTTACATCAAACGACACAGACTGAATACAAAACAAACCAGGACAAATTTGCAAGCATTTCGATGTTATCCAGTGAAGTATTTTCATGCAGATGCAACTCAGTTCTTATATATTACTAATTTGCCACAGCAAATATGTTTTGAGTGATGATGTAATGCCACCTGAGTTACAGTTTGAAATGTTTTTAATGGGCAAATCTGTAGTAAACAACAACTTGTACAACATTTTCTACACATTTTAATTACACACAACACTTTATAGTTAAGATTAGGGAAACATCATGGTTAAATTTTGAAAAGGTCAAAAGAGACTTGAAGCACAGCGGCAGGAACTCTTTACTTTATTCATATTAAACCATGTTTTTTTTGGTGTCTAAACCGAACCACATGCAGGATTTAGCCAGCGTCAGAGTCTCACTCACAACAACTTGCTTATCGTATCGAGAATATTTGGTAAACAAATTTAGGACATTAATAGAATATCTAGAAGTCATGATGACGTGATAATGATGTCTGTCATCAGTAAACACATTGTCACAAATTGCACCACCACAAACACCAGTCTACTATACACTTAAAAAGGCACGTCATACATAACTATACATATTCGGAGCATGATTAGCTCTCAGAATAATAGCAAAATAAAAAATACAGAATATAGTTGTACAGATGTTATTGTAGTTAAATGCTTCTATGTTTTAATTTGAGCCATAAAGCCACTTTATGCAGTTTCTTTAGTAGTATATGCCAGAGACAGTGAATGCACTGGGTCATAATGTTTAAAGCTGCGACTAACAATTTTCTTCATTAGCGATTAATCTGCTGATTGTTCTTCTTCTTGATTCTCATTGAGTCTTTAAAATGTCAGAAACTAGTGATGATTAGTGATTCATACTTTCCTAATGCTCAAGGTGATGAATGAATTGAAAGAATGTCTCTGGACAGCGTTTGGGTTAGGATTAGTAGTATTAATGTATATTTGCTTGAAAGAAAAGTCTTAAAAGTTTTATTGATTTGCAAAATATCTGTTAACTAAGTGTCTATTGATCAAGTAAAAGATCAACTCATCGTTTGAGTTCTAATAATGTAATCAGTTGTTTCCTGTAGTCGTTATATTTGTGTGTCAGAAACTTAAAAAAGCAGATATTTCTTTCCACCAAGTTTTACTTCTTGAATTTAAATTAGTTTTAAACCTACAGGCTATTATGAATAAAAAAAACAGCAAAACTTGTCATAGCAATGAGAAAACTAGTGACGGACTAAATTAAAACTTATCTCCTTTACCTTTCTACCAACACTGAAGATCTTTTGAGCAACACTGTACTGTATCTCTAGTAATGACAAATTGTAAGACCGAAACATCCAGATCCCCCTTATCACACCTGCTGTTCCAAAAGTGAATAATTTGGGGTCCATCAGCTGACATGGTTGGACTGACAGACTTGGGGTAGGAGGGAGGGAGGTGGGTGATAGAGAGAAGCAGGGAGGGAGGGATGGAGGGGTGGGTGTGACAGGGTGTCGTCGCGACTGTGACACGTATTGCCGGTGACAGAGGTTACGGGGTCAGACAGGAAGGTCTGTTGTTATGAAGGGGAAGAGGGCTGCATTGTTCAGCCCTCGATGGCCTAATCAGCATTGTCGCTGCCCGACATAGACAGCACAAGCTCGTTCTGTGTTTTTTTTTTCCTTTATCTACCATTGTCTCTTTGTCTCTGTTCATGTCTGCATCTGCGATCACAGATCTCCCTCATTCCTAACCTCCCTTTCATCTTTCTTTCTTTTTACATCTCTTCTTTTTTTTCTCTCCCCACATCTTTCTAAGACAATTCCACTGGCATACACATATCTCCTTCTGGCTTTCTGTATGTGCATGCATTTGTGTGTGTGTGTGTGAGTGTGTGTGTCTTTGCCTCAGGCCATCCCATGGGAGGCTTCACAGGCTTTAGAGGCCAAATGAGGTGTAAGTCTATTAAAAAGCCAGAACCAATGTGCAGATTTCCCAGCATGGCACGTCATTCAGGTGCAGTTAATTTCCACTTGATCAACAGTAGATGTGTTGCAGAGGTGAGCACAGAGAGACTGACAGGTCAGCATCACACACATCTACCATCTTTCCTGCTTCTCTAAGCTGCCTTAGGTGAACCTTTAAGACCTTTCTATGCTTAAGCTGCAGCTATTACTTAGCTCAATGTTACACAAACATCCTACAACTGATCACGTGTAGAGGTCTGATGTAATTCCTAACACTGTCAAAGTTTCCACATAAATTCAGAGAATGACATATTGGTACTGCATCGCTCTGCAGTTCATTTGCAATGGAGATTCTGTTGATAACCATTCAATAGAAACGGGACAAAACAAGCATGTTTGTAGGCTACACATATCCTGTTGTTTGTGTATATGTGCCACAAAATCCCATGGAAGGACAGAGAGATTAAATAGGCCTGTTTATTCATATGAAGATGACAAATGTGGTGAGCTGGAGGAAAACCAAAAGCTCAGAGGACACACTATTTATTATAGGAGCGCCTGTGGGTCATCGTGTTTTTATCTAAATCAGGTCCCAGCCCATTTTCCAAACCACACCACCAGGCTAGACGCATGTGTTTCTGCTTAACCTACTTCGGGTGTTCAGGTAGTGTTTTGAATACATGTGACATTTGTTTGCACCCATAAAGGACATATAGGGAGCACAGATGGCTAATGAAATATGCTGATGACCCTCCAACCCCCTCTATACAAAAAAAAAAAAAAACAATGATAGAAATTGCACTATTTTAATTAGATATGAAGTATAATCAGCAAATGCTGCGAGTAGGTCTAAGCAGTGTGTGCACTGGGAGCAAAGTGACATCAGAGTAGCGTAACCAGAGTCTGTCAAGGCTAATTACAGGTGATTCTAGGTGTAGCTTGCACTGCTAAAAAATTTAATTTGCTATTGATTTGATACTTAAGTGGTCTACGTCCATTCTTATCATTATATCATGGAAGCAGGGCTGCCAATACACAAAGAACACAGACTCTTCTCAGGGTGACTCCAAAAGGCTTTGAGGGAGTTTTTATACACTCAGCACCAAATGACTCATGACTCATATATATATAGTCAACACATTGAGAAAACACATCCAGAAATATCAATATACCATATTGTGCAGGAGGCCGGAGAACTACAGGACTGGGACACATAGTGTTCATCCATAGACTTGTATGCAGATCCCAGCTTCATTTATTACTTGTACTTCTTGCAAATATGTCTATTCAGACTCAATATGCATTAAGTCATGGAGAAGGGAATTACCAATTCATAAGATTATTATCTATTTTATAGTCATGGATCTTTCAGTCTTATCACTTACATGTACATTTACACTCTTATCCTGGCTTTGATCTTTATCACAATGTTATGTTTACATGGACCTGGTAATTCATATATCTGTGTGCATGATCACAACAGTATCCATGTTTCTGATCGCCTGTGTGCAGGCGTGTCTGATTCCTCAAAATCTAAACCACAGGATGAACACAGTTACAATACAACGTATGCTCTGCGTTGCCAAAGTTAGACTTTCACTTTAGTTTCAGCGCACTGATCATCATTACATTGTGTATCATCAATTACTGTACAAACATGAAACCATGATCGAAAAAAAAACCTGAATAAGGTGTGCATATAAATGCACTCCCTGTCAACATGTGTACCAGGACATCAACTCATAATGCCAATTTTATGCTGCCATGACAACGTAAAATGTACACAGATTATTAGTCTGAATCATTTGATGCTACACTGACTTTAAATAAGACAAATGGTGTCTGTCATTCCCACTATGCACCCCAAATGTCTGTTCTCACACTAACTTTGAGCCCTGGGTACAATCTCCCACACAATGTGTAACGTTATATGGAAAGTCACGCCCCACCAACTATTTTACTGATTTCAATGAAACTGGATCATATTTTATGGAGAACTTTTTTGCTGCTTTTCCTCAGATGTGATTTAAAATTGTCTGATGGATAGCTTCACTTGTAGCTAAAGTAAGTTAACTGCTGTGTTAGTTAGCTCAGTCTGCGTTGCATGGATTAGGTGAACAGAGCTATTTACACCACTAGCAATGGAGCTTTGGACCGTTAAGATGAAGAGGATTTCAGACCCAATTCAAGGAGGGGGGGCGGGGGGGCGGTGGAAAATGCTGATGTGGAGCAGAGTCCGTGTCTTGTCAGAACCAGAGCTGGGCAAGTGGGAAATGTAACAGGAATGGGCTAAGATGTGTCACAGTAAGAAGCCACTGGACAAGAGTAAATCTGGGACTGACTCTTTTAGACGTGAGTGAGAGCTTCATAAATAAAAGACATAAAAGACAGACACAGAGCTGGCCTTCTTACTGTTGGACTAGAAAGTAACATTAGCCGGCTGCTATGTCTTGTGTTGTTGCATGTGCTTAATGTTTGGCTGCAAAGTTGTCGACTGTCTAGTTTTTGATCATAAGTAATCTAATCATTATAAATGCATGTGTACAGTGCTCTATGTTTCCATCAGTGGTGTATTAGTGAACTGGTAGTGCCAAATCACAAAAAAGATGATTCATACCGAAAGCTTCATTTCACACGGCACTAAAATAAGACTGCAAGATTGATTGAACTGTACAGTAATGATGAGTTACATGTTTCCTGAAATTCCTGCAAAGGTAAATTCATTTTTGAAAGCACAAGGTCGACACAAAAACAAACACCTGCCATCAAACTGAGAATTTCACTGTAGTCTGCGTCAGCCTGCTCATCTGTGTGCGCTGGCTGAGGGGGGCTGAGGTCAGTAGCCCAGCTCTGACCTCTCTGAGTCCATTTCTCTGACAGACATTTGTCACTCTGCTGAGGGCTGTGTGCCGTAATAGATTATTGACCACCTCAGCAGTCCCATCACTCCACACAGCTCAGATCCCCAGCACAGCCACCTTTACCGCCACACAGAAGAGAAGACAGAGCGCAGGAGTATGAGGAACATGTGTTATGATGAGTGAAAAGCTGATAGATTAAAAAAGCATGAATGTTATGTTATTATCTATGTGAACTACTGGGAATGTGGACTCGAAGTGAGCTGAGATCTCTGAACAGCTCAGAGTGATCAGTTTGACATTTAAAAATGAACTGCAACACATTATGCACAGAAATCTATTGACAACAGTGTCGAAACAAGCACGAGTGGAAATGGGCTAGAAAGCCAAACGCCTGTTCCTTTAAAAGAGGATGGGACACTGGTCTGTCTCTGATGAATTAGGGGGAAAGTAGGTCTTTCCTCCATATTGTGTGTTTTGTGTTTTGGCACATTCTGGGGTTCTTAATTGTATGATAATTCATCTCGGAGCACTAATTTACCCCCTGCCAGTTGCTTTAAATGTTGGACCATTTTGTGAACCAGCACTCAGAATTAGAAATGAGCCGATGGCTCAAAGAAGTGTGTCTTCCAGCTAAGGAGCATATTTGTACCCATATTCTTCAGCTTTTTTTTTTTTTTTTCCAACATTAGGGCTCTGAGCATATGAGTGCCCATATGTGGTATTTTCTGATAGAAAGAAATTGTTTTTAAATTTTTTTCTCTTCCCAAAAAGTTTGACAATAATCACATAACGGAGAGTAATGCGTACTGTATATGCCATGATATAATTATTCGGGATATTTCAAAACACTGGTATGCAAAAAGCAAAAACATCAGGAAACATTGTGCAGCAAATGAGCATTGCTCTTCGTTGAAATGTACCGCGCGTATAATGATTCAAACCCAGTGCAGTGTGATCGTTTTGATGTGGCATGTTGGGTCTGCAATATGTCCCTCTCCAGCAATTCATATAATAACTACCTGCTGTTCGGATTCTTGGGCCCTGTCTGTCATGCGATTGGGGGACATTTAGGCTTATTTCGCCATTGCTTATTTAGCCACGGGAGGCCTATTAATTTCAGCAGGCCCTGTCCTCTCCAGGGGCGATCGCTACCCACAGCACGCGCGTCCCATTGTTTAGATCCATTTACATCTGTGGTCAATGAATAATGACAGCTCCAACACAGCAAAACACATACTTGCACACAAATGCACAGGGACAAAAAAAAAGGCACAGGCTGAACACATATTTCCCAAATGTAGGGTTAACAAAAAGAGGAAAATAAAATATCTGGGATTGCCACACTTTATCTGTAGAGAATTATGATTAAAAGCTGCATAATGCCAAGTGGAGCTGAAACTTTCCTTTGTGATTCTCCGCCCTGTTAGAAATTCTGCTGGTACGGCTGTTATTTTGGCACCCTACCAACCGTATTTGACCCATTAAATTAGCCACATTGGTTGATATGGTGCCATGCTAATGTTGAGGGTTTCTCTCCATCGGGTGCACAGACTCCTGGCACCCGGTAATTCACTCTGGCTGTGCAAAAGAGGCTGTGCCACTGCTACCACACATCATAGAATATTAACCCTTTTCTGTTCCCTGGCAAATGCACCAGATGGCACAGCACAATAACAGCTGTCAATTTCAAGGCACTGCCTCTTTGGTGGATTTTTTCCCCCTTGCTCTTTGGGACGCTGGGAGGATTTTTTAAGACATAATAAGCGAACTGATGTGCTGTTTCAGATCGTAATGAATCAAATGTTACAGCGGAGCAAGAAGCGTGTTTCCTCCCTGGGAAACCAAAGAGGTGTTACTGAGCAAGTGCAACAGTCAGCTGCAACACACAAACACGTGCATAAACACACACACACACACACACACTGGAGGAATGGAGCTGTGGAAGGGATCTTGCACATTGAAATGTACAGCACCAGGTTGAGGTTTCCCCTCCTTCCACCCAAGCGATCGTGAGATGATGTCCCTGGTGCCCCCTCAGCTGCCACTCTGGTTAAATTAAAACTGAGGCCTCCAAATACATTCCTCATTGTAGGCCTAAAGCGCAGGAAAGTTGTATTTGGCCCAAGTGGCGGCTGGGGAATTGTCCCTCTAACCCAGTCCCATTCGCCTTATTTACATGATAAAAGCTGGAGTCAGGGAAGAGCCACAGGCCCCGGGCCTTTTTTTTTTTTTTTTCCATTTATTCATTTCTTTACCAACATCACTTCTCCTTCATCAGAGGCGAGTGACAAAATGATAGTAGAAATTTAGATTTGGTTTTACAGACTCCCTGTAAAACAGGACAGGGAATTGCCTCTGTGCCTGTCACGTGTCTCCACCTACATCTCGTCTTCCTGAATGGGAAGGCGAAGAGAGTGTTTTACATACCTCTCACTGCCCCCCATCATTTTCTGATTTTCCATTAGCAAAGCTTTTCCAGTCATGTTTTGAATGGCACAATTTCTCTAGCACTCTTATTCTCAAGAAGACTTGAAGATTACAAGAGTATGAGAAGAGTAATGTGGACTTTTTAAGTCGCCTTTTCAGTTCAATCAATGGACTTTTTTCAGCTGCAGTTATGAAAGGCAGACACAAACTGTATAACTGTCACAGAGGTCATCTATCCTTCTCATGCTGTGCTTTGTAACTCAATTTCCCACCTGGCTTGAGCTGAGGGCGACACACAGAAGTCAATTCCAATAGCGGCTCCCCAAAGTGCATGTCCAATCGAGAACTCTGCAGTTTAACCTGAACGGACTTCATCAATCGCAGAGTTGAGGTAAATCAATTTCAAATTGACCTAAGTCCCAGCGCTATCTCATGTGACACTGCATTGTCTATACGTGCTGGCTGTCCGCACCTGACTCTGCTAAACGAATCTGACTTAATGACATCACACTGGAGCGTATAACTACCGTGCTTGCCACCTATCCTCACTTTCATTTCTTCTCTGCGAGCCTTTTATGCCACAGGTTTCTGGGCCCGAGGCTAAGAGGAGAGAAGTGCAGTCAGCAGGAGGTAAAATCCATACACATCTCCTGAGATCTCATCACACTCATCAGTGTAAGAACTCATATAATCCTGCTAATGTCTGTGTGCCTGTCAATAGCAGCTCTCACTGAGACAAAAGTGTCCTAATTAGAAAATGAAAGCGCAAACACACTTTATCTGTGTGTGTGTGTGTGTGATGGAGGTAGAGTCAGAGAGAAAAAGAGATGATGAAAAGCTAGTTAGGTGAAAAAGAACACTGGAACACACACACATCATTGAATTTGCATGAGTCGATCGTCTATTTGTAATTTTCATAATTAGCAGTATACCTTTCACATCTACAAACGCCCTCTTCATATCCCCCCTGCCATTTCCCCCGAATGGTATCCTCCCCCTTAAAGATTAATTGAAGCTGGGATAAAACAAAATGGTTCCCAGGGGGTGGCCTACTGTTTGTTATTCATGTGGGTCTGAAAACAGCAACAGTAAATCCTCTAAGTTGTTGTTAAGCTGGGGATATTACCATATGTGTGCCATTTCCATAGACTGACAGCTCCCTCTGGATCAACTGGGGACTATTGATCTTGCAGCACTCCATTTCAAGTTAATTGTGCTTGAAATGAGGTCCATACTCCCAGGCATACCTTTGTTTGAAAGGTGGATATTCATTTTTTATTTGGCAGGATGTTGATATCAAAGACACAGGATATATTCTATATTTAGTTTATATTTATCCTGCACAAGCAGTTTCTCTTGCAGTGATTGGTCAAACAGTCAAACACTGATAATAGGCCGAAGAACGTTAGTGCTTGGTTTTTAGTCATGTGTTTTTCTCAGTTGTGATTGGACAAAAATAATGCTCCTCCTGCAAGGATGAAGTAGGCAATAGGAAGAGGCGAACATCGTTTTCATCATGCAGTAGAAAATATCAGCGTCAAAGGCTCTTTTTGTGCAACAGAGAGGGAGTTTAAGTGAAAGTTATGATTTCTTATTGACTTCGTAGATCTTTTATGTTTTGAGACAGAAACATGCATGTATGCATTTATTTTGAAACATACCCTTATTTCTGGTTAATGTGACCATAAATTGCATGCTTACAATTGCCTCATTAACATATTAGCATAACATATCATGTATAGATTTATTTAATTATGTTGATTTATAAGAAAAAGTGTGATGTAGATAGTTTTTTTTTCATAACACTATTGCTGTTTTAATTAAGTACCAGACCCAGAAGAAATTAATTGTATCCACGATGTCTCAAGCAAAGAAAGCAGATTTTCTCACCAACTGGCCAATGCATAAGCAAACAAACACTTCATCTACTTCATCAGTACTTCATCTACTCATTTGCTGTGATTATTCAAAGACAAAGCCTAAACAGCGAACCTTGAAAGCTACTTATGCAAGAGTTCCTAGGATTTTGTTTATTATTCCTAATCAGAGATAAATTGTCGGGCCTGCAAACTTGTTCCAGACTCACAGGAAGGTGAACTTTGCTGCTGGAAAACACTGAACGTTTCACGGCTTTGTGGCTACTGTACGTACAGTATAATCCCTGTCATGATTAAGTGCAAATCGGATTAGCATATGTGACATATGTGTGTTTTTACAGCTACTTTTGACAGCCCGACAGTACCAGAGTGTGAGAGGTGAGACTTCCCAGGAATGAAGCAAAGTACAACCTCATTAAGACAAAACGTTGAGGTAAGCTGGGTTACAGCCCAGACATTGCCATTCTCACTGATTAAACCTCTCAGTCTCAACTTCATCATAATCCTGGCTGGAACTCATGATGGTGGTTCTTTAGGAGAAGGGGGGGGGGCATCCAAAAAAAAAAAAAAAAAGTGTCAGTCCCAATCTGAAGACCATCTTGGAATATTCCCATTGCTTGTTCCTCCGAGGCAAACAGCACTTTGCTGGGATGAGAAAGGATGTAAATTCCATCTTCCCCAGTAATCACTCCCATACCAGTCTGATGTTGCTAGAAACGTATGTTTGTAATATCAGAGCACAACAAATAAAAGGTGTGTAATGGAGGACATTAGAGGGGCCAGTGCATGGAGGCAGAATTTAATTTGCATGGCAGTTTACCCTTTTAGTCCCACTGGTGGGCCCACAGCCTCTGGGGCAAAGTCACCCTCTTTTTTCCTTTTCCTCCATCTCTTTCATTCCTTTATTAATAGGATCTAGTCTCTTCAAATCCATTAAATCAATTGAACAGGCCCATATATAATCTGATCTCAAATCCAGCATGAAAATGCTTAACCAGTGGCCCTGGCTCCACTTCCACTGGTTTTCCTCTTCAAGCTACTGGAAGGTCCTGTGACGGAGGAAGGAGATGAGCAGGCAGCACAGAGTGAGGATATACAAATCTCCATCCACTGAGAAGATGCAAGAAAAAAAACTGTCTGCCCAAGAAAAACAAGGATATTAGTCAGTTCAGCAAATGCTCAAAAACAATATCTGCTCACGCTCAAGTGGCAAAGCTCTCAAGGGGCTGTAGGCATTATGACTGGAGGATGAAAGGAGGAAATAGTGTAACATGGTTCTAGAGCCACTGAGGGAGAAGGTCAGGGTTGACAAATGGGCCAACAAAACATCAGACTTTAAACTGCTTGCGTTCCATAGTCTATGATGAAAAACGTCCCTTAATGTGAACAAAGTGGTAAGTATAAGCAAAAACCATGATATTTCCACAACCCACACCAAGTCGCTTCTGTACCTATAACCAATCAAACTATGTAAGACCAAAAAATGATTTGCAGTGGTGATTTATCCTGCTGATGCGCATGTAAGATCAGAAAAGGCTTCTCTGCTTTCTATGTGTCGTTCTGCAGATATAAACAATGCATTTTACCATTTAATTTGAAGCTTGGGAAACAGAGTCATTAAAGCAGGAAGTTTGCTCGAGTATTGTGGAATTAAATCTTACTGAATCATGTTTTGTTTTTGTTTTTTTCTGCCAACCACTGCAGGATCAGTAAAATGTACTGCATGTACATTTACAAAAGGGCAAAGAATCCCTGAGTGTTGTGTACAAAATAAATACATGTTACATCTTCCGGCCTACCTATTTCCAAATCCCAGTGGAAAAGAGGGAGATTGAAAGAGAAAGAGAGAGAGAGAGAGACAGCACGGCTGGAGTCTTTTTGGTCTCTGCCCTCTGCGCACTGGCCTGACTGGGGCCAAGTTTCGCCTCAGTGCCCCGGCGAGCCTCAGCTTTACACAGGCAGACAAATACACACACACACTCACAGCTGGGGTTACCAGTTATTAGACAGCAAGAGGAGAGAGCCAAGTACACACTTTCACAAAATCATGCATTCATAAATACATTTACACACCCTGAACTCTTCCCTCTACAACACATAACTGAGTGACATGGACGCGAGCGGCTTGACAGCTTGAAATGCTGCATAAAAGGTGCAGCGATTACAAATACAGAGGGCTCGTAATGAAGTGCAAGGGCTTTCTGTGTCAGGATGTTGCTGAATATATGTATTTTAGGAAAACAATTTGATTTTCAAAACCTCATCTTTGATAATAAAACTTGAAACATCAAATCTAAAATCATTTTGTCATTATTTATCCGAGCCGTCTCATTTGAAATCATCATCTGCCAGCGTCTTCTGTATTGACTTTGAAAGTTTGCCAGAGGTCTGCCAAATGCATTATATCTTCTACAGTAGGTGCATTATGAATGTTGTGATGCCAACCTTGAATTACATCTGTGCACCCCCACCCCCTCACAGAAACACACACACCTCACACACACCCCCCAACCCAATCCACGTCTTATTAACATAGAAGGCAACAGCAGCAGCAACAATGTTTTGCTAACAGTTCATGCATTACTACTCAGGGGAGGGTTAGCACCATGCATCCCTGCATCTCAAACACACACCCATGTTCCCCAGTGTGATTCAGTGTGAAAAAAAAAAAAACACAACACTGCTGATCAGAGCTGCTCAGCCCGCCTGCTCTGTACTCGGGGCCCCTGACAGAAGCAGTGATGTTTGAGATGCAGGGAGCCCTGAGTTTGTCCATCACTGATTAGTAAAAACTCCAACTCTTCCCGCCCAGCTACAGAAGATATGTGCATCTGTGGCTCTTGACATAAGCTTATTTTTACAATAAGACATAAGTGGACACACACAACGGCACATGTAAACAAAGACTCGCAAACACATGTGCGTGAGAAGCGTGCACACATAGACAATTGCTCTGCAGCGTGCAGGAGCTGTTGTTTAATTTGTAAAACACTGCTCGGCAAAGCTGGAGCAAAGCAGGCAATTAGAGGCTCTTCTTCCTGAGCACTTGACTGTATTCCTTTAACCTTTACACAATGATTTATGTCAAAGGATTTGTCACCTTCGCAGTGGGGCCATCACACACAGCTTTTCAAAAACACACAATAGGGGGAAAAGGAGGGGAAAAAACTAAGTTCTAAAATCCTCACAGGAGGATTTTGGAACTTATATAACTCCCAATTATCAAAACTTCTTGCAGCCTTTGCAGGCCTCTCCTCTGTTTGTAAGACTCACAAAATATCTACAGTGCCACTGAAGAGTGTATAATGCCTGTGTGCCCACATGACTGGCGAAAACACTCCTGCTCTTTCTGCCCCGCTGAGTCCTGCTGCATAATGGGGGTCTTGAAGGCTCTGGGCTCAGAGCAGGCCTGCCTAACAAAGCCTTGGTGGCTTGCAGCAGACAGGAGAGTGTGTTTGCGAGCCGGTTGCCAAAAACTAATTTTC
Source organism: Larimichthys crocea (assembly GCF_000972845.2). Taxonomy (NCBI): domain Eukaryota; kingdom Metazoa; phylum Chordata; class Actinopteri; family Sciaenidae; genus Larimichthys; species Larimichthys crocea. The sequence goes on from NC_040013.1 coordinate 16,942,860, forward strand.
AGGAGGTTTTCTGTGGGATGCAGTGGCAGCAGCATGACAGTGTGAGGTTTAGATATCTTGGTGAGCGGGGAGGGCTGGGGTTGAGATATGTAGGTCTTTTGTGAAGGTCCAGAGAGTTGGTTCAAGAAGAGGAAGTTCACAAATTGGTAGTTGAGAATAAATTTCAAAAGTTTAGTTAGGTTTGACAATTTTTTTTTCTCTCTTCTACTTTTTTGTTTGTTTCATTGTAATATGCACATTCCCACTACTTCATTGGGGAGTTTTTGGAATTATTTTCAGATTAACTGCACTGAGGAATCCACTTTCACCAGTCCACCAGCTAGTCTTGTATTTATTTCACTTCTCTATATCCATCCCTCATGAGTATTTTTATCCTCTATCCCCTCACCATTCACTTTTTGCTCCACAGTAATGTACCTGTTTACCTGTTGGGTGGTCTTGAGCTGGGCTAAACTAAAGCCCCAGTCCCTGCAATGTAAGTGTAGAGTAGCTGCTAATCCGATTTCAGGAAACAGCCAAGCCCCCACCTCCCTACCCACCAAACCCCCACCACCCTTGCCTTTCACCATTCCAGCCTACCCCTTCTCCTCAGAGAAGGAAATAATAGAAAAATGACGGAGTTGGAGGGAGGAATATTTAAAGTAGGAATTTAGCTTTTGGAGTATTTTTCAGCAGGTACTTGGGACTACATAACCACAGCTCGTATATGTATCTGGCCCTTTAATAAGGTGTGACACTGAGGACATATTACCTGCTTACTGACTGGACTCTCCTCTGAGTCCACTCTGCCCTCTCTGGGACGTTACCGAGGCCAAACATAAAGAAGTGTTTCATGGTGCTGGGGCTTATCTGGCTTCTGAAAGTATGTGAGACATGCCAGGAAACAAAGGAGTGTCTCTGCGCCCACTAACAGGGTTAGCATATCCCTTTCACAGGCCACACATCTCTCTGGCCTTACTTATTTGACAGGCTCATGGTGGTTTTTAGTGGGGAAGGTCTGCACCTGGGAAGAGACTGACCAGTACGGTGCACAGACCGACGCTGGCTGAGGAAGTGGCAGAAAACAGTATCAGTCGCCAACATACTGGTAGTCTTGTGGATGTCATGTTTGTGGTGTAAACCTATTTATTTCAAACTGCAGACATGGTTAATACTTTCTAACCCAATGAGCTTTAAGAGGTATTTCAATATTAAATATACACAGCCATGGTATTAAGCCTTAAAATCAGAAACTGAATTCCAAGACCACGTCTAAATTAAAATTGTAATTAATAACATACATACATATATATACATACATACATACCTCATGCCTATATATCTCTTATATATATATATATATATATATCCCATTTGTTTGAATGGCTTCCTTATTTATCAAAGGACAGCAGTGAAAACTCAACTCTTAAATTAACAATACAGTAAAGACCTTTATCTTCAGTGAATTTATAAACATATTTTCAGTAAAATATAAAAGTAAAATACACATTATGAAAACTGGCCATTTATGGGTTGTTAAATTAACAATGCAAGAAGCATTTTAAGGTGTAAACTTATTTTCTGAGCCTAAATTATGTTTTGCAGATGAAAAAAACTAATTCTAGTAACTAGTAATAAACACAGAGGATAAATTTGTAAGTGAAATGCAATGGAGGCAAGAAAAGACACATACTAATAAAGTACTCAGTACCGCAAAATTTCACACAGAACTTGAATAAACGTATGAACTTTTTTTACGTTCTACTGCTACCCAATGAATAGAGATTACAAGATGAATGTGCAAATTATTCCAATTGCATGACCCATATATACTGTACAGCTTTGCTGTGAGGGAAGAAGTGGGCCAGAGTGAGAGTATATGTGGAGGCTGGAGTCAAACTCTGCTCACCCTGAGGAAAGCATGGCCTCAACTGGCCAAACATGAGCAGTACAACCGACAGCACCTCTCAGCCTCTGTTTGTACAGACACAAACAGAATGAAACCTTGCAAATTATACAAAAATACATATATATATTTTTTATCCATTTATTACTCAAAAATATTACTTTGAAGCAATGCAAGACAGGATATATATATATATATATATATATATATAGCGTGGCAGACATGTAATGTGAAGGTGTGTAAAGGTGGAGAAGGCAATGTCATACTACTATATAGTATATAGTATATATAGTATATTTGACATCCCACAACACACACACATGCACACACTCACACGGTGGTGTTAGGACAGCATTGTGTGTGACATGAGGGGGATCAGTGTCACTGTGTCACAGCTGATCCCTGGTGTACTGTCAGACAGCAGAGACCCTCAGGGCCCTCCTTTACTGCTGAGAATACAACAGTCCATACGGCATCTGTCGCACCCACTGAAACACAATCATGTGTGTGTGTGTGGGTGTGTGTGTGTGTGTATTTTACATGCATGCCTCTGTGGGCACGTTTCTGTGTGTGTGTTAGGGTTGTTGTGCATTTTTGATTCTGACAACTGAATCATCTTGTTGCAGTGCTGAATTTCACTAAAATGTTTTCCCATACCCTCATCCGACCTCCTACACCCACCCAGCACATTTATTTTTTCTTGCTCATCCTCACCTGCCAGCCACCTGCCATTGTAGCCACCTATGTGATTAGCCCCATTCTCTGGAGTTCCTCATGTGTTTATTTGTCCCGTCTTTAACGACAAGTCAGTCTGGTTGCAGTCACTGATGACCTTGGTCTAGTACTCCTGCCACAGTAGGATTGCTCCATAAACGGTGAGTAAAGAATAAGTGTCTGGGGGTTAAAAGCCTCCACTGTCACAAACAAAGGTAAGTAACAGTGACTAGGTTGTGATTGTGGTCGGGCTTCTGTTCCTTCTGGTGAGACTGTTTCCTCAGGTTCCTTTTAGGGAGAGTGAGGTTTTATTGTCTGCTTCAGAGAGTTAAGGCACTGCTCTAAAATCAATAATTTGCTTTCTCTGTAAAGTCTAGAGCGAGATTAGAGGTAAGGGAAAAAGAGTTTGTTTAGTTCTCGGTTTGTTTTTGCACTAATTGTTTGAGAAAATCTTTTTTGTGTGTGTTCTTTCAAAACGTTTGTGTCTCATATGAATTTTTTAGTCATGCTTGTGGTGTTGTCTACGGACAGCGACATCTAGACGGAAATATCTCAACAACTATTTGATGGACCGTCTTGAAATTTTGTACAGACAGTCATGGTCCACAGGGGATGAATTATACTCATATACTCATCATACTTTTTCTCTAGAACCACTAGAAGGTTGATGGTTTTAGTGAGATACCGTGACAACTAGTGGATGGATTGCCATGTAATTTGGTACATGATTTGTAACTTGGATGAATTGTAACTTGGTTGATTCCTTAACTTTTAATGCAGCAGCATGAGCACATCCAAAACAAGACTTTATGACTACTGAAAAACATTCCCGTCAGCATTAGTTAGAGTTCTAAATTTGCAGTGTTAGCGTGATAACGCGCTAAATTTAGATGGATGCTCATAATGACTTTAAGTCAGAGCACCACTGTGTTTGTACAGTTTCACAAAGCTGCAGTCTTATTCTTGTTTCATGTTACTTCAGTACTTGACTTTTCCAAAAAAAAAAAAAATTGAAGGGCACTATAATAAGAGTTTGGCATATGAGTAAAAGGGCATATGGTAATAAACGAAAATATACTGCAAATGAATACTGTGTGGTTCATTTATTAAATCGGCAGCATTTTTTAAAGCCTTCAAACTCAATAAACAATGACCAGAAAAGGACACTTGTTCAACCACTGCGTCTTCATCAGGGCGACTAAGAAAAAGTGCTGATCTAACACTTCTATAGTTGCTGTGAAGAGAAGCCTCTTGAGAAGGCACCAAGGAGCTCGGTCCACTCCCTGGGTAGACACAGACAGAATGCTCCAGATTAACTGGTTTTCTTAATGTCTCCTCTCTGGCGAAGTTTCTTTCAGGGAGCTGAGAGGCAAACAGGCCCCCAGTGAAAGACTTACTCCCCATTAGTGGAGGTAAATGGCTCTTCTGTGAGCAACCGCTTAAAACAGGGTGGGATAAAGGGCCTCTCCACACACTTCTTCAGCCAGATTAGAGAGGTGACTCTTGTCTCGAGGATGTAAATGTTTATACGCACACTGGGGATCACTCTACCGTAGGAACCTAAGCAGTGTCACCATTACGTTTATCATCAGGAATTCACGAGGCTCTGGTTTGTGAGCAATGAAACAGCTCATGATGATGCATATTGTTGTACATTATCATCCAGCTTGAAGTTTCTTTGTTGGAGCTTAAGGTACATCATAAAATGTTATTATAATCATGCTTTAGTATTAAATATTGGAGCTGGTATATAATAGTGGGAAAATGTTGCATGCAACTGTTTGAACTGTTATTCCAAAATCATTCTTGGTAAACACAGGAATGTGAGAATTAGACAAGGCTGGAAACAATGAATAAAATTTAAAAATAAAGGCTTGTGAGTAAAGTTAGGAAACTATACTTTTATATATACTTATACTATACAATTTATAAATTTACTTTTTATTCATGTAGTGTGTGTTACAAGTTTAGAAACGCATTTTAGCACAAGTTGCCAAACTGTTACAATACTTTTTTTTTTTTTGCCTCCCAGTTTTTCCAACTCTAACTCTTCCTTACTTCTTGAGAAAAAAAAACTGCACCTAATCACAGGCTCATTGCTTCCTTGCCAGCTACCAGCCCCTGATTGCATTTCAGCCGAGAAGTAAATACTACATGCTCAGTTACCAGGTGAAATCAAGCAGGCAGATGTGTCTGCAGCCTCAGTAGACACTCGCTGGACCCTGCTTCTGTCTACCTGTGCCACAGAGTTTCTAGCCAAGTCAGCTGATCCATGTTGCTGAGTAGGTATATGTGTGTGAGAGAGAGAGAGACAGACAGAGAGAGAGAGAGAGAAAACTATAGAGATGGTAGAAATAATTTAGCTGACTTTTTAAGAAATAAACAAAGTACAGGAGGAATGCATTTGTACGATTTGTGAGGTTAAATTATATGTGACTAAATTCACTTCCTTTTAATCAATAAAACAAAACTCAAAGTAATAGTGATACTTCTACCCACACTCTGCAGAATCCTCCAGGTCTGTTTGTTATGAAGAGTGTACAAAGGAAGAGAGCAGCAGAGGTATCTTTGCCAGAGAAGGGGTGAGAATACAATAGTCCTCCTTCCAAGGGTCTGTAACCATAGACTCTAATAAAGTCACTGCCTGCAAATAAAGAGCCACTGCACAGCTCACGTTACAACAACAAGGACCGCATTATATGACTCAGCTCTGTTTTGAAGTACACCACCAAACGTTAGAGAGCAACAAACAGAGCACAATGCACATGATCTAATATTGATGATCATTTATTATTCTCATTTGTAGAAAGGCTGATAATGAATTTATATTATTGATGCTACTATCTAGTGTTGGATACTTTCGTGTAACATTGTGTGAGTCTTCTCTTCTACCTTAGGAGCTTTGTTATTCATCATGCTAAGAAAGTGACCGGGTGAACCTTTTCACCCACATGCTGTCAGATCTGAATCAAGTAGAATAATCTGTCCGAGAAAAACACTCACTGCTATATTTTTAACCTTTATTCATAGATTTGAATGTAAAAATAAAACTACAAACTTACAATTCTAATGATTATTGATATTTACATTTTTTTGCATTTAATATTTTTTAAAGAAGTAAAAGATTAGACTGTAGGAACCTAATTCAACCACTGAAACCATTCAACCTCTTTTGCAACAGCCTGTCAGGGCATTGTTAAGATATGGATGAATATACTACCAGTGCTGAATGGCATAGCCCTGAGTGTTGAAGTTAATAACACTTACAGAAAGATGACAATTGAAAAACGTGTTAATCTACAGCATAATTAAACATTAAATTATTAAAACAATCTGGTATTTCTTTTATTTATCTATTGTAGCATCATTAGTATCATATTGTAGCAAATATAACTGTAAAATAAAGTACTAATGCAAAGAGACTTGTTTGAGGTAAAACACTAAAATATAACAATGGTGAGATTGACTGGATTCAACATTCCCTCATAAACACTTGTGTGTCAATGGTCGCATCCAGACAAAGTTTCAGGGAGCCTCTCTTTGCAAATTTCAGGCCTCCCCGTTGCTAAAGGTTGTGACCCCACTTTTTATTTTTCCCGGGGCTGTTGGGTTAATGAAGTAACAACAAACTGGGCCTGCGGCTAATTTGGAGTGGCACTTCCTGGCCCCTCCTGTCTCCGCGAAGACGTATTTCATTTTCTCTTATCTCTGCCTCAGTCATGTGGCTTTCCGCATGGACGCCCATGTCTCTCCCAGTTGCACGACTAATGGAAACTTCGTTAATGTCATTAATCTGCAGACCAGGACATGAACCAAACACATTTAACCTTTCTGGGCAAGCCTCTGCCACTGAAGCTGTAGCAACTGTCCACACGCTCTGTACTTGTGGCTCGGTGTGACGTGTAACAATATGAGATTCTCTTGTCGACATCAATCTAAGCCACTATGAGGAACTAACATGCGACTAAGATCCAACATAGCAAATTTGATACAAAATAAACTTTCCAAAATGTTTTGAATTGGTTCGCTGATGAAGTTTTATCAGGAAAAATAATTTACGATGCTTTCTGAGAAAATTCCTTCATGTCTCAGTTTACATTGAATATCCATCCCTCCTAATCAGCCACACTAGAGTGAACAGGTGTTTATAGATGACAGCACTCTCACTTCCACCATGCACATTTAAACAATGGTAATGTCAAAAGACTGCTTACTGACTAATCAGGTGGCTGTGATTCATGCCTTATTCAAAGCCCTTATTCACACATTCCACCAGCTCCATGAATGGACACTGTCAGCCCCACATGTCATATACTTTCATTCATAAAGAAGAAAACAGGAGAGGGGGAGCGAGGCCTGAAAAAAAAGAAGGAATCTCTCTGGTAGGATGGGTAACCCAGGGGACATTTTCTTTTGTGTGGTGCTCAGCTTATGGGGCCAAATGCCAGCAGGCTTACCTCCACACTGTCTGTCTCTGTGTGTCCCCCTTTCCTTTGCACACAGTAATTAGGAGGATCTTAATGGAGAGGGGGTTTATTAGTGTCTGAGGAAGGCTTTAAAAGTCACTTTAATTAAGGGGGATTCGGCAGACAGCTTGTGTGGCGATGTCACCCGTTTTATAAAATCCTTGTTTGGGCACAACAGGAAAATAGAAGTGGGTCTTTAAAAGGAAAAGGAAAAAATGCTTTCCAGAGGAAGGCCGTCTAGACCTGCGGTCAGACACAGAATAGATACTCTGACCCTGGCTAAGCATTAAGATGACAGTCATTATCTGCCCAGAAATTCCACATGTGTTCATGCGGGGAGCAACACTCCCCTCCTCCTCCAGAAAAAAATCAGCCAAACAAACCGCCCACCCCTCTGCGTCTGTTTCATTCAAAAGATAACCTCACTGCTAAAATTTTAGGGGGGATTAATTTATTCTCAGCATATCCTATGGCCATTCATGCAGGATATAAAATCCTAGATTATTTCCTGCTTGGTTAACCCGCATCCGGCCAGTCCCTCTCACAAAGCCATTCTAATGTTGCCATTAGTTATGCTCCTCTGGTGGCCAAAAGATTGATCCCAGAGACTTGGAATCCAATAAATGTGTACATGAATGGCAGAGGGAGATAACACATTTCCCACAGATAGTGCAAGCGGGCCGATCAGTGCTGAAACATGATTGGAAAAAGATGATTAATGATATAATGTTTGAAAACAACTTTAAATTTTAGAATTAAATTCTTCAAAAGGCATTTTTATTAGATCTTATTTGATGAGAGAAAAAAGAAAAAAAATGAGGGGAAACTTCTCAGTCAAAACAAATATATATAATAAAGGAAACTACCCTCCCATAAAAGCTAGTGTTGTCACAAACATCATGGGGCTATATAAGAGTCTTCAACAATAACTGCAGCTGCTGGGAGCCTACAGAGGGGATCTGATAATGGGCCCGAGGGGAAACGACAACGCGCTCAGGGACCTGGGATTGTCAGGAAGACAGATAAGAAGACACAGGAACAGGTTATCAGCTAGTTTATGAGGTGTCACTCTGCTCAAACACTCACCTGTTCTGCAGGAAAATCATAGAATCACAAACAGGCGTCCCATTAATTCATGCAGGGATCTCGCTGTTGTAGATCTCATGAATGTAGATGTCTTTTACACCTTTTAAAACCAGGTCTGTTACACAGTGTTTAGTTTCTTTTATGTGGCATTAACTCTGTTGTTAAAATAACTTTTTAATTTTATATTAAAGTATATTTTGGTTTGACTTACTTAATACCTCCACTTGTTGGCATAACTACAAGTTAATATAATATGAGGATTATGAGTGTACCAGTGTGATGTTCTGGTGTCAGCCAGAAAACGGAGAAAATGCTTCACAAACAACGTTTTCAGAAATTGATGCTGTGCTTTAAAGCAAGTGAAAAAAGAACTCGGAATAGACTCTCAGGAAATACAGTAAGTCCAGAACTGTTTTTTTTTTTTTTGTATTTACTAATAAGATTATAAGAAGATATTTTCAAAGGTAAATGCTCATATTTTTATATATAAATAGATACTTTTGAAACTCTGGCTGGATTAATCAGATATCACAAATTCCTTAATCTGGCACCAGTGATGCAACAATGCAGTGAAGTATTTGTCTTTAAAACACCGAAAACAAAAACTGACATTTCATCTGTTTAAAATGTGACCAAACTTGTCTGAATGCAATCCTTCTAATTTCAAACAAAAACTTTTTGGGGGATTCATTTGTCGTATGTTTTGAGTGAACGATACCGTCGAGAAAGGAAAAGGAAGAAGCTGAAAGAGCAGCTTGACTGAGAAAAATGGCAGCTGACCTGGGAGTACGTAGAGGTGAAGTGCCTTGTGGCACTACTGGACAGGTGCTTTCAAAACACTTCCTGTGTAGGAGGAGAACAGTGGCGTCACGGCACCCTGGGCGATACTGAAAGAAAGTCAGAACACAGAGCTTTTGTTGAAATTTCAAAAATAACAAGACAGCAGACCTTTATAGTTATAACTTCCAATGAATATTATTATACTTGTTTGTTAGAATGGATGACTACAGCAGATATTTTATTTTTAATGCAAAGAGAAATAGCATTTTCCACAATGAAATCATTCTAAACAATAACAGACAATGCCAATTTCTCTTTTCCAGTGACTTCCTCCATAAATGATAACAATCACATCATGAATAATGAAGTGTTTTTGTTATCATCTTTAAGCAGCTTGTCTATAACACAACATAATGTACAGGGAATGTATGCTTACTGAGACGGTTAATTGCAGAATATTCCTAAAAACTTTAACTTTGTCATATCATAGTTTACTTTTACATTAAGTAACATAGTTACATGACATGCCTCAATGTGCAGACCAAAAGGCCACGAAATCCGAGAGAAATGTTCTTCCATGAAAAAAATAAAATAAACACAGCCCAACTGTAGACTGCTCAGCTGCATGAATACATACTCCAGATTTTTATCATTATTCTTTCACCCACATAAATGATCAAAACAAATGACAATCTCTGTGCAAAGAAGAGACGGAGCCCACAAAAGGGAGTCTGACAGCCATTTCCACAACAGATGTTTTTACAGAGGGGTGTCTTCTCTCCGCTGAGCAGTCTCACACATGAGAGACCCCCAAAAGCTTCAGAGAAACGTCCAGAAAACCAACATGTAAATTTGTAACTGCCATGTCTCAGACTAGCAGGCCCACGCCAATTTTATTTCTTTCTGAAAAAACAAGGAAAAAAGGAAAAAGAGTTGTCCAGATATACAAATCGGCATTAATGATTTAAAAAGAAAAAAAAAAAAGTGGGGGTGGGGGGGTATAATTAGAACTTCAATATCAGAAAAAGACTGACAACAGACAACATTGTTATGTGTTATCATGAAAAGATAAGTCCCTATTGATCTGGGTTGCGGGCAAAGGCTGCACTATTGACAGGAAGACAGAATATGTCGCAGGGGCAATATTTCATACATTTGGCCTGTTCACTCCATCACTGTGAGAGGGTGTTTTTCTGGGCTGTATATAATAACACGTGTGCTCTTTATTTCCCTCAGATCAATGGTAATGCGAGGGGGGCCACACAAGATGGATGCCACAGGCAGGTTAACCTATCGACTGCTGAACAGAGACACACAGGCCAAGACAGGGGGGGACCAGCCCAGAGATCAACCGAGGCTAGTTGTGTTTTGAATCGCCCTACTTACTGCACCCATCTGTTGTACCTTATTATGCCTACAAAACTTTGAACAATATCTAACACCTCTTTTACTTTCATGGTTTTTTCTATTCATCTACTGCATATTCTTTCTTTTTTTATTATTAAATATATAATTTTGTGGCTGGTTGGGGAAGTTAACAGGGAGGCAAAAAAGTGGCAATGAGCTGCCTGGTGACCACTTCCTGGAGACAATACAGGAGGCAGACGGGAGGGCAGGGTAGCCCACACAGGTGGCCCGGATCTGGATCAGGTCAGCCGCGCCCTCGGACAACCAGCCAGTTAATCTCATGCTTGTGCTCCCTTCAAGTCACTTGATATAGAAAAAAAAAAAAAAGTGTACGGGTAAAATTTAATTAAAAACATATGCCAACTTTGATTTCACACGTGTTGTTAATACTGTACTTTTGTAAAAATCTACACAATAACGCTTTAAATTACGCAACCTACTAAACCAAGCAGAGAGAGCTGAAATGATTAGTAAGTCTTAGATTTGATTAAAGATGAGTTATGATTGTGAAGGAGGCCTCATATTGTAAAAGTTTCAATTAATTAAACTGTACTGTGCTTGAATTCACTCTGTAAATGCGCCTTTTGTGATGCTTGGGAACAGATATGTTAAGTGTTTAAAATTTTTTAACAAATTCTCTCTCCAAATAATATGCTGATCCCATCGCTGCTGCACAGGTGATTCAACTATCAGATAATGCTGTGCCTTTCTATTGTGGATGCAATGCTACACATTCACTAAGAAAATACAATAAAATCTAAATATATGAAGTCACTCTGGCTGAACTGCAAATTGAACGTTAATAGAATAATAGCGTTCCAACAGACAGCTCTGAGCATTATTGTCTAAAGTTGGGTAAAGGGTAATTAATTTGGCAGCAAATCATTCAGTGTTTTGGTGACTCTGATGAGAATTGTGATTTTTTTTCTTTTGCTCAGACATCGCCCCCAGCCAACCCCCAGTCCCCATTGTCTGTGTGAAAATGGAAATCTGTGCCACCAGTACAATATCCACATTATGTGCCCTGCCTCGACATTGTTGCATGACATGCTTGATTGTACCCTGGCATATAGGAGGAGAAATGAGTAAACATACCATTAGCACACATTAAGATTTGTCTTCCACTTACATTAACGCGTAATGAATGAGTTTATACGTTTTAAATGATTTCTAACATGTTTGAATAAAACACCTCTTATATTTGTCTTGTTCGTGTATTGCCAAATTAATTTCCCCTCATATTTGTGCTTTGGACAAACTGACACAGTCTATTTTAAACATGCATTAAAGACATTTTATTAAAAAATATATTATTAAAAATATTTATCTGTTTTACTGTCACACACCATTTTATCTCAGTGTTGCTTGAACCTGACGTTGCATTATGTTCCTTGTTGTTACTAAAGGTATATGATATTGTATGCAATGTTTTACCTTATTGTGTGTGTTAATATGTGATTCAACAAGGATTATACAACTGAGGATGTTGGTTTCCTGTGATACTGTTTGAGGAGGCGTGCAGCGGTAGTACAGCCCAAAAGGATATTTTAACCTTCATCATTAAATGGTTTTCTATCTGCAAAGTGAGACTAATTTAAATAAAGCCAGAAACGTCCCCTTTTTTAATATGATACTAAGCACTAATTAAACATATTTGGAATTACCAATTGGATAAGTGTATCGGTGGCTGAGGATGCTTCAGTGCAGCACATGCGTGTCTCCCTCTCTCATTTACACAGAAGCATGAACTCTTTTACAAACTGGCGTGTGCGCAAAGATGTGGAGGCAAATGAGAAAAACAGAGCAAAAATAAATGACTGTAGCAAACAGGATTGTTGTTCTTTGATAGGAATCACACATCAGGATCAAACAACATCAGCTTCACTTATTTTCTGACCAAATTTAACAACGTTGCTTCATTTCTGGTGAACTTTAAAGTTAAAGTGTGTTACAGAAATCACTTTTGTTTTGTTTTTTTGGTTCGACTGGAAGGTGTCAAGACCAAACCATCTCTCTGAGAAGTGGATGAGGTCCTGCTGTCACTAATAACTCAATGCTGCCATCTTGTGTTGGGATCACTTTTACTTTAAAAAAATAAGGGAAAAAAAGTCTGTCAGCATGAGTTAATATTTACTATTGATTTATGAATGGTGTAAATGGTTACATACAGGATGCAGGTTGGCTCAGATAGTATTAATTTTTGTGGCATTTAACTACCACAAAAATGAAAACTCTGAATAGTTAAACTGCAGATAACTGCAATTAAAAAATCACTTCTTTATGTAAAAATGTAAACTAATGTTGGCCGCAGCTTCAGTCTGTACAGTTCTAACATAGGTGTTAATGTCATATTACAGTATATTGATGATACTCAATGCGTGCAAGTGTGTTAGTTTGTGTTATATGGCTTCCAGGCTGGTCTCAGTGTCAGCTGTTAACACACATGGAGAAAACTGAGATGCTCTCCTTTGCTGTAGATTTTACACGCTCTGCCCCGATACCTCAGCCCCACCTGTCTAGCCATGAGCTCATGAGTTGAAACAGAGTTCAGCCAAGTTGAGAATTGTTCTTGCTTGTTTTATCAGTAGCGTGTACCATATTTCCCGATGAAATACTACAGCCGGCAAGAGATACTGCCAAGGGAGCAAGGAAACAATTGAATGGGCATTAATGATTTACAGGTACATATCTGCTATAATACCAACACAGGCGGAGGTAACTGAGAGCAGGATCTGATGACATCATTGATGCTGCCTCAGATAACACCTCGATCATCAACTATGTATGGATCTGGCAAAAGATATAAGATAATGTCCAAGTGAGAGTAGACCAAGTACTGGTACAGTGTAGGCTAAACCAGTGTGCAGACAGAGTCAAGAGCCCAAGATAGGTCACAGAGAGCTTCATGTCTATTGATGTTAAAGTCTAAACCAAATATGTTGGCTGTAGATTTGATTGTAGGTTTTCAGTGACACTACCAACACATATGTTAATAGTTTACTGACATCCTCCTGAGATTTTTTGGAGCCTTTAAACATCACATATAACATATTGTTACAGGCTAACTATTGTACAGTATGTTGGTGTTTCGTTTCCTTTAATGAATGCGGGCATTGTGTATGGAATAGTTTAATTACAACGATGTGACATGAAATGTTGACAAAATAGCTGATTTATATCATTTGGACAGGTGTCCAACCATGTAATAGCTGCATTTTTAAAATAATTTTAGTATACTAACTGAAAAAAAGAAATATGGTCTTCAAGATCTTTTATGGTACATAACATGTTGTCCATGTAATGTAGGGCATCAAAGTTGATTTATCTGCCATTTATTTTCTCAATTAGTCAATTTTAGTCTCTATAACAAATAATAATAAAATGATGAAAAATGTCACAGTTTGTCCAATCAACAGCCCAAAATCCAGTCAGACAGTCAGTTTGCAAATCATATAAAATAGAAAATGGGTCTTATGCAGTGAAATAAATGAACTATTGTCCTGCAGGACTTTTCCTTTCACTTTAATAATTGATAAAATTCATTAAAAATGTGATTTATGAATGCGGCTTGTATGTAATACTTCAAAGGGCTTCCATACTAATTTAATATTATTAAATATAATTGCAGTATTAAACAATCAATCCAAATAACTTGTAATATAACCAGGCTGTTTACAATCAGAGGAAATGACGTGCTAATGTTTTGAATCGTGCGGGCTAACGAGCAGCACGAATAGAAAGCCTGTGAGCGCCGACACTGACCAGCTTCCCCCAGCCCTAAAACATCTGGGGCAAACTTTGAGCTTCATGTCTCTGTAACTTCTGCCTCCGTAAGTTTTTACTGCATCTAAACGAGCCGCTCGGAAACAAACAGAGTTTGGTTTGACATTAGCGTTAACCGCTAGCCAGCTAGTTGTTGTGAGCTAACACTTGGCTACCGTTATTTCTGGATACGACGATGAAGGTTGTTGATGAATAAACACAGGTTATGTTATAATATAAACAAGTGACTGCAGGTGGAGTTAGACGGTGTCACACCACCTGCCCTGCAAAGGTTTCAGCCAGTGATAGCTTAGCGTTAGCTGATAGCTAATGTAGCCGGTGTTTCGGCTTAACGAGCGACCGTGTTAACTGAAGACTGCGTCTGTGATGTCGTAGTTATGACACACGCGGTTAATGTTGTGGAATATTTTTGGTTATGAAAACAGTAAGATATACATCTGTCCTCGCGAATGTCTCTTTGTTTAGTTAGTATGTTTTTAATTAACAGTCGCATTGGGATGAGGGTCACCAGTTAACACGGTCGCTCGTTGAACCGAAACACCGCTCAATTAGCACGGTTAATATGTAGTTTTATGATTGATGACATTGCCTCGTAAGGTTACTTGAACACCACTGAACTTACTTTATGTAATAATGAAGGCCGTGTGTAGCCTCCTCGGTGATTTTAATGTTAGTTACCATGGGATCCTTTCCAACGTGTCGCTGCGTTTGAGATGGCTGACAGCTGTTGTGTTTGGTTGTTCAGGGTTTGCAGTCACTGCTGCTCCTCATCATACCTGTCCTGGTCAGCTGCAGCGCTTCACCTTTAAGTATTTCCTCTCCTGCGCAGTAAGAAAACGCAATGGACCTCCACAAAATCATCCACAACGCTCTGCACGAGTTCATCCAGACTTACATCCCTGATGCAGATCTCAGGTGATTAATTATCCCTCGATATTTCTTTTCTTTTCTTTTTTTGAAAAGTACAACTCAGTCAGTTTTACAGTAACTCTTCTTTTTGTACCATGCATTGCAGCACACTGGATGATGTCCTCCTGTCTTACATCACCGGAGTCCTGGAGGATCTTGGCTCGCAGCAGAGTGTTGAGGAAAACTTTGACGTGGAGGTTTTTGCAGAGATGTTGGAGGCTTACATACCCGGCTTTGCTGAAATTGAAAGGTAAAGAGTCACACTTTTTTTTTCTTCTCTAATCTGACTGTGCTGCGTCTTTGATGAGATGATGGGGGTTTAAACACCTCCTTCAGCAGCAGATTGTTTCTAAGACTCTTTAATAACAGCATGATTTTTTTCTATTATTTACAAGTAATTTCTTTGTGTATATGAGCTGCTGTGACAAATTAATTTCCACGGTCTATCTTATCTTATAAAACCTAACCAATTGCACAACTCTGTCATTTGTTATTGTTACAAATGTGTTTTTTTTGTTTGGTTTTTCATTTTGCAGTGTCAAAATCTGTGAAATGATGTTCAACCTGGCTTCAAAACTAGCCACTGCTCGGACCTCAGGTAATTATTTTACTATTATTTCTAATACATATAGTGTTGCCAAAGTAGTCATTGGGCAGTGACACTACCATCGGCCTTAATCCACACCACAATGATGTTGTTTTGTGTTTGTTTTTTTTCCTTTTTAGCTGACAAAGAAGACGTGCCTAAGTCGAGAACAGAAGAGATTTCATTAAAACTTACGACTCTGCTTAGTGAACCTCCACCAGGAAGAGAAACACAGTGCCTTAAAACACAGACAGAGGGCGCCACTGCTAAGGTTATCACCTCAGCACACGTCACTGCATTATTTTCCGTTTCTTGATGCGTTTTCCTTTCTTTTTTTTTTAATCGCTGCACTAATGCTAATGCTGCTGATATCGTTTGCAGCCGTCTAACTTGGAGGTAATATGAATGTGTATATGTGTAGCCACCAGTGGCCAGTGAGTGGGAGGCCCAGGAGCAGCACCTGCTGGAGATGTTTCCCAAGTGTAGTCTGTCCGAGGCTCGCAGCGCCCTGTCTATTGCCAAAGGAGACATGGAGGAAGCCGTGCGCCTCATCATAGAGGGTGATGTCCAACTTAGCCCCATTCCTCTTAATGTGAGTCTCTGCTACACACACAACTACTCCCGCTGTGTTTTATATTAGCAGTCTGATTTGATGGTATCCTCTTGCCTCAGGTCAACCAAGGGAAGAGTATTTCCTCACAGGCGGACCAGAAACTTAAAGAGAGCATCCTAGAGAAGTGAGTAAGATTGCTGACCTGTTATTCTGCGGAGAGCAGGACTTTGTTCTGGTGTTCATGACTGTGTTTCTTCTCCGTAGGTATATGCTGGTGGACAACGAGGATGATAACAAAACACACCGTCCTGTCGCCCCAAAAGATGTAAGTCTGGTTGTACTCCATATTCACAAAGTAGCTTTAATCAAATCTGTTCATCGCACTAAAACTTCTACTGTGATTTTTACAGGCTCCGAAGAAGCTAGTTCGGTACCACGGCAACCAAGTGGTAACCACAAAAGGAGAGCGATACCAACTTGTCAAGAAAGACGAGGCAGAGGACATGAAGAAGACGTATGTCAACCTCAAGCCTGCACGAAAGTACAGATTCCATTGATGACGAGCACAACACTGTGAGAGCAGCTACTGACGATCTTGTTTACACCATTTTAATTTATGGAGCTCATTTAGCCTGACTTTTTCTTTCCCCATGTGAAGGAAGATATTTGTTATTGTGTCAGTGGCTTGTTTTGAATTATGGTTACCGTTATATGCCTTGGTTAAAACATTAGCTTTTGAGCTTTAGTGATATTTTGGTGGGGATGTTGTAACTGTTTTGTGTAACAGCCTAACCCATCTACTTTTTTGCCATCTCAGCAGGTCTGATGTTGCACTGACATTATTGCCTTTTTTATTTTTTTAGACATCCTAATTTTATTATTTTTTTCATTTGTATTTTCTTTAACTTTGTACTATATTTCAATGGTCCTTTTAACTTTAACAATGTAGATTCATAATTATGACAGATGAATCCATTGTCATTTCTGTAAATAAGTTCTCGTGGTGCTGTAGAGTTTCTCCTGGACGTTATCAATCTCAACTGCTTTTTTTTTATGTAGATATTAAGTCATAAGTCACAACGCCAATTTTATTTGAAGTTCTATTTTTACATCATGCAAAGGATGCAGTGCTGTGAAAACGTTCGGTCCAGCCTTCTGTTTTAGGTAATTTGTCTTGGGACATATAGGTTTTTTAAAATGAAAATGTGTACAGCAGGTAACCACATCAGTCCTCACCTAATAATAGATACCTATGGTAGATGCAACAGATGTACAGTTTATAGTAGTTGTGAAAGACTAGACTATAGTGTGTACAGTACTAAATCTATCATGTGAGCTCTGTAGGTCATCTGAGCTTTCTGGGTAACTTTGCTGAACAGCTCATTTCTTAGTCCATGTTCCATTTTTGAGCAAAACACTTCAGATAACGTATGATAATAAAGTTATATACTTTTGAAGCAACCACATAACAAGTGAACACTAGCAATTAAGTTCACAAGAGGAAGGCCACAGTCCTCCTGATTGGGTTTAATTATCTTCTGTCATTCCCCTTAGGGCAAATAACGAAGGGCAAAATATTATTTTTGTTAATAAGTCTAGAATTTGAAAAACACAGGATAATATATATAATAATATATATTAGATATATATATATATTATCTAGATATATAAGATATCTATCAAAAAAAAAAATATATATAATATATAGATATCTATAGATCATTGCATAGTCTGTGCCAAAATGAGATTTGATTACTCTGATAACAGTGACATGACTAATCCCTGATAAAACAACAATTTTCACACACCTTAAATGTCAAGTCATCGCTCAACTGTGATGAAAAAGACAAGAATTTGTGTAAAATTCTTTGGTAAATGTTTTTCTAGCGTGACAAATGTAATTCTCAAGATGTACCCGAAGTGTGACAGGACTGCAATTATAGGACACACTGAAGTGGAGGACTGTGGTTGCCACCTAAATGTTAAGACAGACTTGCTGCCGGAGGACTTGATTTTTCAGTTCAGTCCAACAGCATTGTCTTTATTTTTGATATAGATGTTTAGATTTACAATGTCTCAGATCATGTATTTATTGTGAACAGACCTGTTGCGTGCATTCAGTGTCTGTTTACATGTTACCATGATTCTCTATCATGACTTCTTTCATCTCATTTATGTTCTGTGAGTTTGGCTTTGCTTGTGATTGTTTGTTGTGAAATGTTTTATCATGATTGGATTCTCATTTGATTCTTGTTTGTTATACACTATATATTAGGATAAATGGGTTGGTCAGAGTTTTTTTTTTTTTACTAAGTATATACTGATGTTTATTATACTGTTTATTTGTGTTCCCTACTACATCCATATGGAGCAACTATAAGCAATTGTTTTTGATTTGTGAGTGTAATCGAGTGTTGAAAAGATGTTGTTACTGATACTTATTATCAGCAGCAATGTTGTCTTTAACTACTATATGATGGTATTACTGTAGTTTTAACCCTGCGCTTTGAGAAACAACTGACGCACAATTTATAGTCAATAAATACTAATTTTTGTAGATCATTCACAGCGTATTCTTTGAATCAGTCACTCATGTTAAAATGCTAATTCAGATGCGTCAAATCTTTTATTTCATCGTCACATTTTTCAGCAGTCATTTAGTACTCAGCAGTGTAGAACTCTGCAAAGAAACTTTAATCAGAAAAACAAGGAGCACATACTGTATGTTGAAAACAAAAAAAAAACAAAGAACAGGCATTCATCAATGAAAACGTGCCTATGTCTCTTAACCCTTGTCAGTCCCACATTTAATTAAAGCTGTTTAATGCCAGAATGAAAACAAGCATTTTGACCATTTAAAAAAAAAAAAAGTAAAAAAAATCAAGTCCTTGCAACATTTCGTGCCATGCCATTGTTCAGCAAGGCACGTAGAGTAAACAGGGTTAACATAACAATAGAAGAGAGATGAAACGCCATCTTACATCTGGTCAGATCTTTTCATGGAGGAAGTAGCCCTGCTCCATCGGGTGCAGTTTGTAAGAAACAGATATGCACATTATCAGCAGTTTAAAAGGCATAACCTTAATCAGACTAGTATTTCCTGATGAATTAAGTACTATTTTTATTTTATATTTTACCGCATACAGATTTATCCAATGTCGCAGGTAAACAAATGTGGATATACCCATGTACTGGTTTTTATGTTAGTTTGGCACAAACAGCACAGCATATGAAATAATCCTCCCCTTCTTTAATTTTAATGTACATTTTTACAATTCAAGAGGGAGAGCACTTTAAACACTAAGGTCTTCAGAATATGGCTGCGTTTAAGTAAAAATAAGTGCATTTCTGAGGCTTTTTAACCTACAGTAATCATAACTGCAAGTTTTCAACTGGAATTACACTTTTGTACACATTGCAGTGTAATCTTTCGGCAGTGCAACAAATAGAACATATTTAGTATTTGTATTTGTAGCAGTAACCTCTATGGATGAGTTGAGAAGTCAAGCTTTAACATGCAGCTGCAAACAATGACCACTAGATGGTACACAATCTACATCCCAGCAAAACACCCTGCTGGTTCAGCCTGTTAAAAACATTAATGTAAATCAATGAAACAGTTCACTTTAACCACTTTTACACTCATTACAGTTCTAACCATGGTATTCCCAAGAAAACAGCATATGTAATTACTCTGAGAAGTTTCCCCAAAAACAGTAACTTACTGTATTTTTGTTTAATCCTTAAAGTTAACTGTATTTGCAACTAACATTGTAGTATGCAGTCATTTATTTTCAGTGCCCACTCACCTATTACGGGTAAGCAGAATAGCACATCAAATAAAGTCCTTGAAATATTAATCAAACAAGCAAGAGCCATAAATAAAATGCAAAGCAGTCACTCAGCTAAAATAATTCTAGCTGCAAGCGGTCACATATTCCTTCAGCTTGAATATATGAGCCCTCTTTTTTTCCACACCCACACATATTTTTTGATTATATTTCATCACCATTTTAATCTCTGTACATGCTTTATTACCACGCCTATGCTGTCATCTTTGCAACAGAAAATTCTTGCTGATCACTCCCCAAAACCATTCAGGCAGGCGTAGCGATAATGCAGATTACCTGGATAAATATTTCACTTGCACGACCTGTCATCTTTAGTGGTATGAAGCAACTCAGTTTTAAAGCTGTCTTTGTGATAAAGGTGGACAGTGCAGCATGATCATTCCACATTTATGTAATCAAACCCCTAACACTTGTTTTTACATGTATTTAAGTACTGTCCTGTATTTAACTGATGTGTACTGTGTATATATATAATTCCCCTTGACTCATCCATTAGTGGTCAAAATATTGAGGTTGTTCTAAAGGTACCGATCTCAGATAACTTCTACTGACTAGATGAGTAAACCCAAAAACCCATTAGCTTGAGACTGGCTCACACAAATATATCTAGACTTAAGCTAAATTAGGCCTCATCTTCAAAGACTTCTTCAAGTAGGACGAATTTCCACAAGTTTGTCAGATGTGTCTTCTGTAATTTGTTGTATCTGTAATGACTGTGGCTGAAGAAGAATGGTTTCAAGATGGCGGCTTACTGCCATGCAGTGATGCGTAGCTCCAAAGTCAGAATGCGGATTACACACCCGGCGGTCTCACATTCACACGCAGAGTTTCTGAAGCAGTCTAGTTTTAGAGTTTTAGGGGTCGGGCTCTAACTGAAATCCTGTTCATATCGGCCCTTGATCATCGTTTTCAGTAAAGGTCCGACCTGTATAAAAACAAAAGAAGTCTTGGTTAGAATAAGCTACTTCTTGTAAAATAAGACATATTCCACTGCTTTACTCGCTGTCCCACACTGCATATCTTTCCTCCCTTACTAAATCAGGTAAGCCATAAATATTCACAGTAATTGGGTTGCTGGAAGGGTCAGCATGCCCCAGGGATTGCATGTAACAGGTGACCTAAATGTGGATTTGACTTGATGTTCTAGAAAATGGCAGTGTGACATTCATGTGCGAATTATGCAATCAGTACACTGACGATAGGGAAGAGTTTGCATTGCAAAGAGGGTATAAAAGCGAGTGTTTTCACCTCATGTGGGTCTCCAAGTGCTTCTCCCAGCATCTTCTCAATATTTCTCATGATGGCCACTTTCTGATGAGCACGCAGTGGGTATTCTATCCTCTTGGGTGTGGGGGCACCCTGTACAAATGAGTCAAATAGATGAGTGATCATGAACATGAAGTGAATGCAGAGGCAGCACAAATGTAAAGGTAAAGGATATAATGATTCAAATATGCGTACTTTGTACCAGAAGTTTACAGTGATCGTCACTCCGCCGTTCAACAGTGATTCAATGTGATGCCACCTGAAGAAAGAAGCAAAATATGAATGAATAAATTCATCAAACTCTGCCGTTAGTTCTTGCTTGCCACCAGACTACATGTTATTTAATGTCAGCATCACAATGTAGTTTGAGAAACTACAGGAAATAAATGATGACAGGACAATGAGTGTGTCAAGCAGAGAATAGATCTGTTGTTGAGAAATTGCTGATCAATGGCAAGGTCAGGAGGGAAGAAAGCGTTCAGAAGCCTCTTAAGTCTTATACTGTAATGTTTACGGAAGCTTGGCCAAGGAGACTTAAAGACACTCTCAAAAGTACATTGAAGGTGCCTGAGTTGGTCTCACATTCTAACAGCTCCTGCTGGTGGTCAGACTTTAAACCTCTACAGATAACACCACAAATACTACAAGCCCAGAAATAGTCAAAGAGAATGTATTTACCCATGTTAGGGTTAGGGTTACCGTCAGCACGTTCTAGTCTGGAGCCACGGTTTTCTGTTTATGTTATGGAAAGTCAATGGGTAGCTATCTATTCCTTTTAGGAAGCCAACATTCATGTCCTTCAACCCTGGTCACCAGGCGACGTTGAGATAGCTTGGCACCTGCTTTCCTCAAGCAAAGCCAAACAACTGCTACTCTCTAGGAATTCAAGGCCCACGCCTGACCCCGTGTAACCTAAGGATAGAAAATTCCACAACATCTACTGTGGAGGAAAACAGCACTGCAGTAAGCAGGTAACACACGGTAATCTTGTACATTTTCTTCGTGTTGACATATTCACAAGAAAACTTGGAAATATTATCAGTGGGTGCAGACAATTTGAGTAAGCATTGGCTGCTTGCCAGGCCAACTGTGCCTGATCTTTGAGCTTATGTACAGTACATATAGGTTTCTGCTTAGAGACTAACTAATAATAAACTGTTATACATAGTTGTCACCAAACCAATATAATTATATACATTTAGCTTATTCTAGAACTACAGCTTGTGCAAGAAGGATTCCATTTTTAATATAAGCTCTTGAAGTTGAAGCCAGTAAGCTACTTTAACACACACTAGTGACTATTATGATATTTTTTACCAGTTAAAAGTAGTTTAGAAAATGGCACCAGTGCCCTGCATTCATGCTCCACCACACCACCTTTATCACTACCAATTACAACTGCATTATACAGTAGTTACTTTTGACAGCACCAAATGTCTGACAATTCTGGGCCAATCAATAAGGCACAGTAAACACGCAATAATAAAAAATATATATATTGATGAGTAATTTTCTAACAGCACGTTGAGCAGTTAAATCACAAAATATCATACTGAAATGCATCAGCTGGCAATGCATGCATTAAAACTCAATGCCCTGGAAAGAATCGGGTGATATAGTGCAACTGAATTTTAGTGTTTGAGTATTCGGCATCATTTCTACAAACAGGAGTACTACTTACCAATACATGGGGATGTAGAGCACATCTCCTGGGCCCACAACAGCCTCATAGCCAACAACATTTTTAAAATTGGGGAACTTCTCATAATCGGGGTTATCAAAACTGACCTATAAAAGAAAGAAAAATATGGAGTCATTACCAAACACGAACATACTATATCTAACATATCTTTTTATTAACAAGAAAAGACATTCCTCTCTTTTTAGAATAATGTGCCATTTCTTACAAGGCATACGTCTTAATTTCAAGTAATCTTAACACAATATTTAAAAAATAACATAGATATTCATTTTAGAATATCTTTGAGATATTCCCTCTTTCTCAGAGCTTTACTGTGAACAATGTCTACAGCTATAGATGGTAAGAAAGCAACTAAACTAAATCACAAATCTGCTCAATAATAAGCTCATAGTACCAAACCCTAGGTGGGTTTCTACATATCTATGGCTTACTTGGCTTTGTCTGTCACAGGGGTGGTGCACAGGGTATGGATAGAGACATTCAAACTGGTCTGGGGGGAAGAGGATGCATCTCTTATGGCCTTTGATCTGTGCAAAGAAGTTCTGCTGCTCGTCGTAATGTGCTGGTGTCACATTGCCTTCAGTGAGAGAATATTAACAGAAAATGGGTTGTGTGAAAAACAAATGATCCTGCATTGTGCAAAAGAAACTGAGACTGCATTCCTTGTGTCAGATCGCTTACCCTCCATGCCTATGAGCAGCAGGTTGGATGTCAGCTGCCCCCAGTTTCTCTGGGCTTGCTGCTTGTTGATCCAGTTCCAGTTGAAACCGAGGAAGTCAACAACAATCTTCTTCCCTACTGTGTCATTCAGGGTCTGCTGGAGATATACCCTGGAAAACGTGCAAGAAAAGAGTCGTGCAAAATGCATGAGGCACTTTGTCCTGCACTCGGACAAGTTGCTCAGGATATATGCTTGTTTACAACATACTTGTATTTCAGCCAACTGCATCTTATTTAGACCACCAAAAACAATATGACATTGAACAGAGTGGACGGTCTAAATCCAGACAGAGACTGTGATGTCAGTGTGTCAAACGAGTTCACTTCAGTAAGTGATCTGTGTGTGTGTCGCCAGGCCAAGTTAGGTCACAGTAACATGCTCCCCCTACCCTGAGTCTTCCATGTAAATGCTTAGTCATTCACTCTACTTTCCTGTTTTGTATTACATTTCATAATGACACCCTGCATACCTGTAGCACAATCACATATTGTTCCTGACACGTGGATTAATCCTCTGTTTGTGCTTCAAAGAGGGGACTTTTGCCAGTGTAAAGATAGCTTACATATTCCTGTATATTATATTCCTCACGCCTTACCTCTCCTCTCCTCCTATTTGCTCCATTAAGTGCATTTTTTCCACAAATTCGGAGAATTTCATTTCCATTCGCCGTGACGTTGGGACAAAGTTCTTAAAATTAGCCATTTTTTTCTCATCATAGTAGAGGAATTTGTGGTTTTCTGCGATGTAAACAGAGAAGTCTCCATTTCCAATGTTCTCCTGGAGGTATTCAATATCCCATTTGAGAGCTGGATACACAAGGTTTGTGTCTGTTAAAACCACCGGTTCCTGAAAACAGATAAATAACATTTCAATACAGCATTATTACAAAAACTACACTGTGAATAGTCCATTTATACATATATATGCCATGTAAATAACCACGCTCTCTAAGGAATAATGCACTAATACATTATCACTGCTAAAAAGGCTGTATGGCTGGTTGTCAATATTAATTTTGAAGCAATAATTACCTTATTATTATTATTATTATTATTATTATTATTACTATTATTATTATTATTATTATTATTATTATTATTTCAGATTTAAGTTTTTGTTTTGTTTTTGTATTTTTTTTTTGTTTTTTCACAGTAGTTGCAGGAAACTGCAATTGTATTTCATTCAACTGCTGTTAACTATTAATGTGAATCAAATGCATAAAACAGGTTAAATATGTTTTACAAAATGTCCTCAGCACATGACGTGTCACATTAACATTCACTTTGCTGCACGTGCATCATCTTCACTGCGTTACCTAACCGCCAAAGTACTGATATTAATATTTCCGTGCAGAAGAAAAGGGAACATGAGTGCATCCCAGCATACACCCACGCTGACAGTATGCATCGGCAGTGTGCGCTACATGGCATTGGTCACACTGAGCTCCGTGTGCTACGTGACTAACTGAACGTAGACCACTGGGCGCGCACCCGCCTCCTGTCTCTCAATGCACCGGCTCTCGCTTTCACTTTAGCCGGAGAGGCTTTGGAGAGGCTGCGGCCCCGAAAGCTTCAGAGTTCAAACTATGTTATAGAATAACCCCCCAGAGAAAAGCTTCAGTGTGGCCGGTGTCTGAGTTGCGCGTTTACGGGTCTTTCTGTGTCTTTTGCAGCCAAGCAACAACCGAGACCACATGCGTTGCTGTGATGCTTCAGATATCGGTCTTTAAGGCTGTTGCGTCGTCGTGTGTCGTCTTAAAACTATATGTCTTATTTCTGCCGTGATACGACTTGCAGAAATACTGGGAAATACCCATTCGTCGCTAATGGGGATGGGGTTTTGTCGCTGGCGTGATCTAATACAGCGACAGTATGCGCATGCCATATTTGGACATATAAACCTTGTTGTTATAGCACGCGCGTGTGTGTGATTGGCCGCTGGGAGCTCGAGAATAATAAACCAAGTTGACATAAACATGACTTTTACTTAAGTTAAACCATAAACATTTTGTATTTATTCATGTTTTCGTGAAATATGATATAATTTTATATGATTATCAAACAGCTTCTGCTGAGAATGGCTACGACTTCTCCATTTTTCCTCCATATGTCAAACACATAGCGTTTACTTATAGGCTGCAAACCTATTTTAAACTCATGGCTCATAATTGTTATCCATAATAACCAGCTTTGCTTGCATATTCCAGTTTACACCAATTTTATCAGCACCATGACTTCTTAAAAGTAGCTGAAAATGATACATCTATATAATATAGACATCATACTTTAAGTTAGAAATCTTCAGGATATAATTAGGCTTACACAAATGAAGCACTTTAGAAATAATATGATGTCCTCAACATGTTAAATAAAGATTTTTGCACGGTCGAAG
This sequence comes from Larimichthys crocea, assembly GCF_000972845.2. Classification (NCBI taxonomy): domain Eukaryota; kingdom Metazoa; phylum Chordata; class Actinopteri; family Sciaenidae; genus Larimichthys; species Larimichthys crocea. The sequence continues at coordinate 16,968,960 of NC_040013.1, forward strand.
GTGTGTCAAATGTTGAACGAGATTTAAACCTCACAAAGTTCAAATAGGGCGCGTCGGTCAGTTTGACAACATGATGTTACCAAATCTTGTTAACCATTTCTTAGCAGCTATGACTTACAGCTTAGTGTGCATTATAATCATCCATATCCGATTATAAAGGGAACCCGGTTATATAAAGTACTGATGTAGCCTATTACTAACCAGATGTCACACTATGACACCACTGACTGGATTAGTCTTGAACTTGAAGTCCCATATGCTTTCCAGGTTTACTATGCTGTCAGCTGATAGCAAGCGAATTCACACTTAAGCTTCTTTTCTTTTCTTTTTTTTTACAAATTTACTATGCACATTATCAAATGTAAACAAAATGCTTTACTCTTGTTGCTTATTTGGTCAAATGTGGGACATATTTTTTGCATAATGATAAATAAAATATCAATATATAACTGCTGAATATTTTTCCTCTCAAGCCATATTTCCACTACAGATTTATCTCTTAACATTTTTGTATTTTTATCTCAGTATTATAAAGTTGCCTTTTTTTTTCTTTTTGCAAAATTAGGCTAAATCTCCTAAATGCATTTTCCTGCAATGATTTATGATGGATCAGCTAAGATAATAAATACTGTCAGACTCAATACCCTGCTATATATTAATAACATTATGCACAGTAATAAAGGGTTTACTTTGCACGCCTGCACCTGCAGTCAGTGTGTGCAGGTCCTGCTGAAGCAAATAAGGTGTATTAAAAGTTTCAGCGCTGTTTACCTCGTTGCTTATTAGTATGTCTGCTCTGGGGTCCGTGTGAGACATTCTGGGAATAGGCTTTGTTGGGAAAGAGTATTTTCGGAGCTGGGACTCATCCCAGCCTCTGTTCTGGACGCCGGTGTAACCGGCGCAGCCGTCGCTGTCCGCCGGGTCCACAACCGTCGCCGCTGCCATGGTCTTGGACTATAGCGATGATCAGCAGCAAGCTTCGTCCTCCTTACAATGAAACGACCAGAGGCTGGTTTTAAATCCGGACTCTACCCTGCAAAGCTCCGGGGTTAGCGGTGGGAAAATCATGCAATCTTTCCCATTCACTGTTATTATCCTAAATGTGTAAGAGGAGAATCTGTGCGCTCCTGCCGACACAAGCGCACCCCGACTCTGTTCCGTGTAGGTGTTTACACGCCGTGTTGACAGCCAGAAAACAAACGACACAAACTAAACCGTTCAGGGAAACATTTACGATAAGATTATGTACAGTATATCCGACAGCGACATCTACAAGACTGGATGACTGAAGCCTCGCCTTGTGTTGGCTTGTCTCTACCACGAGAGGACGACATTGTATTAGCTTTTTTTCATGCAGCTTTTTAAAAGATTGATCAGAAACATTTACAGCTATAGAGAGGATTACACTGAGCAGAAGATTTACTCAAGTACTATACTTAAGTACAGTGTTATTGAGTACTTCAAATCAAGATTTTGCATATAAAACATATAGATTATGTATATTGTCATAGATTAAACTTCCCAAAAGATTTAACATTTTATAAAGTTTTTATTATCAGAGCACAACAATATTATAATATGACACAGGGAGGACTTATTCTTCACAATAAGTTCTTTTAACATTCAGCACATATTGGGGGGGCAGTAGCTCAGTCCACTGGGAACCGGAGGGTGGCCGGTTCAAGTCCCAAATGGACCAAAAATATGGAAGGTGGACTGGTAGCTGGAGAGGTGCCAGCTCACCTCCTGGGCACTGCCGAGGTGCCCTTGAGCAAGGCACCGACCCCCCCTAACTGCCCTCTGGGCGCTGGTCTGGCTGGCCGCCCATCACTCCACCATCCCTCTCCACATTTGCATGTCTATGCCGTTGTACTGTATGTGTGTGTGTGTCCGGGTTAAAATGCATGTAAAAAAAAAATTGAGGGATTAATAGTAAAAGTGTATCTTCTTCTATTGCTGATTTAATCTGAATACTTTTACTTCTACTAATCTGACTATTTCTTCCACCAGCGCTTGTCTGAGCAGTGCACCGTACAGCAGAGTATAATGTCATTGATGACATTATGTGATACCTGACACAGAAAAAGAAGTTGTCTTTCTGTCTATGAAAGATGAAAGCCTGAGCAAACACTTTTGAAATGCTGATCAAATATTTAACTATGGTTATCGTATTGCCTCAGCATTGCTGCATTGATCAGTGTACACTCATTCTTCATGAGATAGCAGTGCATACTGTACCTTGCTCAGTGGACTGAACCAGCTGATGGACCTTTCTCTGTTTAGTCAATGTCAGACTGATATTAAAGTAGATGGAGTAGCCCACACCTCAGCAATCACTTTGATCATAGAACCGCTTTGTAAAGCCACATGCAGGCGTGATTTCACCTCATGGGTACCAAATATTCCCTCTGTTTTTCTTTTTGTCAGGTTTTATCAGCAGATTTCCACCACAGGGGCTAGCTTGGACTCCCTGGTGGGTTCCCATGCTCGGTGTTTCCTGTGCAGATCAGTGAGCTGAGCTGAGCTGAGCTGATCCCTCTGATGCTCCTCTTTTCCCATTCTTTGCAGATACCCACAGCCGGGAGATTGACCACCCCGGTGAGCTTCAAGAAGCTTGTATCTCAATCCTGCTGATAGCAACAAACACATTCACCACTGCTGTCTTCTCCCCAACAGATGGACTGCTGTCAAAACAAAGAATCTCTCGAGGAGCTACAATGAAACTGTTTCCGGATGAATCAAAGCATCTGCTTCAAACATCAAATTTTTTAAATCTCATACAATAATTGCTAACAAATAGACATAATTATCACTGAGTTTTGTTTAAAGAGCATATGGTGGACGTCCCACTCATCTGTACTCATCTGGGTTGGCTTTCTCTCACATTCATACTGACCCTCGCCCCTCTAGGTGTTGTAGGTCCAGAACCCCTAAGCCATAAATCCTATTAGTTGAGGATTCTCTGAAGCATTATAAGTCGTTTTCCCATCTATCATTGATTGCATTATCGCTCGCTACCTGAGAGAAATCTGCCCCCTTTTTTGTAATTTTTTTTCTTTATATTATTTAAATGTCAGAGAGCCATGTTGCAGAGCCACAACAGTATTAATTTAAACAAAAAAAAATCTAACCAAAACTCTAAATTCAAATTGTCTTTTAAGGCTGACAGTGACACATTTCTATCAATCTCTTGTGTTCCCTACATCACTTTAAATGAATTGTTAGAAAGCATCTGTTTAAACCCCATCCCCACCCTCTTCCTCTGTGGTGTCGTCTTTCTCTCTGCCACCTCGGGCTCATGTGTTATAGCAAATTGACCATGACAGGGCCTGCCCGAGAGACGGAAGTTCAGGCCCTTTGGTCGGAGGTCGTGTCACTCTCTGTGTGATCAACGTTATGTGCTTTCACGTTTCACACGCCGTTATAATGTGCGTTTCATTATTTTAGTTTAAAAAACTTTCTCTCTTTGCATTCCAACATTTTCTTCATGTCAAGCCAGTTGTGCTCATATCAGCAAACAATGTTATGAACATAAGAACACACCCATGATTAAAGACAAACAGAAAAGTATAGTGCAGTAGGGTAAAGGGTAAGGCGCACAGTAGTAATTATGTACAATGTAAGCACTAATTTACTCTCTTTTTGAAGCAGAGATCTTTTTTCTCCTCTCTCAGTTGAATCTGCAACCCAAAGCCTGACATTAGGTCTCCGGGTTAAACATAGTATTATCTTCATACAAACTAAAGCAATGTCTTTTCTTTCATATATGCTCCTGATCCACAACGGGTCTCCACTGAATGAGTGAACCGAGCTGCAGGTGTGTCAAACTTTTTAAAAAAAACAGCCAAACGAGTTTTTCTGTCTGGCTTTCCCACACATGTACTGATCGCTGTGTCAGCAGATTTGTGTGATGAATGTTTAACATGTGCGCTTATGTTCCACTGAGAGCGAGCTGGTGCATGACTCACACAATTAACCGAAAGAAAAAGTTCAAATAAGAACCGATGAATTCTGCACACCAAGTTTAAAGTGGCTTTGTTAAGTCAAATCCCAAATGTATGTCCTAATTATAATTTTGCATTCCCTTTAAAATGCTGTGAATGAACATTTTGACATGCCTCTGTTGTACTCTCTATCACAGAGCCACAGGGCAATAGCTTGGTATGCTGGATCTTTTGTTAGTGAGAGGGTTTTTGCTGCATGCCAGGCAGAGCAATCCAGCCAGCCAACAGGGGTCATCAGAGGAGGGAGGAGTTTTGATTATGATCATTATTTGGTAAATAAGATGTCAACAAGGTGTTTCCTTGACACTTTATTGAGTAAAAGGAGGAAGGTGCAGAAATGAACGCCCCCTTCTCAATGGGATCTCTAATCTCCTCTTTCATGTCCCATCTCGTCTGAAGGGTTTCAGCTTCGGCTGCCATGTGCTAGTCTGCCTGGGCCTGGCACTTCTTACTTGCAGGTGGGGTGAGTATCCTGGCAAGCATGTGTTTATAAAACCCACTTGTTTGGGCACAATACTTGAACTAACTTCTTTTGAGAGAACAGTGTGAATCTGTGCAAAGCCTTTTCCCAAAGTCCTTTAGAAGGCGACAGCCCATTGAGAGTAGAGAAGGAGGGATTACCTTCCTCGACAGTGGTGCATTTCCGAGAGAGCTGATTAGCTCTGCATTCATTGTTAAATCGAGCAAAGGAAGGCCCTAGAGGAGTGAAAGGATCCAAATAGGTGGGCCCAGAAATAAAACAGCCACAGGAAGCCCTGCACAGGCAACCCAAAGTTTTCCCAACATTTCTTTCCCCCACTCCTAAGGAGGTGCGGCGTGAAAAAGGAGATTAGCATACAAAATTAGAGGCGGGATGATTTTTAAGGGCAACTTGCCTCATGCCCTCCACCCCCACTGCCCTACTCTGTCTGGACAAAGTTAATTAAACTAGTATTAAACAGTAAAGAAACTTCCAAGCGCTCGGGAGTTAGGGGGCTCTTTGAGGATTACCATGATGAGGGAGAGAACGGGAGGTATTTGTGGAGGCGAAATTGAGAAAGGCATGATGGAACGAAGAGTCCGCTGGAAAGTCTTCTATTCTTGTTTGTTTGCCCCAGAGTATCCTAACCCCAATGTGAACAATGTGTAGTGTAAGGCTGTGTTTACTGCAAACTATCAGGTATTACTGTCTCAAAGAGTATGTTAAAGAAGGATCAACACTTTCTTCTGGCTGAATAATATATAAGATTGAAGGATTTATTATTCTTTCATTACATTTTAATAGAAAACCAACCACAAAGGCAACTAACAATAAAGCAAAAACTAGGAAACGCTGTGCAATAAATTAACAATGTACAGTACAAAGTGCTTCATTTTATATACAATTAAATACATCAAGAGGGCAACAAAGGTCAGGGCAAGCCAAATGACGGGAGAGTAGACTGTCCCAGAATGTTTTATATTCAAAGTTTGGCAGTGATAGCTGAAATATACAGAGAGTAATCTGCTAGGCTGATGGCCTTAGGCGTACATGAGATTATAACCTGATGGGTCACTCAAAAACAAATAAATGTAATTTTAAGCTTTTTGTCCATGTATGAAAATAAATAAATCATGTTGTGGAGAATTTTGAAGTCAGAGAAATACTCAAATGCCCAGTGACTTTGAAAAAAAAGTATAAAAATATATCTTAAATACATTTGTACCAAAAATTCTACAAAGTTGTAAAACCTCCCCTTCTTATCTCCTCTATCACGTTACTCTGTGCGCATCACACCATCTTTAGCTTTTAATACAAAACTGACAATGAAGTTGGTCTTAAATTGTTTTTTTGTTTTTTTCTCCAAAGCACACGCTATCTGAACATGCACAGAGAGTTTGAGTGTTCACAGGAGCTGCAGTGGTACAAAAATGATGACAGCAGGGAGAAGTGATGAAGACGCTCAGTGCTTCTTCCTCAGTCTGAGGTTCTTCCGGCGGCTACCAGCACTCTCATTTCTTCCCCTCTGACCGCCCTTCTTTACACAAAAGTACTTGGTCACTGTCTTCCTGCACTGCTCGCACTTCACCGTGCAGCACCAGTGGAATTTACAATTACAGCTCGACACCATCTCAGCTTTGCGCTCCTCCACAGCCAGCCCACACTCTCCACATAGCCTCTTGCAGCTCCGCTTTTCCCATTTGCTCAAGCTCTTGCCCTTCTTCAGACACTCACGGCCCTCTGTGCCCGGCAAGCCCAGAGTGCGGTTTTCCAGGCAGTAGTCGGGGGAGTCTTCAAGGTGGACCAGCTCCTTCCGAGAGATGGAGCTGAAGGTCTCAGCGATGGCCCCCCGACTGGCTGCGCTGTTCCCAGCTCCTCGGAGGAGATCCACCTTCAGAGCCCGGTGGTACTTCTCCTTCAGGTAGTTCCCCACCTCCCTGAACTCTGGCAGCTGCAGCCAGCAGGTCTGAGTGGTGCAGCTTCCTGACACACCGTGGCACTTACAAGTCCTCTGCATGGTCCCCTTCACAGCCTGGAGACACAGAAAGGACAGAAAAGAGGGAAGATTTGCCTCATTATATGTATATATAGTTTTTCTGTGTTGATAGGATAGGATGTAGAAACAAAGAAACTGATTCTGTGGTTCAGCATATGAATACATATATGTAGGTGTGTCTGTATATATGTGTGTAAAAGACAGGATGTCCATTGTCTCTTGACTGATGTGTTGTCAAATTAACTGATTGTATTCCCAAAGTTTTCCAGTTAAGTAAAAAAAAGGGGGTGAATACACCGAAAGAAAGAAATGATAGCTTCAAGGTCCATTGCTAGTTTCTTTGTCGTCCTCAGTATTTCCTGACTTTACCCGACACAAAACAGCTGTCAGTTGAAAAGGAACCTTTCTGTTGAGGTGAGGCTGAATCAAAGTTTCACATTGAGCCATATTGTCCCCCAGAAGAAATAGGAGTATTTATTTAGCATGTTCATTATCAACATGTTTTCTAGTGTGAGAAGACCCAATGGAGAGTCCCATTGTGTGGAGAAATGAAAAAGGAGTTTTTCTCTCCTTCTATCCCCATTTTTTTCTGTTACAATGATGCTCCAGGTGCCATGGGGATCCTAGGGCCCAACAGGGGGGAGCAAAGGCACCGTAAACAAAGAGCACTTCAGCTGCACGCCTGTGGTCCCCTCAGACTCCCTCGGGGCCAAACAAAGACCAACATAAATGTGGGATCCTTATTGCAAGAATAAAACTAAACACTTATTTTAAAAAGCAGCATAATACAGAATGCTGTGCAATGTCTGGCTCCCCGGGATCTCTAATTAAGCTTGCACCAGTGATCCTGAGATTCTTGAGTTGAGGTATTGTCATAAGGGGCATTCAGCACTGGTAAATAGGCCCTTCTGGTACACCGAACTCACTGTTATTATTGGGGACGAGTGGCACCTCACTTATAGCGACGTGAAAGGGATGCTTGGGTGGCACACTCAGTGTAATTCTGAGCAGGGAAAAAAATGATTCAAAAGGTGCTTTACACTGTGCAATCAGTTGGAGGGCCAGAAGAGATTCTCAAAATTTCAACCAAGCTGCCTCTCAATTTAAATACTGTATGGTTCAAGTCAAGGCTGGATTGTACTGCATCTTATACTCATCTATCTGGATGGAGCGGATGAAGTGAATTAAGGGCAGCTACAGTACTGTACCTTGCGTCCAGCCTCGTTATTATGCAGATTCATGGCCGCCCGTGCATCCTGCCCGGTCTCCAAGGCATCCACAAACTGTTTGGAGATGGCCTCGCCAAAGCCCACATTATCACTGCAGCCGCCCCAAAGCCAACCATGACCACCTATGAGAATGAATAATGAGTAAATAAGTTTAACTTATCTTTGTGATTTAATTACAAAAAAAAGTAAATGTGGGTGTTTATGTACATATTTGTGTGTCTCTGACCTCTCTGTCCGTTCCTGCTGTCGTCACAGCCGCAATTGTCAAAGTCTCCAAGGCTGCAATTCCTGGTTAAAGTGTACATGACTCCAGCCGAGCTGATGGCATGAACGAATGCCGTCTCCCGATTTGCTGCCAACAGAGAAGCACTTATTAACTATGTCGTAGGTTAAAAATGTGATTTCTTTCATTGCATAACAAGTTTCCTTGGTCATGTTACACATTAGGTGCTATTTTTATTTTTTTTAACATTAAATGTGTCTATTTTCGAAACTGTGTCGTGAAGTAATCTTCACTTCTAAAATGTGCCTGCATGAAATTGATTTTGTATTGCGTTTGACTCCTTGTCTTGTGAACCTAGGTGTATTGCTTTCACAAGCTGTAAATGGAAGCAGTGATTCTGAGGAACGCAGTGAAATGGATTAGTGTGTTTGTTTAGCAACCGTGCCCACTGTAGCTATCCCTAAAGGATGATGAACGATGTGACTAAGCAAACATCTCCTCACAAAGGAATTTAAAAATTCTCCATTTAGATGTTAAACCTCTCTCTCTTCCTCTGTCTTGCTCTCTTTCTGCTGCAGCGTCGAGATGTTTGAACTGGAGACTTACCGCTGCGCAGGCTGCTGTGTGTAGACAGCTGAAGAGCTCTCTCGGGGCAGTTCCAACGATCCCATGCAAACTGGTATTTGCACTCCTCTATGCCACTCTGAGCTCCTGCTGCCACACTGCTGGAGTAGATCAGGTATGCCTGCAACAGCAGCATAGACAGAGGATAGGTTAAACTTATGAGGGCACCCCGCATCTTGCAACAATGACATGATTTAAGATGTTGAGATGGTTCTGGCATGATTTGATACCAGGATCGTCTTTGGGGAAGATATACCTGATGCAAACAACGTGAGTGGTTGCATCTTACCTAATAAATCCAACGGAGTTACAGTAGAAGAATACAAATAAGTATATTACACAAATGTGAGCTCACAACACAGAGTTCAGGTTCATATTTATCTTCCTACTGGTGTCAAATGTTTTATTCTCAAGTCCCTCAGAAAGGCCACACTACATGTCTTGACACAAGTCCTCAAAAGTTTCAAAGTGGATAACATATTTAAAAAAAAAAGTCTTTTATGATTTGGAGATTTATCACAAAAACCATGTAAACTGCATTCAAACTCTATTTGAAACTATATCAGCCACAGTGAATGTAATGAAATACGCCCTGTCCCTGGTTTTCACCCGCCTCTCTGCAACTTGTTGAAACTGTGTGAACGATAATATAACTAATATGTCTCAAGTGGCCTTTGGTGAGATGGAGTACCAACTCTTTCACAAGGAACTGGCTCACTAATGATGACCACCCACTACAGCAGTGTCTGCCCTCGCCCCTAAAAACATTCAACCCACAAAGTTACACAGAACCTCTGAATAAGGTCAAGTGTACAGAGGGGAGGGGAAGAAAAATCACAAAGGTCTTAGAATATCACTGATATATTATTAGAGGCATTGTTACATACAAAGCTTGTCAATACACTTGAGTTAAGATATCACAAAGCATGCTTTTCTCTTTTGGGGAAAGGACAGGGAGAAAAGATCAAAAGAAAGTTGGCTTACCTTGGGTCCAGTCATCAAGAAATTATTCACTGACCTGGAAAAGGAGACAGCTTATTCACTCAGGAAAGCTCAGTGTCCTTCACAAATTCCTCTACTAGTATCTCTCATTAGTGCGCTTTGTAACATGTTAAATCGTGACATCAGTAGGCCTCCAAACCTCAGTGAACAATACGACTGAATTTGTTCCAGAAATGTAAGAAATGTGGCCTCTAAGGGCAACGTCTACGTTACCAAGACCTGGTTACTTTAAATTTTGGGTTGCCAGGTTGTGAAAAATCCCATTGGCTGGTGTTTATGGTTTCTGTTTGGAAGTAAAGCAGTTATAAATGTTGGCTATCCATTTAGAAATTCTTGCTTTTTAAATAAGCCATCAAGTTATAAATGTTAATAAGTTATGAAAAAATCATTTGAATCCATCAAGCTTGTAGTTTTAAGCGTTGATAACTAAATAAATGGATTTTGATCCAGATTGTCTGCGGGCCTTTTCTAGTAAAAAGCGGTCAGACGGTAAGTAAAAGGGGAGCTTTCACAACCTGGCAACCAAAAAGTTGTTCTTACTCATGGTTTACATCTGATTTATAAAGCAATAGTAATCTATTTATTCATCATTAATAAAGCCATTAGTTATTTTATCAAAAACTGGTACTAGTGACGTGAATAAAACAAATCCAGTAATTTCCTTATTTCCAATTGTTCAATTAAGTGATATTAAGGGTCATGTTATGCCTTTTGATTTTGACTGATGAGAGAAAAAAAAAATTTCAATTAATTTAATTTTCATTTTATACTGACAAAGGTGCTTGAGCTGCATGATGCCACTGCCATGAAAGTGTTAAAATAAATGTTTAAAAAATAATAATAATAATGATATTTCATAGTAAATCAAACTTACCAGCAGCAGTACGACCTCATGTGAGCCAGGAGAATAAAAATGTAATAGAAAACCTCCAAATGCATGAACATCCTGACAGGTGAGGGGGATGACGGTGACTCTGAGCCCGTCCAAAGCCTGCAGACAGTCAAACGATGGAGAGGAAACTGAGCTACCAGCACATGAAACTTCACCAGGGCTTCCAAGATTCAAGGAGGGGGCTCTGAAATGGAGCTGCTCTCGTCCCAACAAGAGATTATCTGCTTAATTAAAGATTTTCCCCCTTCTTACTCTCTTGGCCAATCAGAAGTATTGCACCAAGGAGAGACTGAAATGATCAAAAGGGCACCCTGGGCCTTCAGGGCCGGGCAACGGTAGGTTCCCTGCCTCTATTCAAGAGCAAAGGAAGATCTGTTTAATCCTATAGGAAAAGTGTAACACTGATCCCTTGAATTTCTGGTCGGAAAAAAAGTTTATTTAAGCTATCTAACACGCAGCTGATTGTCGGGGATTAGTGGAAGATAGTCCTCTGGATGGCGGATTGTTAGTCTGATAGGAGCGCAAAAAAAAAAAAATACTGTTTGTTCTTGAGGAAGTAATTCATGGTTTTACTATAGTGTGATTGAATCAATGTTTATCAGAGTGAAACACAAGGACTGATACTCACGCTGGGCAGTGATAGCCTCAAACGTGTCATTTGACCGCTTCAGTTTAAACTGCCTCTAAACTGTACATATAAATATGTCGAAGATCATCAGGGATATCATGTATATTCTCCCCATATCTATGCAGTTATAGTCAGATTTTATATTTCATATACAACGCATGACGTGACTTGTATCAGCTCATATTAAGTTCAGGGGATGAGAGTGATTGCTACGTGTTTTCCTGCAACTTTTCAGTCATCTAAAATAAGATGATTTAGATGAATTCTCCGAATGAGGTGACAGAAAATAAAAGATGGATTGGCCTGGCCATTGATCAGATACCCTATGGGATATTTGCATCACTAATCCAGACGGTCCCTACCTAACACTGGATGAAGGGTTATTCCCCAATAACCCCGTCTGACCCTTAGGACCCTTTCCTTTGGCACTGGCAGCCCTTTAGCAATCTTCTTGTGTGCAAATTAGGATTAGAGAGGGGGGTGGTTTGGAGGGGATGGGGACTTCTGAGGGATGTTTTTGGATTAATTATTTAAAGAGGAATGACAAGTAAACTGCAGGATCTGTCCTGTTGTGTTTTCCCCCTTCACAGAAAGTACCACTACATTATCCATGATAGTCTTAATTAGAAACGCGCTCTAAATGTTAAAAATAGCGCCAATTCCAGGTTTTGCGCAAATACTGGAAGTCTAAATTGGGACACATGACGCGCAAACGCACACAGTATGAGTACATAACCTTTCATCTTTTTTTTAATCTGGATCATTTCAGTCCGCTAAAAAAAAAAAAATCTAACATCAGATCCTGAAAAGCAGCCAGCAGCGAGCAGCAACAGTTAACAAGTCATCTGTGTTACACACAGGTTTGTTACTACCGAGCTAAAAGCGTCTGACTGACCACAGTGGAGTGTCTGTGCTCTCACTGGCAGTGTGACCACACTGAGGTGCTACATGCCGAGGGGAGGATGGCCTGACAGTCAGCAGCCAATAGACAGAGGGCTGATGTCACTGTTGGAGCAACAGAGATCAGCAGTGGTCGGACCACTTACAGTACATTTTGGACTGGACACTGCTGGCCGTCTTGTACTTTGCAGCCCATTGCAACATATTGGCAGGAAAAATCACCAGATGCAACAAACAAATCACATTGAGTGTTTTTACACAGAGCAGAGGGAGGATGTTGCTTCTTTGAGTTGCCATGTAGTTTATTGTCCAGCAGAGGGAGCAAGTTTTCAAATGCTTTGAATTGATAACAGCAAAGAAACCCACTAACCCCAGTGAGGAAATTCCCTATTTTCTTGTCCACCACTGAGTAAATCAGGCTCAAACTGGGAGCTGGGAGCTTTTTCAACAGGCCTGGTACATGCTGACAGTAAATCTTTAACCTGCACATCAGACCACCCAGCTGCTCCCATCCATCAAGGCTTACAAATGAGACCAAAAGATAATAAAATAATTATTTAAGAGCCTGTTTCTGTGTGTTTTACAAAAGTCTGCAGGAGTGGGCACAAAACATAAAGTAGTGCATCTCCTGAGATCTCAGCAGCAAACCTTCGAGGAATGTGCAAACAATAGCCGCAGATATTTTAAATATGTACGATGATGTCAAAAGTGCAGCGTTATTACATCAATGTCAGACGTTTGTAAGCCGAGTGTGACCAGCAGAGGTAGATCCCCATCAGCTCAGGCATGTAGACTGGAGACAAGTGTTAAACACGAGGAGATACAAAAGAAAAAACATTCAGAGATTCTTAACGCCTCTTGGAACAACTCATCCTGATCCATATCAATGTGTAAAAGCACATGCAGATGAAAGTTATTCAAAAACTGTCAGTAAAGATCAAAAGGTCTCCAAAAAATGTCAAACACCACGTGTGTACACTTCAGTACTTATTTTATATTTAATAAAGTTGCACTGATCTTTGACAGTGACTTGTTTTATTCCTTATGTCACACTTTGAATAGTTTTTTATTGTTATAATTAATAACTAGAAGTAGTTATTGTAGTATCCGTAAAGAATGTAACAGAAATAGTATGGTCATTTTTTATTCAGTATACGAATAAAGGAGTATTACAGAATTCAAACAAAAACAGCAAAACATACTTTTTTTCACAAGTAGAAAATTTGGTTTATTTGCGGTACATACAGTGGGCAAAAACATTCTTTGAAAAAATGTGCCATTTTTTTAAGGCATTCAAACTTCAAGAAGTTAACACTGTAAAAAATTGTTGCTCTGTAAAAGACGAAGTGTGACAAATACTATAACAGTATCATTAATGATATCGTAACAAGTTTGGATCTTGTTTGAGAGCAAAAGTATATGTTTGGTTCCACAAAAGTTTAATCATTGTAACCCACGATTTTTTTTATATATATTTTTTTTTTCCTTCTAGGATCTGTTGAATGAATGGCCCAATTTTGGCCGTTATAAATAAGGGGTTATCGTTTTTGAAGTATTCCTTCAAAACTGTTTCAGACAGAGACACCACACAGCCATGATTGGACAGGAAAAAAAAAAAAAAAGCCCCAATTTAGTTTCATAATTTGCTTTTTTAATTTGTTCAAACAGGTGCGCAACCCTCATAAGGCATTAGGGCAAAGAGTCCTGACACATGTTTCAATAAATCACACAGCACAAAATGTAAATTCACCTCCTACACATGCCTCATTGGCCTTATCTGAGGGAGAGGGAGACCTTATATAAGAGTGTATTTCAAATAAATACAAGATAAATGCAAATAATTCTCCCTTTTCAGATTGAGAGTGACAATTCTGGTTCTACGTTTCAGTCCAGAGGCGTTTACATAAGAACGGTTAATGGTCAAGCCCGAGGTGTCGTCACTACTCAACCAGAGGTATACACTTATGTCCAACCAGAGAACTCAATCCTATTAGGAGCCACTTGGACAGTTGGAGACAGTGGGTGTCAAAGTATAACACATCTGAACCATATTCGCCCAGGGTTATTCTGGTATGATAAATTGGGACAGTTCAGTCGTGTACGGACTGTCTTGGTGTTGGCATTGAACACGGCAGCTTAGGGTTTAGTAAGACTACTACTAGCTTACCAAAAATAAAAGAAACACCTTAGCTTGAAATAGACAAAAAACAAATATCAAGATGAAACTTCACTCCCTGTGGAATGAAACTTGAAGTTAGAGCGAAAGGCGCTCACTCTTGCCTGTAGAGAAACCTCACTGTTAAGGGTTTCAATAAAGCTTTCAAAGTGCCGAAGACTATCAATAAATAGCACATTAACAAATAAGAGACACTGTAAATTATTCTGTAATTGCTGCTTTTACACACTGCTCACACAGACTTGTTTGGTTGTTGTACTGCTGCCAAAAGAGACTTGAAATCCCAATTAGCCTTTTTCCATTCTCTTCGTGCCCGTTTAATATTATGGTGAAAAAGCTGTGCTTGCACATGTAGCCAAGTTGCTGGCTGTGGCTAATAGTCGGTGAGGACACTTCAAAACTTAAAGAGACCCACACAATTTATGGAAAGGTCTACTCTTTAAAGCCAATATTAGTCTCAGGAAGAGGTTTAACTTATAATCAGAAGCATAGTAATCACCCCACCCCCCACCCCATCACTGAAATGCTGCTATACCTGTTGCTATGTTCTGTCTTGGTTCGACACATCGGTTATCAATTTCAGAGTTTGTAGCTAGGGCGACTCAGCCACTTTTGTAGCTGCCGTCACCCGTTCGCTGTACGCGGGCACGGATTGTTTCCTTCAATACCCTCTTGCGGTCCGTGGCCAATCCCAGGAAGCACATGGTGTCTATAAACGCAGTGGTGAGATTGAGCTTGCAGCCAAACTCGCTGGTGGAGTAGTCAAAGGGAAATGTGTGGTGGTAGTTGTGGAAGCCTTCCCCTGAAAAAACAAAAAAAGTGGATACATTAACACTCATTTAAAACACATGAAAGGACTGTGGCACGGCGACAAACTGCATGTGACTGATAATGTGATTTGATACTAAGTGGAGAACATGAAGTGAAGAGTTATTTTTGATTTTTAAAAATCTTAGAGGCTGACTGTCATGCAGTGTAATTTACAAGCAACCAAAAGTCAGATGTGTTGAATTAGACTTCATGAAACTGGTTGTCACAGTAATGGTAGGGTGTGCCCACAGCTTTAGGAGATTCGAGAACTACAAATCCCATGGGGCATTGCAATAGAAAACTGATCAACAAGTGTAAAATCCTGCATCCTACACAGGTTATATTGCTGGTTAGGACCTGTTGGATACATTTAGATGTCTTTGGGTCCATTTTAAATCTCTGGTACAGTTTTGAGATCACAATCACAAAGCATATGAACTTAGATTTTAAAATGCTTCAATAACAACCGGGCTACAGTATTTCCCTACTCTACGTACTAAGAATGTGTTTACTACAGCTGCTCTGGGTGCTTAGGAACAAGTGAGTAACATGGAAATATCTGTTGCAACCAATTAAATGACACAATAGGTGAGACCTGAAAAGAAGGTGTAAAATGGACTGGGGGAAATTGTTTCCAATACGTTTTCCTACAGTTTCTAGAGAACACTGAGTGCAATAATGATCTTGCTTTCAACCTTTGTAGATAAAAATGTGAAAGACAATGTTAAATCTGCACGGAAATAGTCGAGCAAAAGAAAAGAGAAGTTCTCGAGCATTCATTAGTTTAGACTGTTTTGTGGTCACGATGCTCAGTGCTGTTAGAGCTAAATGGAGAACTGCAAAGCTGACCGCCTCTAAGTTTCAGAGCTAAAGCTGGCACAGCCATGACAAAATAAACATCCAGCCACCGGATTAGCACACTGTCCCACTACAGATCCCAGACTGAATCAGCCCTTGAGAGAGCCCCCCACTGTAGTTGAAGTCAAGCTTTCAACAAGTGATGAAGAGATCATTCAAATATCCCTCAGACACATAAATTACACAATAAGGCACATTACTGTAGGACAAATAAAAGTAAATAAGCTGTTTCTTTACCTATGGCACTGAAAGCAACTAATGGGTTTTCCCTTGGGTTGATGGACTTGTCATAAGGCCGGTTGCCCCATATGTGCGCAGCGCTGTTGACCAGCCAGGTGGCATTGAGCGTCACGGTGTATCTCAGGAGTCCAGGAATGAAGTATCCCACAGCCAAGGATTCACCCCAGAAGTACCAGGGCACCAACGTGGGCACGAGGAAGCAAAGCAGCACCACAGAGAGCTTGTAGTGTCTGAAATGAAAGAGCAAACTGTATCTCACACAGACCCGTTGCCACTTGGATAGGTGGATAAATGTAAAAGTCTTTTTCGATTAAACAAATAGCAAGTCACGCCAGACTTTCCATAATCCCACAACACAGTGTGAGTGAAAAGGAATATTGCATCTCATGTGTGTTTGATTGCTAAAACAATAAAAATCTACACCCATGTCAAGGTAAAGTGTATTCATATTTATATAATAGTCTGTAATGTACATGTCAGATCTATAGTCTATATACCATATTCATGATTGTACCTAGTTGTTTATTCTGTATATAATGTCTTACTAGTACTTCTATTTGTTGTCTCAGTACTTGGACTCCGTGCAGTGACAATAAAGTTGAATCTAATCTAATCTAATCTCATCTAATCTAATCTGTCCTATTAAAACTATAAATTTAATCCTACATCTTTATTAGGGCAATTCTAAACTGTGACATAATTATATCCGGACCAATGTGCAGAGTTGACAGGATCTTCTGATTGTCTGGCCAGTATTTGCCCAAGAACAGAAGTGAAAATCTGGGAGTGTTGACAAATGTCAATCGACTGTACACAGTGGGGGCACAGTTATTTGGTTCCTGGTGCAAAAGGCCTCCCTTATCAGTAGTTCTGGTCACTTCGGGGCAGAACAGTCACTATTACCCCAGAATACAACATCCTGCACAGCTGGGTCCAGAGGGGTAAATGACCTTTAATGATGATTACATGTGAAGCCTTGTTATAGCTAACTAGGTCTGTGTGGTCTGCAGCTTATAGCTCCTTTGACAAGAACAGCAGTAAACCTTAAAAAACAAAACTCTGGGTAATGTTTGCTCACCGTCTCTGGAACATCACCACTTTATCCGCCCTCAGGTCTGACAGCTCCAGCTTTTTGCCCTTTTCAATGACGTCGGGATGCTTGCGAACCAGCAGCCAACCGATGTGGGCGAAGAAGAACCCCCTCGTGGCATTGTGGGGGTCTGCGTCCGTCTCGGAGTACTTGTGGTGGACACGGTGGTCCCTTGCCCACTCATATATGTCATTCTGCTCACAAAGAGAAGACGGGCAGAGCACGAGAGGATTGCATGAGGCACCCATGGATATGCATGGCAGCAGATTAAGGTCAGGGATCATGAGGGAGCTAGACAATAAATACATATCACTCATATTACATAATGCTATTGAAATCTAAAACTATGCTATTGTCAATTTATTTTCGTTTATTTAGTTAGTAAATGCTGTAACAACAACAGCTGCAGGCAGGTGTTATGACATTAAGACCTCATTATAGAATATGGAAATATTTTAAGGTGGAGACAAGATGTCTCTGACAACTGTTAAATCTGTGCATGTGCAGTGAAGGCTTCTACATCACACTTGTGCATGCTGGACCTTGCTTGCAAATCATGTGTTAAGATATGTGACAACTGGCCTCCAGTGTTAAAGTCTGCAGATAGAAGCCTAAAGCATTACAGTCGAGGAATAACAAGCCAAACTCATTTTTTTAAGGGAATGAATGAACACACATGAAATTATTTGCATAATTTGCTGTTTTACCTGAAAGGCCATGGAGTTGGCAAGAGCGAGGAAGACTCGCAGGGGGGGAGAAGCTTTGTAGGATCTGTGGCTCCATAATCTGTGTGCACCAGCAGTCACACCGAGAGCACTGATGAGGTAGCACACTACAGCTGGAAGAAAGAGGTGGAGAGGGTAGATATCTTAGGGGAAAGTGTCACTACTATAGTGAGATTAATTTTACACTCATGAGAGCAGAGTCACTGGGACACCATGTTCTTTCCATTACAGCCAGGCCTCTTTGTTCAGAGGAGGAAAGAAAAAAAAAAAAAAGTCATCTATGTGGGGTGATGGGATGGTGGGAACACGCAGGTCTGCCCTAACACTTTTGTTGTTCTAAAACTGCTGAATGTGTTTCTATGTGAAGCCCAGACAAGACTGCCCAGGATTTGGAGAAGCGGGGGCTTCTGACTGGCATAGAGCATTCTGTTGTGGTGCCATGCAGCTCACAATGGGATGACTATGGGAATGGTGATTGTGCTTTGTCTTTGCCGGTGAAATAATATGCAGCTCAGCATTGCAAAGAGAGGGGAAAATTATGCAGTGGCAGAGTGGAAACAAAGTTGAGACTGTTTAAGGATTCGACTCATGTCCACAATAGTCTACATATATAGGGTAGAAATTCAAAATTATTCACTTGACAATTTGACTATTAGGAGTGAAATTCAAAAATATGCTACGTGTTTCAACAAGCCTAAAGTTGGAGCTGTTAAAAAATAATTATTATTTGGAGGCGTACAAACATGGATGTGCATATATTAAAAAAAAAAAAAAAAAAAAAAACACAAGGCCAAGAATGACTCATTCTCCATTACTCCCATAGACATGACCCTTCACGCAGCATGTACTGTAGTTACCAATGATCACACACACATGAGCACATTATGTTCTCCGACTGTGGCCTACAGGGAGGATACAAATAAATAAAAAAAAGAAAAGGCTGCAGATATTTACAACATACTTACTCCATGCAAGAGTTAAAACCGATGCGGACGGAAGGAGAACCAGTCCATAGAGCGCAGCGATATGTAGGAGGGTCATCAATATGATATTTCTCCACACAAGCATCCTCGGTGGTTTAGGACCTTCTTTTTCTGTATAGGTGTCGTCAAAAACATCCTCCACCGTCGATGTCGTCTCTGCCATTGCATCTCCGTTTTGTTGCTTGCCAGCTTGATGATTCCGGGTTTCCGTTTCGGTCATTTTTTTTGCTGAAGTGGTTTCTGTAACAGCAGCGGCAGCAGTGCGCAGCAGGAATAGAAAAGGAGAGAGAGGGAGAGAGAGAGAGATGTTGCTCAGTCAAATGCGTAAAAGCTGGGATGCAGGAACAAGAGAGAGGAAAGTACGGCGGCTGGCTGTGTACATGCAGCACCCAGCGGTAGTCGTCGTCGTCGACGTCTGCGGGTTTAACTCTCCAGCAGCAGCGGCAGCAGAGATCGCAAAGTGTCGGAGAGCATGCCACTCTTTGCAGATAATCTGACAATTATGTCACCGCTTTTTTTCCCCCCTGGCATGCAGCTGCTGTCCTACTGGTTTATGCTGCTTATCTATCTTACGATACCCATAAACGGTATGTGGATCACAAGTTATACCACCTCTCACCGCCAGACACCTTTTCATACTTTGCACATCATGGTGATGGCTGTGAAATGACTGCCACGACTAGATAACACTTTTTTTTTTTTTTTGCAGCCCTCCCCCTTTTTGTCGCTCTCCTTTAGCATCCTACCCTGATTTATTATTATTATTTATTTATCTGCGTGCCATATTAAACACGACATAAAAATATATATTTGTATATATATCCGATGCTTGCTGCTTAATCACATCAAATAAGCATTTACTGTAATGCCTGTAAAGCTAAGCTAGCGCCACTGGACCGATGAATAGATTCACTTCCTGCAGCTGTCCACGATGTGATGCATGTTAATCTGAGGCTGAGCTAAACCGTGTGCTGATCATTTTCACCGTTAATGTTTTTTCTTTTAATTAGATGCAACAAATAAAGATGCAAATCCATTTAAAAATAAATAATTAAAAAAAAAAGGAGATGCGTGCCATTGAGCGGCGGTATAAGCTGTGTGGGCACACACGTCTGTAACGCAGCAAAATGCCACTAGTCAAATATCAAAATGCCAAAATGTACAGTGGCGTCCTTTTTTTTTGAAAAATGATTTGCGATCATTTGCTTTTAAATTAAAAAAAACCTCATCCAGGATGAGCCTACTCACCGTGTGTTCTCCAGCCGCTCTTTACCACCAGAGGAGGGGACCAAAAAGCTGAACGGGATCCGGGCACACGTGAAAAAAGGCGGAAGGTAACACAGATCCTCCGGTCAGGGTGAAGTAGTCCTCTTATTGCCTATTCCGAGGACGTTTTAAAGCATTTGGTGGATAGGGAAATTAATGCCAATCACATGCTCCGGATTTGCCATTGGCTGTTTGCTGTGCAGCCTGTTTACCACCCTTTTTTTTTTCCCCCCTTTTTTTTTTTTTTTTTTTTTTTTTTACACCATCAGACGATCTTATCATACAGTATATGATCAATAGTCGTTACCCAATCCCTCAAATATGACTCTTTATGTGATGCAACATCCTAAGAGGTCGTAAACATAGGTCATTTCCTCTGACAGCATGATAGCATACAGTAATAATGTCTGTCTCACTCTGAAATCAAGAAAATTGCATTCATATGACTGACTGTGCCTCAGTGTAGGAGAGACACAGGGGCAGACACTGTGCGGTACAAATCTGTTGTTTTTGCATGCTTCACTTCACAAGATTTCCAAAACAAGTCTAGTTGTGAACTTTGACCAACATATACCAACTTTCAGTTCATATTTCCCACAAGAGCATATTAAATAACAGATTATTTCATGATGATGACATCAGCGGCTAAACATAGAAAAAGGCAGAAAACATCATTTTTAAAATATTTTTTTTAATTTTTATTTTTACATCTACAGCTAAGTTGCAATTATGGTATAACAGACTTAATCAACAATAAACTATTTTTTGTTAAAGAAACCACAGAAATATACCGTGAGGAAAATATTTGGTTATGTAGGACAACATGAGACACCCCACATTGTTGTGAGGTTATAAAAGTTCATTTCCCAGTTTTCTAACTCTAGTAACCCATGATTTTGTGCACCACCTCATTACCTCACCGGTGAGATAACCCCCTATCAGCCAAGGCTGCCTTGTTCCAATATATGAACTCACATATAAACTGTAATAAACTCTCAGAAAAGAAAACAACTGGCCATACGCATACTCATGACGTTATGACCGTTAATGAACTGGAATGAATGGGATGTTTCCTAAAAAGATGGCCTCCAACAAAGTTGTAATGGCACCATCTATTGCACCGTTATAGCTACTGCAGGGTTGTTTCCAGATTCACTTGTGAGGTGGTCTGGCTACGTATGGGAATAAACATCTTTTTTGAAATAACCAAAAAAAATTCCAAACTTTCTTGTGAGCTTGATAAAAGTGGTGTTTATTACAGTGTTTTTGTACTAGATTGTGTTGGTATTGTCCACCTTCTGTTGTAGAGACATTACCAGTGCAGTGATTAAAGGCCCGGCCCATAGCTCTCTGTTGAGGGTATTGGATCAGGTCACCAAACTCTATAAACTGATAAGATAAAAAAAAAAAAAAAAGTTAAATCAACAGGAGAGCAAAGGAGTTATCATTTAAAAATGTTTATCAGTAATGTTTGCTGGTTCCACCTTCTCATATGTAAGTTTTGACCACATTTTTCTGTTTTACATCATTGTGAATTGAATATCTTTGAGTTAGTCTGCTTGTTCAACAAAACAAGCAACCTGAAAACATCACATTGGGCTCCATTTTCAGATTTAAAACATTTTCTATATACACAAATATTGTTCACAAATCTCTCTAAATCTGTGATAGTGAGCACTTCTATTTTGCTGAGATAGTGCATCCCACCTCACAGGTGGGGCATATCAAGATGCTGATTAGACAGCATGATTATTGCACGGGTGTGCCTTAGGCTGGCCACAATAAAAGGCCACCCTAAAATGTTCAGTTTTATCACACAGCACAATGCCACAGATGTCGCAAGTTTTGAGGGAGCGCGCAATTGGCATGCTGACAGCAGGAATGTCCACCAGAGCTGTTATGGTG
This sequence comes from Larimichthys crocea, assembly GCF_000972845.2. Lineage (NCBI taxonomy): Eukaryota > Metazoa > Chordata > Actinopteri > Sciaenidae > Larimichthys > Larimichthys crocea. The sequence continues at coordinate 16,990,971 of NC_040013.1, forward strand.
AATTGAATACCTCTACCATAAGCCGTCTCCAAAGGCGATTCAGAGAATTTGGCAGTACATCCAACCGGCCTCACAACCGCAGACCACGTGTAACCACACCAGCCCAGGACCTCCACATCCAGCATGTTCACCTCCAAGATCGTCTGAGACCAGCCACTCAGAAGAATTTCTGCACAAACTGTCAGAAACCGTCTCAGGGAAGCTCATCTGCATGCTCGTCGTCCTTATCGGGGTCTCGACCTGACTCCAGTTCGACGTGACTGACTTGAGTGGGCAAATGCTCACATTCGATGGTGTCTGGCACATTGGAGAGGTGTTCTCTTCACGGATGAATCCCGGTTTTCACCGTTCAGGGCAGACAGCGTATGTAGCATCATGTGGGTGAGTGTTTTTTCTCATGTCAATGTTGTAGATCGAGTGGCCCATGGTGGCAGTGGGGTTATTGTATGGGCAGGCAGGCGTATGTTATGGACAACGAACACAGGTGCATTTTATTGATGGCATTGTGAATGCACAGAGATACTGTGACGAGATCTTGAGGCCCATTGTTGTGCTATTCATCCTTGACCATCACCTCATGTTGCGAGGATCTGTACACAGTTCATGGAAGCTGGAAACATTCCAGTTCTTGCATGGCCAGCATACTCACCGGACATATCACCCACTGAGCATGTTTGGGATGCTCTGGATCGGCGTATACAACAGCGTGTTCCAGTTACTGCCAATATCCAGCAACTTGGCACAGCCATTGAAGAGGAGTGGACCAACACTCCACAGGCCACAATCAAGAACCTGATCTGAACCTGAACTCTATGCGAAGGAAATGTGTTGCAATGCATGAGGCAAATAGTGGTCACACCAGACACTGACTGGTTTTCTAACCCCCCCCCTCCAATAAAACAAAACTCCACGTTTCAGAGTGTCCTTTTATTGTGGCCAGCCTAAGGAACACCCGTGCAATAATCATGCTGTCTAATCAGCATCTTGATATGCCACATCTGTGAGGTGGGATGGATTATCTCGGCAAAAGAGAAGTGCTCACTATCACAGATTTACACAGATTTGTGAACAATATTTGAGAGAAATTATTTTGTGTATATAGAAAGTGTTTTAGATCTTTTAGTTCATCTCATGAAAAATGGGAGCAAAAACAAAAGTGTTTTATATTTTTTGTTCAGTGTAGATGAAAACACCTGTGTTGGTGTAAGATCATTGAAGTTAGTTATAAAACCCCTAAAGGGTTGAAACCACTGTTCAGTCTTTTTAGAATTGGGCTTACGTGTGTGTGTGTGTGTGTGTGTGTGTGTGTGTGTGTGTGTGTGAAATGTGATGTGCTCACTTGTTGGCATTCCCTTTTTTTCACAGTAGGTGCTGTGGAGAATGCGGAAAGTACAAATAGCAGGTGTATTGTTAACAAAAGAATCACAGTTTTATGCCGTTAAGTGTGCTTTGTTGTTTGCTGCATGTTATTAAATGAAGTGGATGTAGACCTTTTATAATGTGGATGGACAAGATGAGTAAATAAATACTCTATAGCAATGTTTTTGAAATGTGGATTATTTGACTTACATGACAAACAAAGACTATGCATCAATATGGCAAGTTATGGTATAGCAAAAAGAACAAAAAGCATTAGCAGCTATCTTTCAAAAAGTAGCACCACTTCACAGTGAGGAGTATGAGGGAACATGTCCACAGGCACAGCCAGACTGGGAGAAAATGCCTCTCCTGTGAGTTTCTTCTGTGGGTCAGGAGCACAGCAAAGCTCCCTGAAGTTCCTCATAGCCTCTCCATCCGGTTTACAGGAAACATAGACCAGCCTACGGATAGCGGGTTGGTTTCGTAAGGCTCGGATCACTTTGTGGTGCAGGCCAGCTCGAGCCGGGTTCACCACAGCTGCCACAAGGTCTCCACCTGTGATGTCCAACTGAGACATAAAACCAGGAAGCACCACCTCTGCCTTGCCTGGAATAAACTCACAGTTCAGTACGTTACTGAGAGCTGCATTGTGTCTAGCATCTTCCACTGCCTGTTCTACGAGCTCTATACCAACAATCCTGTCCACTCTGGGGGATATAGTGATACCTATGGCACCTGTCCCACAGCACACATCTAGGAGAGTACCGCCGACTTTTGTTCTTCCTCCACCTTCCTCGTGGTTCGGGACACACAGGTCTCTCACTGTACCATACAGCACCTCAGCAGCTGCCTGGTTCACCTGGAAAAAGGCGTCTGCAGAGATGCGGAACTTGAAGCCCAGCACCTGTGAATGACAAGACAACAAAGGAACAGACATGACATAGGAATATATCATTACAAATTCAATACTTGCAGGGAAACCACAATATAACATGTGAATATTATGCAGAACACAACAGGCTGTGAAAATAATTGTATAATAGTATATATATTAGCTGTAAAAATTGTATAATGAGTCATCTTGGCTTGAGCTTGGAGACCTCTAATTTGTAAGAGGAAGTCTGCATGACAAACGGTGTGTGAAGTTAACATGACAAGACGTCCATCATCATTATGGGAAATGTAGGATGAAGTGTTTCTGAAACTTGATTCATATTAGCACATCAAATAGGATAGGATTAGGATATCCTGTTCTTGTTCTACAGAAATTTTGACCATTTGTTTTGAATCTGTCCCCCAACTCTACGAAAGTGTCACAATGAATCATGGGTGAACTGTGGTACACTCAGACAAAAGAAGCTTTTAAAATGTCAGGGTAATGTGACCTGTGATGGACATTCGTCAATATTGCTGACATTTTCTATACACAGTTATCTACAGATATAACTGCAACTTATCAGGGAAAAGTCACATTGGTCCAATATTATTTTTACTGGTGATAATTAGCTGATTTTGGGAAGCCTGTTCTTTTGATCTCTTTCTATGTGATTATGCACTTTAATACAATTATTAAGGTAAAAACAAAAAATGTACCAGCATTTATCAAAACAAATACTTTAACATGCCAACATCTGCTGCTTTGGACACAAGATTACTGGAATTATACAATGTTTGCTGCACATCATATGAAGTCTCTTACAGATTTTTTCCCCTCAAGGTGTATATTACCTCCTCATATATGTGTGGCTGACCATGCAATAGCTGGTAGGGGGATTCCTCATGAGTGCAGCGAGTCATGGTGCTCTCCTGGAAGAACAGCGAGTCCAGCTGACAGACTGATCCAGGCCCACGCGTGAAGTAATCCACCAGGTCAGCCTTATGGACTGCCACCTCTTCTGGGGTGAGCGTCTGTGGATGGAAGTACACTATAGCCATGGTGTGGCCCTCTGCGTTGGACCTCACTGTGACCTCTCTCCAGTGACCCCCAGTGTGGAAGAGCAGGCACGGCTCCAGAGGAGAGAGGCGGATAAAGTCCTGGTAACACCTGGCTACCAGTTTGTGCTTTTCCGGCATGTTGAGCAGGTGGTCTCCGTTGATGCAGACAATGTTCCCCTTTTTACCCATGCCAATGTAGAATCCAACTGTTTTTGGATTTCCATCTACCCCCCTGTTGACAGAAAACGTAGACTTGTTGCGGTAGCCATCCCTCACAGGTGATGGCAGGATAGGCAGCACGGGGAAGGTGAGTCTACTGACAGGTGACTGTGATTGTAAGTCACCTGAGAGATACCCACAGAGTTTAGACAGTATCCTCTCCTGATGCTTTTGCTTGAGCTCAAGTTGCTCATCATAGCTCAGCCTCCACAAAGGGGTGACCACATCAGCCAGCCTGTCCTCCCAGGATAGGTTATCAGTCCAGGGAGGTTTCTTAGGACGTTTTCTCCTCGGTGATTTCCCTTGGTCAGCTAGATCAGTGCCATTAGTTGAAAACAACAGGCAGGTGTGCCTGAAAGTGCACACAAGCCTGCGTTTGGCAAAGACTGACATGCTGCGTGCAGCTGCCAATGCCATTTTTGACTTTCAAATAAGCGCCTGCGGGTAAATATGCAAAATGAATACAGGTGACTGTAAACATCGGTGGGGTTTTTTTCTTCTGCCGGTTGTCAGTAAAACGTGTGCTGAAGGTTTAAGTCTTCTTCTTCACGTTTAACGGCAGTCTGCATCCTTATTGTTGCATATACTGCCCCCTTCTGGACTTTACTTCTTTCCTACTTCCTTTTTCTTTTCTTTTCTTTTCTTTTTTTGTTATATTCTTTTAATTAATCCAGTTAAAACAAGATATCCCATTATGATTTTCCTCCCTTCTCTAGATTTCTCACATTCTATTATACTCTTAAAAATATTCTCCACTGTTCCTGTCTTCTGCAACCCCACTATCATCTCTTCCCTCTCCCTTTCATATCCATGACAAGCAACCATCACATGCTCCACTGTCTCTCTCCCCACAACTACATGGACCAGTTGAATGTTTTACCTATTATATTAAGTGTGCTATTCATTCTACTGTTCTTAGTCTGCTTATGGTCACCTGCTCCGCTCTGCTACCTCCACAACACCCCACCTCTCCAACTTCACCTTGTAGTTTATATAAACTCCCCTTTTCCTGGTTCTTCCAATTTTAGATATACTTTACTTTATTCATCCCACCATGGGGAAATTTACTTGTTACAGCAGCAAGAAAAGTGTAGCATACACTACAGAATTAGAAAAAAAAAAAGTAGAAAAGGGAAAAACAAAAAACACAATAAACACACAGAAATTAAACAGACAGAAATCTCTATAACCTACACAGTAAACATGAAAAACAATCAATCTTCAAAAACAGACAAGTAGTGAGGATAAAAGTGGCATGATATATAAAAAAAGAGTACTGTAATGTAAAGTGACCATAGTGTAAGAAATTTTGCAAAGAAAGTGACCATGATACAAATAATAATATTATTGCAAGAGTAGTGGCCATAATATTACAAAAGTAAGTCACCATGATATAAATAATAACTGCAAGGTATAAATAAAATAAAATAGAAAAAAATTGCAATGAGACAGGAGACTACAACATGATCAGGTGGTGCAGGTGCATTTTGTTTCCATTGCAATCACTCTTCTTGCATGGAGAAGTCCAAAGTCAACCATCTTCGATTGCCTCATTGTTCTGATGGAGTCTTTGGGGTATATTCCAAGTATACAGATTGTTGACATCAAAGGAATGTTACACTTAACCATCCATGATAAACATTTAACTACATTTTCCCAAAATACCAAAATCTTAGAGCATTCCCATAGGCAGTGAATCAAAGTTCCCTTTACAGTCAGACATTTAACACAAACATCCAGAATGTTAGGGGAGATATGGTGAAGCTTGGCTGAGTTAAGGCATGTTTATGGCATGCCAGAAGATTGGGCGCGAGCGGGAACAGCTGATTTGGGGCTCCTCTGGGACATTTATGGCTCTGGTATATAAGGCTCTTCTTGGCTTAACTCCCACGTTTTTATGCACTTTCCTTCGGAGAATGGAAAGCCGTTATGCACTACGCTCAAGTGAAATTCTGCATCTTGCTGCTCCTCGAGGAAGAACTGAAACAGGTAAAAAAGCTTCCAGTTTGCATGGAATGCCCTCCAATCCGAACTTAAAATTGCAGAACTTCTTCCTCTGAAAGCAGACAATGGAAATCTTTTGAACAGTGCTTATGCTTTTAAATTGGTCATGTATCTATAACTGTGTGTTACTGTCTGTTTTTTGTGTGTTTTTTAACTACTATGACGTGTGCTGCTGCCTTTCTTGGCCAGGTCACCCTTGTGAAAGAAGTCTTGATCTAAATGGTTTTTTTTATCTGGTTAAATAAAGGTTATAATAATAATATTTTGGAAGTCCACAATTTGTTTTGGGTGAATTTTGGCTCCCTTTTGGTATGATTTTGGCTTTTTCCTAATTTGGGCATTCCCACCCATAACCTTGCCAAAATGCAAGCCAGATTTGGGCCAAAGCGAAGCCAAAAGATTTTTGCTATCTGGGTTGCGCTTTTAAACATGCCCTTCCCCAATCTTCTTCACTTATAGGGGGCCCAATTTGATTTTTTTGTCATGGGGAACCAAAATTCCTGAATAAACAAATATATACAATTAAATTAGGCTGTAGGCACTGAATGAAAGTCACAGCATTTATAGCAGAGTTAGGGTTAGGGTTAGAACTTCTTCCTCTGGAAGCAGACAATGGAAATCTTTTGAACAGTGCCTATGCTTTTAAATTGGTAATGTATCTATAACTGTGTGTTACTGTTGTTTATCTGTTTTTTTTGTTGTTGTTGTTGTTGTTTTTTTACCACTATGACGTGTGCTGCTGCCTTTCTTGGCCAGGTCACCCTTGTGAAAGAAGTCTTGATCTCAATTGGGTTTTTTATCTGGTTAAATAAAGGTTATAATAATAATATTTTGGAAGTCCACAATTTGTTTTGGGTGAATTTTGGCTCATTTTTGGTACGATTTTGGCTTTCCTAATTTGGGCATCCCCACCCATAACCTTGCCAAAATGCAAGCCAGATTTGGGCCAAAAGATTTTTGCTATCTGGGTTGCGCTTTTAAACATGCCCTTCCCCAATCTTCTTCACTTATAGGGGGCCCAATTTGATTTCTTTTGTCATGGGGAACCAAAATTCCCGGAGGCGCCCCTGCCTCCCCTTGCTGTGCTAATCTGGATGTCCTCAGCAGTATTTCATAATATTTCCTAAATCAAACACCGCTATGACGTGTTATTCACGAGCCATACGCTCGTGACGCCAACCGCGAGCGTCCCAGGGCAAGTAAACATTTCCGCTAAGTGTGTGTGTGTGTGTGTCGCGATGGACTCAAACAAGGACGAAGCGGAGCGCTGCATTAAAATAGCCCAAAACGCGATAGGCAACAATCAACACGACAAAGCCAGGAAGTTTCTGGACAAGGCACAACGTCTATTCCCGACAGACCAGGCCAGAAGTAGGTGTAGTAAGAGTGTGAGTGTTGTCTGAGAGGTGTTTGTGTCAGACCGAGAGGCCGTCGCTGTGAAACCGAATCAGCTAACGTTAGCATGTCGGTTACACCAGCTGCCCCCGAGCCGACGCTGGTATTTGTAGTTTTTTTATCCGTTTTTTTTCCCTGTCATATATATTTACGCTGACTTAACGTCTTAAAAACGGAGCTTGCGTATTCTCAGCCAGCTTTTAGCCACATCCCTGATGTCTTAGCTGAGAGTAGTTACAGTGCTAACCGTGCTAGTGGATTAATTCAGGTGTTGGGCTTAAGAAATTAATAAATAACACGGCTCCACCTGCTTCTTCTTCTTGTTTCAGACTTGTTGGAGTCGTTAGAGCAGAATGGAAAGCCTCCGGAGGAGAATGGCGGTCCTGTGAACGGGGAAGGACCCAGCATGAGGCACCGAGGAGGCCCCGCGGAGCAGGCTGACGCGTCCGCTCAGGGGAGCTCAGAGTCGGCCAAACCGTACACCGCGGAGCAGCTGGAAGCCGTCAGAAAGTCAGTGCTCATGTGGATGTGGTGTTTTTGTTTTTATTTGTAATAACTGCTGTGGATATGAGTAAAGTAGTAGACTAATGAAGTCAGACTTTAAATGTTTTACTCACTTCACCAGTGTGTGTGGTTACTGGTATTACTGTCCATGTAATCCCACCTGGAGTGGTTATAATCCATTTTAGTTCAGCCTATAGCGAGAAAGATCATTTGTATTGTGATAGAAACCTCAGTCTGATATAGATTAATTAAAAATTCAGATTTTTAATTGTATTTTATTGAAGGGTTTTAAAAACAATGATCTTGAAATCAACATAAATGCATCGAAAATTGGATAGAGAGATTAAACATACATTATTATTAACATTGACGCAGTAAACATACATTAATATTAACATTGACGCAGTAAACATACATTAATATTAAAATGAACCTGTAAGATAAATCTGAATTTAAACTAAACATGTGCCAGGAAATTATATATCCACCCGTCCATCCATTATCTGTAACCGCTTGATGAGGCATCAAGGTCATGGTGGGGCTGGAGCCTATCCTGAAACGTTTAATTTCTATTAAAAAAATAAAAATAAAAGTTTTCATACAAATAAAAAAAAAATAGAACTAAATAAACAAAATAGAAACAAATATATACAATTAAATTAGGCTGTAGGCACTGAATGAAAGTCACAGCATTTATATCAGGAAAATGTGCTGCCATCTAGATGAGAATATTTGGTGCACAAATTTGAAGCCAGTTTTCACTAAATGTATCTAAATTATTATTTTGCTTTCTGCTCTTATCACTCCAGTTTTCCAAAGTTTATAGAGAACCAAAGACGTTCTCAAAGATTCTAAAATAAAGTGCAAATTAAACAAATTGAATGCAACACTCTGTGGTTAGCTCTTACGTTGATTGGTATTGGCTTTATGGGGTATTTAATGTCGCATTATCATCTCAGGGGATGCATCTATATGTGTGTTTCTTTCTCCTTTTTTTAACTACAGGATTAAGAGCTGTAAAGATTATTACCAAATTCTTGGAGTTGAAAAGACCGCCTCTGAGGAGGATCTTAAAAAGGCTTACCGAAAGCTGGCTCTGAAATTTCACCCAGATAAAAATCACGCACCTGGAGCCACAGAGGCATTTAAAGGTAAATTGAAAGTAATCTTCAGTGCTGCTCTATGGAGGACATGTAAATGTAACCTCGCTAAGTGCAAATTTTTGTGGGTTCGTTGTGTTTTTCAGCTATTGGTAATGCCTACGCTGTACTGAGTAACACTGAGAAACGAAGGCAATATGACCAGTATGGAGAGGAGAGAACACACCCGAGCAGACATAGACACCATCGTGATTTCGAAGCAGATATCTCACCTGAGGACCTCTTCAACATGTTCTTTGGAGGGGGCTTCCCATCAAGTAAGTACAGACCGGACAAACAAAGGCGCCATCATTTAGCCTCGTGTCTTTGTATCTTGTCTTGTACTGTTGGCTCTACTCATACCTTATCAGCTATCACTCTCTGGCCAGAGTGATTGAGTTTACTGAGCAGTTGTTTCCTTACGTTTTCTCTATACTTGCACTGCAGTGTAATGAAATGTTTATGCTTTGTAATTAAGCCCCGGCTTTGGTCAAACAGAGCAGACCGAGACCGCAATGTAATTTTTAATCATTTATTGTCTTCAACTCTTCTTAGGTAATGTACACGTTTACAGAAATGGAAGAATGCACTTTGCACATCATAATAGGCAAGAAAGACGAGAACAACAGAGAGATGTAAGTCCCGTCTGTATTACTTTGATCACACTTTTTGTACCGACTGCTGTCACATGCTCTGTGATCTGTAATAACACTGTGGGGTCTTCTTTCTCTCTGGACAGGGGGGTCTGGCTCTGTTTGTCCAGCTGATGCCCATCTTAATCCTCATCATTGTTTCCGCTCTCAGCCAGATGATGGTCACCCAGCCTCCTTATAGCCTTAGCTACCGCCCGTAAGTGGTTTACCGCTCCAAGCTTTCTGAGGTTGTGTGCAAATGTCTCAACATCTGTCTCACTCTTGTTTTCTTCTATCTTTTCTCTACATAAGGTCAGCTGGACATATTCACAAAAGGCATACATCGAATTTGAAGGTCCCTTTTTATGTGGGAGACCGCTTCAATGAAGAATTTTCTGGGAATAACCTGAAGAATGTCGAGAGGAGTGTAGAAGAAGACTATATCTCCAACCTCAGAAACAATTGTTGGAAGGAGAAACAGCAGAGTAAGTTCAAACTGCACTGAACATTCATATGAATTATCGGTTAATGTGCCTGTTATTCGTCAGAGAACATTGAAAATTGTTTAGGCTGGAGTTTACGTATTTTAATAGTTTTTGTCCGAGCCACAGTCCCAAACTTAAACATATTTAATTTACCAGAAAATAGTCACATTTGCCGCCTGGGAACAGTGAATTCATTCATATTTTTGCTCATTTTAACTTTTCTTTCAGTGAATTCATTCATATTTTTGCTCATTTTAACTTTTCTTTTCTATGTCTGGTGTGTTCTTAGTTCATCGTTAAAATAAAATAACACTGTGTGCTCATTACAGCAGCCTCCAGTGGAACGATTTAACACTTTGAATTGTGTGATTTCATATTTAGAAAGTAGTTGATTGTGACCCAGCGTACTGACATACTCTCCTCTTGTACTTCCAGAGGAAGGCTTACTGTACCGTGCTCGTTACTTTGGGGATTCTGAGCTGTACCAAAGGGCACAGAGGATGGGGACTCCCAGCTGTTCCAGATTATCTGAGATTCAGGTTATACTGGATGGATAGAAACCACTTGCACACACACACGGGTAAATTGCCACTCAATGCAACAGCACACTCCAGTGGTATTCATATTAGTCGTTTTCCAAAGCATACTGTATGTTTTTGGAAAGATTCCCAACCTTCCAGGCTTATAAATCCCGACTAATAAATGATCTTCAACATGTAATCCATCACTGCGAGCATTCAGTCAGCGTTATTTTAGTCTGTTAACTTATTGACACGTTGTAGCGCAGTCGCAAGCAAGCACTGACACCTGATCTCAAAGGGTCAGCTGTGCCGTCTCAGATGTCGGTGGTTTCCCACAGGCATTTTACTACATCAACAAGAAGAGAAACATTGCCGAAAGGTTGGAAATACTTCTTTAAAACATTGTACGAATTGGCTAAATGATGCACAGTTAGATGAAGTTTGAAATAGTAGTAGTCAGGCGGCTGAAACGTGCAAGATTGTGAGTACAATCAATTTTTTTGGTAGCTGTTCCACTGATACAGAGCATTACATAGGCGATAGTGATATTGAATGATTAGTGATGAAAGTTCATCCTATGTAGCGTGACTTCTGCATCACTATCACTGACTCTTTTGCTTTCTTTCTTCTTCTTTTTTTTTAGGTTCATCTGTACTTGAATCAAATTAGAAGAAATCGGTCGGAGCCCACTCAAATTTGGAGCATATTTCTGCAGCAAACCAAGAGAATCAAACATGCCTTATGTGCAGTGGGCAGCAGACCTCATCAGGGAACCTCTCTGCAACTTGGTGTAGATTGACTTCCTGTAGAACTGTGAGAAGCTTTGAGTTGACTGCTGACATTTTCTTACTCCTAGTGTCTTCAGGACGGCGAGAGTCCGCTTGGCTGTCACGGTGGAAAGTAAGCGCGTAGTTGTCTATTTGAACGGTAAACAAAGCTGCTAAGATAAGCTTTCTCTGTCCCAGTCTTTTTGTTTTTCCTTTTAACATTTTGAGAAACCTCATGGCCTTCTCATAGACAGATGTCTGAGCCACTCACAAGGAAAGTGTGTAATTTTTATAGTTCTTACCAATGTAAATATTCATTTTACTTTTAACAGTGCAGGGTTTATTGGAGTTAATATCATTTATTATAATGTTATGTGGATTTGCTTGTAGCCTGTTGGATAATAGTATTGAAAATTGTTGCACAAATAAAAGTAAACCATATTTATTAAATTAACATGCTAAAATTGTATGAAAGTTTCTTTGAATTAAATTTGTCCAATGGTCGACTGGTGCATATTTTCTCTTAACAAACAGACTAACATGCTGTTTACAAGCAGGTATTATGTTTATCGTGTTCACTATCCTGGAGTCTGCATGGGTTCTCCGGCTTCATCCCACAGTCCAAAGACGTGCACTCAACAGATTAATTGGTGTCTCTAAATTCCTCATAGGCGTGAATGTGAGCGTGAATGCATGTCGCACCCTGTGATGAACTGGCGACTTGTCCAGTGTGTACCCCGTCTCTCACCTTAAGTCAAACAGGATAGGCTCAAACCACCTGCAACCATGATGAGGATAAGCGGTTAAAGAAAATACATGAATGTATGTATAATAAATAACTCAAACTAAGTTGCAGTTCTGCAGATATGAATCAGAAAAGTATTGGACACATTTTGGCTTTTGATGGAATCAAAGTGATTACCATTCATTATAAGGAGGACATTAAGGTCTGTATCAAATTGAGGACAGTCCCTCTAATAGCTGAGACATTTCACTCATAGGCTATAAATGTGATCTGCCACCTGCTGGTGGCACTAAAAACGTTAGGGAGTATCACCAAAGCGTTTAGGATTCATCATCATCATGTAATGGTTTTAATATATAAATACTTCATTGTGGACTAAAGTGTGGTGGGCCAACAGTCTGACATTGCCATCTTTAGAGCCACACACTTACACTCTTATGTGCGCCTATGACAAGTGTTTAATTGATCGTGAGTAATGAGAAAAGTCAGCACAAGTTTTTTTATAGAAAATAATTTATTTGCTTGCATAAGTCGTTGAAAATACAAAACACAAGTTTCAAGGTTATATTTGACTGTCAAATACAAAAGCCATTCCCTCAAAACAGTGGGATTCACATTCATAGGAAGCACACTAAACCCATGTTCAAACACGAGTCTTCCCTGTTGAGTCACCTGCAATCAGGTGAGTAGCTGCCATAAGACATAAGTTGGCCTTGATTCACAAGAAATACACCAACAAAGACACCTATGTGTTAGGTCAGTGCCGTTTGAGAGCTTTGGCGATGTCTAAAAGACTTATATACTTCACGGTATATATGAATTCAATTCTGCTTATCAGGGACAAGAGCGCTTGGTCAGCAGCACTCCTCAATCAGCAGCTCCCCCGAACAATAGAGTTTTCTCTTGATAGCCCTGAAGCTCGTACTCAGCCTCAGAGTGTTCTGATGTCTTACAGATGTCGCAGACATCTGTTGTGACTTGCTAACCTTGAAGAGCCTCTGAACTTTAGGCCACAGTCCACCGGACTCGAGCCTCAACACCAGAGTCACATGAAATGTTGGGACCAGGGTGGCATCCACTGCTATTTGGTCCACAAAGCACAGAGGGCCCTGGTCTTCTCTGTCCACACACAGGTCAATTAGGGCTCCCTTGAGGCCACACGGTTCACTTAGAGCCAAGTGGAGCAGTTCTTGGCTGATGTTGTGCAGTAAAAAGTCAGGTAAGATGAGTTTGGAGCAGCCCAGGGTGTCTGATGCATCGTGCAGACATTGCGATATAGTTGAGACAACCTCTGTAGCCAACGTCTCCTCCAGGGGATAACAGAAGAAACTACTGTCTAGTTCTGACAGGGACATGTCTGCAACAGATCCTGAAACAATAAAAATATATATAGGTTAGAGTCTTGTCTGGTAGTGCAGGACTCATCCTAGAAAGGGGGCCTCAGAGTCTCTGCCTCCTTTAACTTCTTTGTACTTTGTCAGTCTCTTTGCAGTGCAAGAACAACACAAATAAAACTGAAATACTTGAACAAAAGACAGTGAGACAAAAGGCTGCAACACTCACCAGTTTCACTCCTGCTGCACTGCTGATCTACTGTGACTGTGCTCTGATTGATCCCCTTCAGCTCGGTCAGCTTCTGCAGCAGACTGCCCCAGGACAGGCGCTTTGTGACCCTGTCCTCCGCTGGAGACGGAGGAAAGCTTCCATCCAGAGAGTGATCGCAAGAAAAAGACATGTTTGACAAACTAACAAGACAAAAGATAGTAAGAAAAAAAAAGTGCAACGGTGTCTCTGAAGCAACTCCTCCTGAGCCAGACCAGCTGGAAAACACACACTGAGACAATGGAACAAAGCGTTAAATACCCAAGCCTGAAGGCTCCGCCCATGGGATTTCTCAACCAATCATGCTTTAGCGCACGTTCTCAGCTCTCTACCCTGCCTGGTAACATTTTTGGCCCCTTTGATGAGACCCCCCTCCCCGGAACCCTGCAGACCATCGACCCCCCCATCCAAACTTCTATACATTAATGTATGTTTTTTTCTAAAGTAGTACCACTATTAAAAATAAATAAATAAACGACTGATCAGTGCCAGAGGCCGTGAGACAATAAGAAAAGGATACACCCCCTAAGATTTAGGACAAAAAAAGAGAAATTAGGAAAGAGCTGTGGAGAGACCCACTGACGTGAATGGCAGCTCAGGCTGACACGTATCTCACGTACTCCTCACGCGTTGTCTCTTAATGATCGGGAATTTGAATGCTGACTAACTAATTTTTTTGTTGTTTTTAAAACCAGTACATCCAAAAGTTGGATTCAGTTGAGGAGTGTTTGCAAAGCCCCTGTTTACAATCCTGACGGAAGATACAGTGAATTAAGTGATGGACGATTATAATTAAAATACAGATTATAAATGAATTTTAAAAAAAAATTATTTTCAAGAAAAAATGATCTTGAATCTTTGCCACATGTTGTTGTATCTAGGTAGCATATGTATGCAGACACTTAGGTTACAAGTGTTAATTGTTTCACACGGAGTCAATAAGTTTATTTTGTGTTGGGTGTACACGACCGCTTTGATTCTTTATATGTTTTTGAATAATTAAAATAAAAGAAGAGAATTTTAGAGATTTACAAAAGTGGTCGGTCGTTTTAAAAAAAAATGTTTATTGGAAAACGTGACACGTCGCACACGTCGTCTTCAAAATCACACAGACAAGGGATAGCAGCAAGTTAGAATGACGTCATAAAAGATCAGGCTATGCCTCTGAAACAATCAGTCATGCTTACTTGGATTTTTTTAATTGTGCAATCTGAAAGTTTTAGAAACAACTTCTCTGAAAAGATGACTCATGATTTGAAACACACACACACACACACACACACACACACACACATACACACACACACACCATCCCCCACCTCTTGCAAAACTCTACTCTTACGTGGATCGAAGCTGACATCAGCTTCACTCAGAATTTGAACGTGTTTGCAGGATGTGTTTTTTCTTACAGTGGCATATATAATATAGTATATTTGTACTTGTGATCTAAAGCTGAGCAGTGTTGGGTATAGCTACTTTGGAAAGTAGTTCATTAAGTTACAACGCTACCATCAATTAAAAGTAATCTATTACGTTGCAGCGTCACCTATGAATAAAAGTAACGCGTTAGAGTACTCATGCGTTACCAAAAATGAAAAGCCCTTTGCAGCGCCTCGCAAATGCTGCAACTTAACTGACACAACACAGAAGTTGAGTGATCTCTCTGTGCTTCAGGTTTGTTAGACATGGGACCCATAGACTATATGTACGCAGTTTAATGAGGTGCTGGTTAAACACAGGCATTATAAAATGGCTGATTAAGGCTCGCTGCACATTTAACCTCAGGACCGGTCCCATTTGTCAAAATTCATTTGACCATTTTTGAAAGAAAAACAACATCCAATACTTGTAGAAATGCTCTAACTTTCTTTCTTCTTCCTTTATAAGTATAAAACTGCTTAATATAAATAGGATATGCCATATAGAACATATGTATACGTTTTTTTTTTTACTCTGCTTTTCGATATGGGATGGAAAAGCAGAACTGAGCTGTCTTTAATGGTGTAATACACTGCAAATGCAGATGATGGCACCACTGTACCATCTGCGAGTGTCAAACAATGAAGAAGCGTCCAGCAGTATTGTGTGCGTGTGTGTGTGTGTGTGTGTGTGTGTGTGTGTGTGTGTGTGTGTGTGTGTGTGTGTGTGTGTGTGTGTGTGCGTTTACACATAAAATGCCTGAATGCACCTATTGTTTCAAGTGAATACAGTCTGTAACATGCATAAGTCCATATGCATGCGCACTTTAAACCTGTTTTTTCTGCTTCTCTAACATGTCTGCACTCTGTATATGAATTGCAAATGAATCACTTAACTAAGCTTAGGCGTCTATATTACAGTATTTAGGGTAACACATTGTTTGTGCCATGTTGTTAAAAGAAAAAAAGGTAAAATGGAGATGAGGAAATAAAGCGTGACAGGCGCTGTGTTTTACAATTCAAACTGGCCTGAGAGAGCTGTTAGGCTGGCAAGCCTCAGGCTATGTAGTTCATGTATAATAAATATACTACCAAAGGTTTGTTAAGATTTTTTTTCTGGAACAATTAGCTTTAATCTGAGGTGCACTGGAGTGAATCACAAAGAAAAAACAATTTTGCATTACAAAGAGTTATTTGTTACAGTAATTGATGTGAAAATAACCTGAGCCATTATGAAGCACTTAGTTGGAGAATGCAATATATTTACACCTGAATTACCTCACATACAACCTTCTTCCACAGACTCGCCTGAATATGCTCACGTTGTTAATTAATGCAGGATGGGGTAAAAAGGGTCTCTGGATTGTGTTTGCCAGGCTGTAGCTATAGCAACAACACGCTGTTGTAAACAGGGTCCATTTGAAATGTTTTGTTGAAGCTGAAGTGCAACAATCTTGGTTGGCCTCATGTTTTTAGCATTATTCAGCCATTTCAGACGAGCTGGTTTTAACAAAAGAAGAAATATTCTTTCTTCATGGTAAATGTTATGTAGCCTCTCATTCGTCTGTCACCTGAGCCATATGTTTATCTGGAAACCCTGAAGCTCTGAGTGCAGGACTTTCTGTTTGACTTCATAAACCTGCATCACCTGAAGTTGGAGCTGGGACAGCGTTCCATTTAGGTTTTTGATTTATTGCTGGAGGAAGCAGAATAAGACCTGCACTCTCAAGGGGGTTACAGGAGAAACTGTGATGTTTGGCAAGTTTTGCTGAGATGCTCTATCCTATATCAAAGCATTAACACTTTACACACCAATTTCAAATGGCCTATGTTTTAAATGTTAGAGAGAGATCGACTGTAAGGTCTGTGGACAATCACAAAAAAGCATGACTCCATCAAGCAATGACTTTTGACTGAAATAGCCCTTTGATACAACATTACTTTCATGTTTCAAAAAAAAAACTGAACACTTATTTCATGTTGTAAAAAAAAAAGAGCCCAACAGTGCAACTTTAATGACTACAATTACAGAGCATTATGGTCAATTGATTACATGAAAACTGGAAAGTATGACATTGTATGACAGATGTAATGAAGGCATTTCAGGCTTTGTTTTATTTGATTCAAAGATTCAAGAGTTCGCAGGAACTGCAGTATGACTGGAAAAAAAATAATGAAATACGGGCACACAATAAATGCATGCTGTACAGTGTGTAAATCAATGAACATTTGCACTTCCTGTCTGGTGTTTTGATGCATTGTTATACACCTTTTCTTATGTTTCATACCAAGTTGTTTTGTCTTCTCCTGATTTTCATCTCAGGTGTTTTTTTACTGTACTTTATACTGTTTTTAAATCATTTTTTATTCCTCTTGTCAGTGGCAAGATATGAGAACTGAATGCAAATGTGTTTCCAAGAGAAGGGGTATTATTGTTTCCCTCCACTGACTATCGACTTGACATGAAACACCCAAAGGACCTGGATTATTTGTAGTTTCCCGTTTGTATTTCTTGTGCCTGTGAATGCGCCTTATTATTGATATTGATTGAATGTCATTAGGCTCAGAGGCTGCATTGCTGGGTGATAGGTGGAGGAGTAAGAAAGTCAATGCATACATGATGAGCTGTGACAACATGACATCAGAGAAAAAGATGCTGATCATTATTTATAAGTACTCTTACTGTGACTTGTCCCCAAGCAAAGCTGTCTCTCATTTTAGAACCACGTGCATTATTTAGCAGTGCTGCCAATGTTCTGTTTTTTGTATTTGGTTTTGAATAAAACAAGACCTAAGGTGCTGTTGTGACTACTCTTTGAAGCCTTAAGTATTCTGGATATTATATGTTTGGCATATTTTACAGGACCTACTCATGTTAAATGCATACTATAGTTTCTATTATTGAGAAGATCGATGCCACTCATATATCTGAAACTTAAATATGATGCAAGCACCAGCAGATAGTTCACTTAGCTCAGCACAAAGACCAGAGACAAGGAAACAGCTAGACATGACAGTCCAAGAAAACCACTTAACAACACCTAAGTTCATATTTAAGCATATTTGTTTTCAAACTTAAATTCTATTATCTTACTAATATATATATATATATATATATGTATATATATTTATCTCAGGGGAGTTTGCAGTGTTTCCCAGTTAATAAAATGATACATACATAATAATGATTATGATAATGGAGACAATAAGCTGCTAACAAAACTAAATCCTATCACTGCTGGCTAAATCACTTGGCCGCTGTAATTACCTGAGGTTTGTGCTTCACAGATAGTTAGGAAAAACAGCCATGCTACCAGCCAGCCTACAGCCACGCACACAAATGTTTAGTTTAGCATGTTAACATTTGTCAACCACACACAAAGTACAGCTGAAACTAATGGGAATGTCATTAATTACGCAGGTACTTGGTCATAAACCAAAGTATTGGACTAATTCAACTTTTGACCTGGTGATGGCTCAAGATGAAAGAACAGAGGATCACCAAGGTTATTATAATTCATCCAGAGGGGAATCCTGTCTGCAACAAATTTCATGGAAATCCATCCAATAGTTTAGTCTGGACCAAAGTGGAGGGATCACTGCTAGACTGATTCACATCCCTGGAGGCACACTGCCTGTATGGCAAAAGTACATCCAGATCTTTGTTTCCACATTGAAACATAAAGTGTGCTACAACTGAGTTGGCATCCAGCCTGAATCTGTATGACTTGCACAGTAGTTCTTGAGGTTTGCGAACTTTCAGGAAATGTACAATTAAGTAAAAGTACATTTCAAATGTAACAGCAACTTTCTAATCTCAGCAGCGTCTTTGTGATGAGAGTCCCATCGCTTATGTCTAGGCATGCAAGGCGCCCGTTTTGTTAATAAGCTTCATCTGATCTTTACTTTTTTTCTCCTTTACATCCACCCTGCAGACATTTCAGCCGACACAATTAGTCACCCTCCCTCTGCTCCACAAAGCATCAGGCCTGGGGAAACCACACTCACATGACTGACAGGGGAATATTTTCCCCAGCTTTTATAAGGAGATTACCTGAAACCCCCTATGGCTCTGTGACTCTAGGATTACTCAGCTATTTTCTCTTTAACTGGCTCCAATAAATGAGATGAACATTGTTGGCCTGTCATGTTCTGCCCTCTTCTCTCTAGATCCCAGCTCCGTGACTGTCACACCACATCTGTCTGTGGGTTCGTGACCGGGCCTTTGCCTGAATCCTAGTGCAAGCAGCCTCAAGCTTTTCCTCTAATATGTGTCTTAAAGGCTGCTCGTCACACTGCTATTTTGCTTTATCTGACTCACTGCTCTTAGTTTGATTAATGTCACTTAGAATGAAGGGGGCTGATTGCAGCAGCGAGTAGTCCAGTTCAAACTAACTGCATTATGCATATTTCTTGTTTGCACGCATAAATAATTTTGGTATAGCTGAAAAAAATGAGCACACTTGCAGTATGCATCACATTTATGTGGATTAAGCCATGCTTTGTTGCTTTCAGACACTGATTTTATCACGTCCCACTGTGCACTGTGTTTAATTTAAACAACTTCCTCTCTCTTTATCTTTGCTCGTAAACTTGATTGCATTCAGTTGAGAGATTAGATGCCCCGTCCCGTGCCTGCCTTTATTAGGAGGGCCTCAAAGACACTATTTTCAGGATGAAATAAAGATGCCATCAGTTAATCCAGCATTTCAATTACAAGCTGTCACTCAGTGTGTCTCTCTGGGGACAGGCTGAGACTGCAGCAAGGAGAGATGCAGCAGATACAGGCAGATACTGTAGCGTGGCGCAATGCAAATGCTCTGCTTCCCAGCAACATATCAGAAAACACTGTTGTTATCGGTGGGCTATCTGAACACAGCAGAACAGAGATCAACAGTAAACTAATCCAGAGTCACAGACCTCTTTGTATTGTCTACTATAGATACAGGTAACTATACCTCACTTTCCCAGCTTTATGGAGTCTTACTACCCAATTTCAGCCAGGTATGTTTCGCTATGATAGTGACAAGAAGTGCAAATCATTCTCTTTTTATGCAGACATGGACATAATGTAATAAAAGTAAAGCCTGAACATCACAAGCCAATAAAAACAGTCCTGCAGTTAATACCAAGTGCATGTTCAGTTTTTGTTGAGACAGAGATGTGTTGATTCAGCTTAATGGTAATAGACCTTTTTTCACAGCATGTGATAGCAGGAATACCACATGTGCCATTAATAACATTAATTATGGCTGCATTGCATTTAGGTGTTCCAGTTCCAGGAGCCTGATATTATGTACGCCGGCCCACTGTCGTGGCTTACTGGGACACTTAAATGGAACAGAGCCGTCGTTAATGTTATTAGTAACACCTGTGCTTTTCCTGCCATGACAAATCTAAAATGTCTGTTGTGAAATGGTACATAGAATAAGGATGTTCTACTGGTAAACAAAATAAAAATATCATTTAGTTTATAGCGTCATCCCATTATCTGATTATGTTAGACACAGTGGAGCAGAACGGTTTTTATGCAGTTAAACTTCAACTTTAATAATTATGGTACTAAAATACAAGAAATGAACATTAGTCACTCTGACTGACTGACTGACTGAAGACATTATATTTATTTAATTTTACTACTTGATTCTGCTTCTCTTCTTTAACATGAAATCATTCATCATTCTGAATAGCCATGTCAACGCAATCATCTCCATGACAACTGAGGGAACTCCATACACCGCTGAAGACTGTGAAGACTGAATCAAACAACATGGATTATGAGTTTGTGGCATTTGCAGTGTTTTTATTCAAGCTACAGTTAAAATTATTAGAAAAATCTTCATATATCATGTAAGTAACTAAACATGAAATAGTCAAGGCAGGAGTTACCAATGATACTAACTGAGGTTCAGCTCCATTCAGGTCAAACAGAGTCATGGTGCAGGGTGTTGGCTCACTGGAAGTGGCTCTGCTGCACTAAATGGAACAGAGCCTTAATCAGTAGTATTAGTAGCATTGTGAAAAGCGTCTGTTGTAAGGATTCACAGATTTTTTTCTTTCCCTCATGAGATAGTAAACTTATATTTTGCTGTTTTGGTCAAGCAGTTTGATGGTGACATCACCTGTTTTCACAATTCATAAACCAAATCATTCATCAATTAATTGATTCATTGGAAATAATCCATAAATTGCCAGTGTGCCACAGATGCCAAACAGACTGTCCCACCTGAGTTAAGTGGGGTGGGATTTGCAGGCTTGTCACGTGACTTTTGAAGGTGCAGCACGTAAACACCAACTTCACCATTAAAATGCAAATGAGTCCGTGACGTATCCACACAAACATACCAAACAGTGTCACCCAGCAGCCTGAATACTATCATCAATAAGCCTCCTCTCTCTCTCTCCTCTCTCTCACTCTCTCTCTGCCAGCAGCAGAAGAAGCATCCTATAGGCTAATCACTTGGTAGTTTCAATCCAGCCTCAGCATCCTCCTCCCCCCCTCCTAGAAGAGGAAAGCCGGTGTGTGCGAGGTGTTTTTGTCCGCTACCATGGTGGGAATTACGGATATCGTGTGCCTTCTCGTCCCGCTGGTGATGCTCGCGGGCTCTACCTTCCAGACCGACGTGAAAAACGTCAAAGAGGCGGAAAAAACGGGAAATTTCATGGAAGACGAGCAGTGGCTGTCCACCATTTCACAGTACAGCCGCAAGATCAAGCACTGGAATCGCTTCAGAGACGTAAGTCCGCCGTGTTGATTGAGAGATGCGCGTTAATGCGGTATAAGATGCGCTTGTGGTGGGGAAAACGCGCACGGCCGTTTAAAAACAGTAATAAATAGTTACCACACACTTTCTTGGCCTGATAATACACACAAAGTTGATGCTGCTGTTGGAACATAACCCACACTGTACAAACACACACACACATACTTCAGATTTTTATTTATTTTTTAAAAAGGAAAACATTCAAAAATAACCTCTGTAAGGTGGACAAAAACATATTAGGACACATCTATTGGGATAAGAAGGTAGAAATATATGAATGGATTGTGTTTACAGTATTCGCAACAAGCCTTATTTTGAATTATTCGTTTTTTAAAGACTCAAAAATACCAAACACTGACTGACTGTTTTACCTTTCTGACTTCCTCCTCAAAATTCAGTGATGTCAAAAGTTATATTTTTATTTGTACGTTTCCACGAGAGCAAAGAAGTTTTGCCAGGAATGCTATGTCAACATGAAAGTACAGTTGCAAACACAAACCATATGTACTCTTACTACTCTTCCCTTGTGTAGTGTATGGGGCCTTGGATAATCATAAGCAATTCATGTTTTAGTCCCAGTTGCACAGCAGGAGCAACACAGACCTATTCCATCATACCGCCTTTAATATGGGTTACCTCAGATGTGCTTCCAGACGTGTCCCGGGAGATTTCACAAACAAGAGAATTAAGTAATTAGAGCAGAGGGGCAGTGATTGATTGATGTGCATAGTCACCTACTGAACAGACTGAACTGGGTTGCAGGGATTGATTAAAGCCCGCAGGGTATGCACGGTGATATATTGCTGTGTCTGTAAATGTATGGACGTAGTTTTGCTTCCAGCTCTGTGAGATGATTACTAATGATCCCAATAGGATTTGGACAATAGTGCAGTCGGATTATGTTCCATATAAGTCCTGTTAATTGGGTTTTAATTGATCTAGAGTGGTTACTAGCACGTGATAGGTATCATTATTGGATTTGAAATGTGAGCAGTTGACTTCAGCTTGAGCAATCTGTATGAGAACAATGCCATATCTTCTCATGAGGAGCCTTTTCAAAATAATAACCATCCTAGAGAGGCTGTGGTGTCATTTTTGATCTACGTTCATACGCCCCCTTAAATCACAGGTCATGAACATCCCTGAAGAAAAGGTGAAAATTGCCACCAGCCACTCCTCCTGGGATTGGATTACTCTGATTACTTTAAGAGAATGTCCTTTGGAACTGGACTTAGGGAAGTAATGAAATCGTGGGCATTGAAAGATTAAGTCAGAATTATTGTGGGATTATAACTCACTCGATGTTGTTCTATATTTACACAGCTCTCATCCAAAATGTTAATTAGAGTCTGAATTCACACGGTTATTGCCCGTGCACACAAAAAAAAAATCCCTACTTCTAAGAGTGAATAAAAACAAAACACACATGTGGAGCATCTTCAAGATGTAAACAGTTCGGGGGAAGTGGGAGAATCTTTTTAACATTGTTTAAAGGGTTGCCATCTAGTATAAAGATGTCACTTTCCCGCCCTGCTTTTCCCCCTTTTTCCCTCAATTTAACATCAAAGCTGCTGTGCAACACAAACAACCCCTGCACTGTATCTCTTTCATGATCATTATTCCCAGAGGTGATTGTCTAAGCGTGCGAGTGTGAGCGCTTATGCAGTTATGCAAGTGCATAAGCATGATTTTGTTAGGGCTGTTGCTTTTCTGCGTGTTTGTGCATTGAAGGGCAGGAGTGGTGGTGGTGCTGGTGGTGGTGGTGGTGGAGGTGTCTCTGGTGGTGATGATGATGATGACAGCAGAAACATCAGAGGAGCGAACCACTGAACCTCCCCGGGGGAATTGCTTTGATTTCAGCTTGCTGCCGTAGCAACAGCGGTCTCCGTGTTATGGTGTTGAAATGGAGCATGTATCACTGAGGGTTTGATGACTCTATTCCCATCACCAGTCCTGCTTCAGGGTGGAGGAAATCAGTGGAAACATCCTTTATTCACATCATTCAAACTGTGAACTTCTTCAACTGAAACCATTTGTGCAACCAACTAGCATTTTCATGATGATCCCTAATGAGAGTTGCTGAATATTGATTGCCGGTATAATGAACATTTAATTGGTGCTGCGCCGTGTTTGTCTTTGAGCTAAAAAAAAAAATCTGAACTAGAAAATGAGCAGTTCAGTCTCTGAGGATTATTTGGTTGATGTATAAAGGACTGCCCGTGACACAGTTACAGGTATTCAGATTACACAAATTGATGTTGACTGGCACTGTCCTCTGAGAGCTGAATGCTGAATATTAATCCAGCACTGGAAAGCAATAATCAAAGCTGCACAACATGAAAGATGAGCTCTTTCGTTCTCCCTTTTGTATGTGCACGCAAACACACTCACACACTGAAACACACACAATACATAGGCTGCAGAAGGCGCACTGTAAATATTTAATATTTATTATTCTCTTACGAAATATAAAAGCAGAATCAGGATAAGAGGATCTTTTACTTTCAATAAAAATAGCTCCAACACTTCAATTCAATTTTATTTCATGGGAAAGACAAGGCGATTAGATTTAACAGTTACAGTCAACAAATAATAAAATGGGATACCTTCAATCCTTTAATCTGACAGGTGCACTCAACATTTCATCTCACTAATGCACCAAATCCAGGAAAAAAAGGAGCAGGGAGGCAGCCATGGTAACTGAATGCAGAGTTGTTATTTTAACCCAGACAAGACAGGCTTCCCTGGTGTTAATTGCTCAATTCTTACGAGGGTTATTTAATTTGAGCTCATATTAAAATAGATACAACATGTAATATTTAATTGTATTTCTTAATTTTGTGCTGTTATCATTTATTTGTTTATCATTATGTATTTCTGACTAGAGAGGCTGACCAAGAAAAAGAAAGTTTGGTCAGGCAGACGAGCAAAAGCAAAAAGGAGACATAAAAATACATCTTGTTGTTCATCATGTATTTTATTTTAAGCATTTTTACGAACAGTTGCTGAATAAAACTTGCTCGGCACACAGACATTCAGAGACTCAATCATAGGGACAATTAAATGTCAACTGGGATCATCCCACCAGTCGAGGCACTGTCTATTTTCACTTCAGTATGAAATTAAATAGCTCAGGACTTATGCATTTTAGGCATAGCGGATCCAATTTGGTATGTCTACTAAAGGCAAATCAACAGTAAATTCAATTTTTTGCTCAACTTCCCTTGTAAAAATGATACTGTCCATGAAACCGGCAAGCCATGAAATTGGTCTGGTGTTTTATTTCTGTTGATTTAAGATAAACTCAGATATATACTTAAAAATGGATGATGATTAGGACACAGCAATCCAAGTTCACCCAGAATGAGGCTGTTTATTGTCGGCATCCATCATGCGTGCCAGTATATGAACATGAACAGAAATTATGTGATTTTTGTTCAATAATTTTCTCTGCATCCCATTCGGAACTGTCTGTGTCTGGTAAATCCTTATCTTAAAAACGCATGCCTCTGCAGTCGGGCAGCTCTGGACCACCCAGAACCAATCCTGCCTGCACCTGTTATCCATTCAGTTCATTTTTCAGGAACAGAAAACACTCTGTGCCAGCACAAAAACATCAGATCCCCTGTCAGTGCCAGTGTATAAAATTCGCAGAATGGAAGGAGCAGTTGCGGCAGGTTCTGGCAACCTGGCAAGAACATTTGATGGGGGGTTTACTTTAGCTACTTATACTGGCCTGACTGATTTTAACCTCTCGTGCTCTTAAACTGGTGCCAGTCCAGCAGAATTTTAACACTTTGTGATTGTCTTAAACTGGTGCCAGTCCAGCAGAATTTTAACACTTTGTGATTGCGGGCGTAACCGCCAGTGCTCCTTTTTATCATTTCACCATAGCGCACAAAACATAATTGTGGATAATGGCATCTGTAACACTGGAGCCAAATACTCCATTAAAGACTATCTAGATGGACAGTAAATTATCATCACTATCCCTGCGCTCAGTCTAGCTTTCATATCACACAACTACCCCATGCTTTCTGAAATTAGAATAGACCTCTACTGATGCATTAATGCCACGAATGATAATAACAGAATATCAGAAATCCATTAGTCTATCTGGTCATGCTTTGCGTGCTCTGGCATGAGTCGTTGCTTGTCATACTCTCTCCAAGAGGCTGCAAACGTGCAGAGCTCTGTTGGCAGTGCAGATGGAGTGCACCTCGGTCACTTCTAACAGTTATGGTAGAGATGATGCGGCTGTCCGGGGTTTGGGTTTGACGGACTACTGGTGCGCTGTGGGGTGCCTTGGCTGGCTACCAGAGGCCTAGGTGGGCTGTAATTGAGTAGAAGGGGGGAAAAAAAACAGCCTTTCATCATGCCCTGCTTGCACGGCTACAGCTGCTTCCCACTGCAGTATAATAGCCACAGCTGAAGGGCACAGGTGCCGCAGAGAAACAGGGAGAGGACTTTGTAAGTAGTGAAGAAAGGTGATAAATATCAAATTTCTTAGCAGATGCAATTCTATACAAAATTGAATAAACGCATACGGTTGTGATTAATAGCCGCAGGAAAACACGCTGGCTCTTTAAGGCAACCGTTTGTGCGGTATTTTTTCTGACTGATGCTAGAAATCCCTGCATGCCAGCAGTTGCATTTCATATGCATGACTTCTCGGAGTGACCTGCTTCTGTGTTGGCTACACATGGGAGCCGGTATGCCAAATAGGTTGTTTGCTGCAGAGAACACCTGACATCCAGGAATCTGCTTATAATGAGCTCAATGTGGGATACTTCCAATGTAGTTAGAAAATCTGTGTGTAAACAGCACAATTATCACCATCTGTAAAGAGCCCAAATTTGTTTGAATGGTGCATTAGTGTGATGGTTCTTTGAATTCAGATGCAAAACAGGACATTTTGAAACTCAGGAGATGTATTTGTTTCATGATTAGCTCTCATTTGAAAATGCACTACACCTCTTAACTTATTATGGGGCTGTGTAAGGCAGGTTCAATAAATCACACCTTCTTTTTCCTAAAACTAACAATAACTCTAAGTGGCAGTGGCTGTCCCCACAGTAAATGCCACCCAAGTGTTATTACCTTTGGGCTTGGGCCAAACTGACTCACAGCCAGCGTAAGCTCAGCTCCTGTAGGTGCAGTGAGCTTGTTGAGAAAATGTTGTGCTGTAATCAAAGTCAGAAAAACATGCAGACACAGATAGATGGAAACAGAAACCCACAGTGTTTGGAGCCGAGATTTGTTTTTGTTTTGAAAGGAGCTGGGTTCTCATGGTCAGAACTAAGGCAAAGACATACCATGACTTGCAGGATTTTTCCACATGTTCAAGCAGTGTGCATAGATGGATCACTGACAGTATAAAGAATGGCCGTATCCGTGACGTCACCCACAGGTTTCTGAAGAGCTGTTTGAAGCTCAAAATCTGTGGTTCTGACAGCTGCCATGTTGGTAGTCCTGCCTCTTCCCCCTCCCGGCTAATCGAAAAATCAGTAAAGGGTCATCAGTGGACCTGGGGCGGGCTGAATGATGCCTGGGTGCTCAAATAAGCCATATGTAACTGCACCCACTCAATCAAAGCGGCCACACCGTTTATTATGTATAACTTTAAGCTTTAATATAGCTATAAAGACTGAAACTGTTTTTTTGTACCAGGCTGTAAACATGTTTATTTCTGCTGTGGAGTTGGGCATTGGAGTTGGAGCTTGCTCAAAGTCCAGCACACTTCCTGGGGGACTTGGCATAGAGCGATACTCCATAATATATAGGAAGTTTCATACCCACTCCAAAACAAAAATCTAAGAGCCAAAGATTAAGCAGTGCATTAAACAGTGTGTTTGTCGACTCTAACGTAAAGCTGCATAAGCATGTCAGGCTTACTAGCTCACTATGTACAGTACCAAGCTAAATTGACGCTCCAAGCCCAGAAGCATTTAAAACTAGATTATTGTAGATAAGTTGTACGTCTATTGTGTTGTATTTCCCCACCATGGAAACCAGTCCTGAATGCTGCTATATCAGTGTTTAGGTTAATGTTAGCGACCCTGCTCTGCTCAGTATTGGATTTGGGAAAGTTTACGCTCCACACATCACACATTTATTGTCATTGTAAACTTTGGGAACGTGAAGCTTGACATTGACAGGCTAGCTAAGGAAATGTTTCATGAATTGCACTTTAATTAATTAACGAATGAACTCATTAGCAGCATTAGATAATAAGTTTGATGACTGGACTTGTTGCCTTTTCCACAAGATGAGCCATGTGTCAGTCTACTGCTTTTGCTGATCTGGTTCTGGTTGACTCTCTTATTCGATTACATGATTTTAGTCTCCCCTGTCTCAAATCATTGTCTGATTTTTATCCTTCTTGTAGCCCTTACTAAGGCAGTTTCATTGATTTTCCATTGTTGTGCGTGTCTGTTTTTCGGTTGAGCTCGATGTTTTCAGTGAAGTGTGAAGGTTCTTGCTGTTTGTACCAGATTCTCCCGTGAGTTGCAGACTGTTTTCTTATTCCCCGCAGGGTCCTGAAAGGCACAAGGTCTGATTTTATTTATAGATAGTGAGTACAGAGCTGGCATGAGTGCAAAGAGACTTTGTGGACTAAGTGTGATTTTTATAGCTGTGTGTGTGTGTGTGTGTGTGTGTGTGTGTGTGTGTGTGTGTGTGTGTGTCTGTGTGCATGCAAAAGACAAAGAAAGAAAAAATTCAAACTCATCACAGATATGCATCAGAGTTTCTGTGAAATTCAGTGAAACCCGACATTTTTTTTGTTCTGTACCTTTGAATATGTATCCAGCGAGATGGAAAAAGCAATTCACCATTTACATAACTGAGCCCGATTTTCAGCCAGGTTTCGTATTCGACCTTTTATTCATCCTTTTCTGTCACAGTGTTTCTGACGTCACTCAACCCTACTTGAGCGTGAAGACTGATATTAAAGCCTCTCTTGAACAAGGCAGGAAATTACAATGAATAATGGAAAATATCTATAGCATTTAAGTGTCAAGCCACTCAGTGCAGACTTAAATGAAGACCCTTTCCATTCACCACCTTCAGTATGAAAGAACAAATAGGGAGAAGTGCAATGAAGACAATATGTGTATATACTGTATAAGCATGTTTAAAGATAGAAATCTATCTGCAAGTATAAGAAACATGTAAATTATTTATTTTAAATTAGATTTTCAGGAGGGCCAACATGCTCGGTTGTGATTGCTTTTTGTTTGAGCAGCCTGGCGCACACAGTCCACGTTTGGATATGCTTGGCTTACGCATCTGATTTATACGTGGACACAAACATAACCACAACCTGAACTTTGCAGGGAGCATTATTGCCTACAACCCCAGTTGAATTGCTCACGTGGTACACAGAAAAGAACCATGCAGTAACTCAGTCTTCATTGTTGAGACTTGAAACTTTCTCCTGCAATCCACAAACACTGTCCATCTGGTGTTATATTTGTGTTTTGTGGTCTAAAGGTCCTGTGTGTAGGATTTAGTGGTATCTAGCAGTGTAGTTGTGGATTGCAACCCTCTCATTTCACGTTCTCCTCCCTAGTGTGATGGAGAAACTACAGTGGCTGCAAAACACTTGAAAAACAAAGATGCTCCCAGTGCTTAGTTTGTCTGTTCTGTTGTCGTGGCTACTGTAGAAACAGTTCAACATTACACTCTATGAAAGAGGAACCATGGCATCTGTAGATATAAAAGACTAATTTTAAAGTAACAAAAACAAAACGTTTTTTATTTTACACTAATGAAAATATTGTTTCTGTCATATCCTGTAAAATTAGTCCCATTAGACACAATCTCCCTATTGTGAAATACTATACTGCTTATCCAGACAGATACTACCTGACGTACATAGAGACTAAAGAGATTTTCTACTTATTTAATCCACTTGAACAGAAGGATGTCAGTGCACAAGAATAAACATAATATAGTATAAGTCATAGAGAAACCCACAATTTACAGTAGCATTAAAATGTAGGTTAAAAATAAATGAGACGTGTTAATATCAATTTTTTTTGTTATTTATTTCATTTGTCAGGAGTATAATATTTAAACCCAGCTCCATTTGAACTGAGGGATTATTATAATATATATGATAATGAAGTCAAGTTTGCAGTCACTAGATCTTCATGTGGGCAAATCTCAAAGTTAAAAACTTAAACCCTCAGAGAGTCTGATGTCCTGTACCTTTGAATATATATCTAGTGAAATGGAAAAAGCTATTCACCATTTACACCACATTTTTGACTCCTCCTTTATTAATATATATAAATATATTTAATCTATATATTTCACTGTGCTTTCCAAGATAATCTTTGTAAAACAAAAACATGCAGGCAACATGCATTAGTATTTTATCTTTGACAGTTCTAGTGTCTTTTCAGGAGAATATTAACTGGATCTTCAGGTGTGGCAGTCCGTGTACAGCCTGAGAGAAACTCCTCAAGCACTCTGTGCCACACCTGGATGGAACCCAATTTAGTTAGAAATAAATATTTTCATGTCTAATTTATCCTGGGACTCTTAGTAGTAACCTCTGCTCTACATCATCGTTTCATCTCCACCCTTATTTTACCCATCGATCTATTTCCCAAAAGTACTAACCCCCGTTTCACCTTTTACTTATCTGGTTTTCCCAGCTCTCTTACATAAGCCTTTGCTCTTGACTGCGTCCTGTAAGGGAAGCAGACCAGCCTCTCAGCGTTTGATTCTCTGCCTCTGCTCTGTTCACAGCCCTGCATGCATGCAGAAATACAGGAATCAGCAGGCCTGCTTCTCATGCCCTGCAGCCCAGTGTGCATGAAGATAAGTGGAGAACATATAGGATGAAAACATTATTGAGGGGGTTTTATTTCATCTCAGGTATGCCTCGTGTGATCTGTAAACCAAAGAGAGGCTGTGAACAGCAACTCAGTCTTTATGTGAATCTCTAGGTGGGAGGAAGTGAAACAATTCTGTATGTAGCATTGCTGCTGAAGACAACCTCGGGGCAATGTAATATTTTATTTCTCAGCTTTATTTCATCAGATTTTCGGGGTTATATCTTGTACTGCAACAATATCCAGCAGAGTTTATTTCAGTCGTGTGCTTCCACAAGATTTTCATTGACGTAAAATAAAACATGTGCACTTGTCTTGACATTTTAAAAAGAGATTTTTATTGCACTTTTTTTTAAATGTTGAAAACATTAACCGTTTGCACACTTTTAAGCTGAAATAAAGGAGCTTCCCCACTGGCTGATCAGTTCATTTATGCTTTCCATTTGAGAGAAATCCTCGCCGTACACGGCCATTATCTCTGTGTCCTAAACTCGTATTTGAAAGGGCTCTTGTATTGTTTTAAGTTTAGCCTTCAGCTGCAGAAGTGGTGGGCATGCAGGCTACTCGATGAGGTCTGAAGAGAGATTACAGTGAGGAGGACCGTCCGTTATGAGTGGCACTCATTCTGCAACACAGGTCACTGTCTCGCACATGTACTGTGACAGAAATACATATTTCTGACACCTGGATGGATGGATGGATGGACAAAACATCAGAGTTTAACACGAGATTGCTATGACCTTTCCATTTAATACCACATTAGTTTCCTTCAACCCTGACCATGATTGTTCTATAACCTTAATCCAGTGGTTATTATTGTAACCATGAGAATGGTCCCCTTCACAAAGCACTGTTTTTCTAACCAATTTGTGTTTTTTTTATTACTCAAACCATGATTCTTATCTAACCCTAGCCAAGTGGTTTTTGGTTCAAACCCGAACCGCAGTTTTATTTCTCATTAGTCATGCTTATATTTACAGACTGGGACCTCCCTTGATGCTCCTATTTACATTGCAGCAGCTCTGAGGCTTTTTCACCTCACTTATAAAAAGGTTTCCAGCTATAGAAACACTGTCATACATGAAAACCGGGGATTGGGGTCTGCGTGGGCTGAATTACTGTTATTACTGCATGAATTTTATAACCCCTAGTGCTGCTGCTCTGCGTGGGTTTGATGTATCCACTGAAGGCACATATTAACATTAATTGTGAGAAAAGGTCAAGTATAAACCTTCATCTGGCAGACGAGCCCGCACAGATCTCCACACGAGCGTGTTCTTACTGTGTCCTTTTCGTTACTGACAAGGCCATGTCGCATTGAACAAACCCCACAGGATAACCACAGTGAACAAACAGTGCATCTGACAGCTGACATTTACCTAGAATCACCTGTCAGTCACACACACGGCCAGTCAGATAGACACACATACACCCCATCAACCAGTTTCCAGTTTGTTTTTCTTCGTCAGTCCACCCAACAAGCACAATATCTTTTACACCTTATGTTTACACTGCAGATCCTCATGAGCAGAGCCCAATTTCACAGAGGACAGGCTCATCGGGCCGCGATCTTCCACCCCCACCGATATGAGGGATTGTGATCTGTCAATCAGTACTGTGAAGCTCACAACAGGGTGCGCCACAGTCTACCATGTTTGATGTGCAGGATAAGCCTCCCCTGCTCTGTTTAACAAGAGGAGATCTTTCTGATGTTATCAGGTAGATCACAGAGCTCCTGGATGGAGTGTTTTCAACTCTCAGCTTGCTTCCTTTAATCACTTCTGAAAAAAAAAAACCCCAAAACCCAGCAGTCTTTTCTTCATAGTTTTGGTCTGTGAGTCATTTTTTCGAGTGATATAACTCCTCTGCTGTGTGCCAAACTTGTCACCGCGCCCTGCATCTTATGCTCGCTTCCATTGTACACTCAGGAGGATTTATCCCCCACCTCCCTCAACCCCACCCCAAATACATTTTCCGCAGCTTCTCTTCTATGAAATCATTGATTTCCAGTCCTGTCAGCGCAGCAGGACACTTCCCTCATCGGCCTTGGCAGAAACACAAATAGAGAAAGGCTGCTAAATAATGCAGGAGCTGAAGCATCAATAAGAGAGACATGGGAGGCGTCAGATTAATGGCCAGGTCGTAAACTCTTTGAGGTCTTACCCTGCTAATGCGCGACTCCATCAAGCCCAACAAGGTTAAACAACATAACCGGCGATCATTCATGAAGCTCAACTGGAGTGTTGAGTTAGAATCCAGACACGAGACGGTTTACTGGAAGTGATTTTTCTGTCATTGAGCGGGGTGGGGGAATAAGCACGGCACTGCAGCAACTAGAGGATGAGCAGAGCACAGATTTCAACGCTCGAGTGTAGTCTTTGCCAGTGATGAAAATATTTACCTCTGTGAAATAAAACTGTGAGGGTCAAAGAAGAAGGTCCCAGCTTTCATGAGGGCTGCTTATTTCATGTCAGGATTTATCACCTTACGAGGAGCTGTTTGGCACACGCTTCCAGTACAGTAAATGTTTACGGTGATGAGTAAGTCAGTGTTAAGGTGTGTAGGCAGTTGTAAATATCTTGAAATTACTCATGTTTATTATTTAAGACACAGCAATATAAAAAAGCTTTACATCTGTCCTGCCTCCTGCAGAATTTCCTCATATTTGAAGGAAATACAGTCATAAGTGTGTTTAATTAAACCCTATTGTGAATTTTGGGCTCTGTCTTTTTCTATATTTGTTTAATATTAAAGGCCGTGAAAACATCTTTGCTCCATCAGCTTCTCATTTAGCTTTTTTTTCTTCTTTTTTTTAGAGCAGGATTTAGGAAAAAGCAATGGCTGTGCACCAATCAGAGTTCAGCCACATCAAAATGTGAGGACAGTTGTGTAAATAGACCTTTTTTCACAGCAGGCATGAGGTAGTCGGGTCAGCGCAGATGTTTCCAATGATACTTATTACGGTAGTGTTTTATTTATTGCAGCAGAGCCAGCTCCAGTTGCACCACAACAGCACCCTGACTCTGATTGACCTGAATGGAACGGGACCTTAATTAGTATCATTGGAAACACCCTACTATCTTATTTCATGTCAAACTGGCTGCTGTCTAACCAAACACAAAGTCCTGATGAAGCACATAATCTGAGTGTTAAAAAGTGTTTTCAGGGGCTTTATGGGGCCTTTCAATGTCACTGAATGCAGCTTAATACCCTGTATCTAAAGAAAAAAAACACTTTTCTTCACTAATATTTCCTCTTTTCTCTCCCTTTGCTGTCATTTCACCAGGAGGTAGAGGTCAGTTCTCTTCAGATTTTCTACTACGCTTCTTTCAGCTGCCTTTTGTGAAAAGTCTTTTCTCGTTCGTGACTCATCCATTTGTCTTTTTTGTGTGTCTTTATCTCTGCCTCTCCATCCAACTTCCATCTGTTTCTGTTTTCTTTGTTCAAATCTCCTCTTCAATTTACCCATTTTAATTAGAACGATTAATGTTCTAATTAAGTGTGTGTGTTTGGGGGGGGCAGAGCACTTAAAAGGAAGCTCACCCCCCCATGCCTGTATGTGAGACATAAGGCATCAGGTGCAGATTTGTTGAGCTCATTTTCATACAGACGTGCAGCCACAGTACATACCCATCTGTCTCTGGGGTGATTCACTTGGCTAATTATCATGCTGCAAGACTAATGTACACATTATAATCAGTGTGCAATTGACTTCACCATGAAGATGACAGAGTGGTAATATGTAATGCTACCAACAACACTGTGCACTCAGGCCTGCAGTAATAATTACAAGTGATTGTTTTCTTCATGTTTCTGCAGGATGATTACGTTCGTACCTGGGATGAAAATCAAGGTTCTAACGACAGTAAGTCTTTCACGCCGTCTCGTCTTTTTTTCACCATGTGGTTAGTCCCTGAATGCCATTTGACATAAACATTGTAAACTAGTTTAATATGTTTTTGCTTTAATCCTGAGGGTGCAACAAAACATAAATATTGGAGAAAAAAAATCTATTCTTTATTCAATAGAAGTAGTTTTATTTTCTTAATCTAGTTTTTATGTATTTAGCATGAAATAGATTTTCTTTTTCTTGTTTCTTTTCCTCCTCTCTGCTTTCTCTGTATAAAATATACTACAATATTGGCCCGAGTATAAGATGATCTAATTACTGTATATGATGACTGAAAGAAGAGTTTTTCCTAGTCCACAGTATCTCAATTTTCCTGATGCTGAGTCAAAGGATAAGGCAGTCCTCCTCCTTGAAGCTCTTTCCCTCGTCAAGGTGAAAGATAAAATGCTTACATTAAAGAATAATGTAAATCCACAGTTGTGTAGCTTGTTAGAGTACATTTTAAGTGCGGTTGCTTCTTCATTCTGTTTACGTTAGTCTCA
This sequence comes from Larimichthys crocea, assembly GCF_000972845.2. Lineage (NCBI taxonomy): Eukaryota > Metazoa > Chordata > Actinopteri > Sciaenidae > Larimichthys > Larimichthys crocea. The sequence goes on from NC_040013.1 coordinate 17,025,698, forward strand.
CACGCTCTTCTGTTGGGTATTTTTCAGACTCTCTCTCTGATCACAACTTTATGAAATTCTGTTAAATTCTTGACTGCTTGACGGATGACTCCAAGGCAGATGATGGTTTCTGCAGTAAAAACTCTCTTTTACGTTCAACTTATTCATCGACTCTCTAGTTATCCTGTAAAATACACCTAATGTTTACTTCCATATATTTCAGTCCCGGATCAAAATAAAACCTTAGCTCCTCAGTGAGCAAGATCAGAATGTATGAAGGTGATACATTTTAACTGCATGTTAAACTGTTATTATTCATTCGAGTACAAATTATTAAATTGTGTGCAATCTTTTTTTTTGTTTTCTTATTTTCTCCATGACACCTCCCGGGCTCTGTATAATTCACTAATTTATGTGCTTACAAAAAAATGTTTGTCCGTGCTCAAAATGTCTCATCATGCACACAGCATTAAGGCAGTAACATTATTCCATACATGCAAATGAGAACAGGATGCATGCTTATGCAGTGAAAACAAATCCATGATTTACTGAAACTGAATATCATCACCCTGTACAGTAGCATGGAGAATCTATGGCCTGTATTTGAACTGTGGTTCATCGTGTTAGACAGCGTTGCGTATGTCCTGTGTTTGTATTCTGGTGTCAGCCGCTCACCCATCCACACATCCGCACTGGTTCCTCAGCGAAAAAGGTTGAAAGACGTTAACGCTCTTTTTTTATCTGCTTGAGTGGATCTGATGTGCCTCCCCCACGGGACACTCAACATTGGCTAGACTTCAACCCATCACCACTTTGTTTCTGCTTTCTCGTTTTCTCTTTTTCTCTGCCGCACTCGAGCAGGAGACGTGCATAGAGTCTATCCGAGGTCTCCTCCTTGACTCCAGCCTTAATTGAGCCCCAGCAAGATGAAGTCATGACAGAGACGTGTCCTCGACCATTGTCACTTGATTTGCAGCTCAAATGAAGTCGGCTGAATGGCAGAGTCCATTAGCGGAATTTCCAAGGGCTTAATGAAGGACTAATTATGGTTTCCGATGAAAGGCCAGAGTGAGAAGTAAAAGCATGAGAAGAGAGTAAGACACGGGTGGGAGCTAATATGTCTTGATTTAGTGTAAAGCGACTGACATCAACATTATTCCTGCCAACTCCAAGGCAGTTTGGTGAGGAGGAAATGGACTTGGGTGAGGTAGCAAGTCGACTTGTGTAGGAGATCATAGATTAAAATGAAGAAGGGAAGTGTTCACTAGGAAGAAGACAAAGAGGAGGTTGTTAGCCTGCAAAATCACATGCACAAAAACATGATACAGTGACACTGTTATGAGCTGTGTGTGCTAAAGTGCTGCATGATGATCTGTCTGGAGAGTGCTGTCTAAGTGGGGACACACTGTACGACTGAGCTTAATTTTGACCCCTGGCTAATTTTAGAATCTGGACACATCTTTGCCCGATCTGTTGTCATTGCACGTTCAGTTTGAGGGGGTCACAATGTAAGATTAATTATCTGTTATATGTCAGAAGTTTTAGTCGGCTGTCTTGCAGTTTGAGCACTTTACAGTCCCAATTTCCCAAATGGCTGCGGTTGAAAGATTCGATATAAACTGTAATGAGCTTTTTTTAATATGGTGTTTTACAAGTTGTGGCTAAGAGTCTTGACTAAGACTGCAGTGAAATAAAACCGAACAATATTGTCTGCATCTTCCAGCCATCTGCAGCTCCACATTTTTACTATCCATTCAAAGCAAGCGGGTAAAGTAAAGCTGCCCTTTTCTCCATTGTCAGTGTTGAGGATCATTGAACATGGCAGTCCAAAATCTCAGATTTCACTGTTTCATCTGTTGACTGTCAAGTAGCATGTGATTCAAATATACTTATTAAACCATCCAGTGACCATTTGCTCTATATGTAAGCATCTGTTGAATTATTTTTTTCAGGTTTCTATTTTTGTTTGACTCTTGTCCAAAAACATTCAAATAAGAGGTTTTTGACCTATCTAACCAGGTCCTATCTTACAAATGACATTAATATTTAACAGTTGTGCAGCTTATTATTTGCGTCCAGTGCCAACATAGTATATCCTTTAATGTATATAGTGATGTGAAATAAGGGTACGGAGGTTGGGATGTTGGATCGGTGCGTTTATGTCCTGCCATAGACATTTTTTTCTTTAAGCTTTCTGTTCCATATATCTAACCATAATTTATTTGCCATAACCACAGTATTTCTCTGCCTGTGAAGATACAATTGTTGCCATATTGCAGTATTTCAAAACAACAATTGAATGCTTAAAAAAAAAAAAAATCATAATCATGGGTTGTGCAGATTCGTCAGTAGTAGTTCAAAGGGGTTCAGTGTCAACCTGACTGACATAGATCAACTTCACAAGTGGCATCTTTGTAATGTAGGCCTTCAACTGTGTGTGCTCAGATTTCATTAAACTCTAGCAAAGCTTTATATGCTTGCCTTAGGTTGACAGATGAATAGCACCTCACTACTTTCATTTCACACAGCATAAAGCCCTTCATCTATCTATTCCCCTTTCTCTCGTTTTGACATGTGCGTGCTATCTCCCTCCATTGATCTGCCTTTTTTCTTTTTTTTATGAGTGGCCTAATGAAGCGAAGGAGCAAAAAAAGAGGAGGATTTGTCCCTCTGAGACATCACTAAATCAGTCTGATGTCTTAACTCTCCAAGCTCGGATGAGCCTGCAGGACTCATTTGTCAGCCAGGCAGCTCAGACCACTACATCGCCATGCAGAGGAAGACAAAGCTTTTGAACTGTCAACACCCCTAACACACAGGGAGTCGATGCCAGCAGCAGACTGAGGTGGAAATTTGCATTCTAGCACCGCACTCCACTTCAGCGTGCTGAGTGAGGGAGAGGTCAGGGTAATTTGCAGTCGATTTCTACAGTCAATTCATCAATCAGGCAACTGATTGAATCACCTCGCTCTTAAGACAGTAAACACCGCAGGAGAACGGTTGTAATTTGGACTTGTTAGAACAAACAAGTGTATGTGCACACACACACACGTACCAACGCTCTTGTGTTAGTGTACAGCACTCACAGAAAAGGTGTTTCTTTATCCGTACATTTTGAATTGTAGCTTGGTTTTCCAGCTTATCTAAGCCACCGAGGCCAGGTAAATGGTGAATGGACACTTTCTGGCAAATCAATGGTTTCAGATCAATGGCAGACAGTAAGGAGATAGGAAAACACGCTGAGTCCACACTCTGCAAGGTCTAGAGTTTGATTCCTCTCGAGGCTCTTGATAGATACTGGTGCTTGGGTGGCTCATACACACACGTACCCTGTTTGGTAGATTCTCATTAGATGCCTTGTTGTACCAGTCTACAGCTGTAACTCTAGTTCAAAACTCAACGTCAAGGCGACAAAGTTTTTGCCCTCTGTAAGACCTCTGCCCGGCTATTAACATGTTTCTACTTCACAATATCCACCAAATGAGTCTCAGCCCACCAGGGAGTCTGCCTAGCTCTTTGTACAAGCTGTACACACATCTTGTGTCTGGACTACTACAACTCTCAACCTACTAAAACAGCCACTACAATCCTCCAGGGACTTATGATGCCCTTCTCCCCTTCACACTCCACAAATTTAGCCAGTAACACCCCATACCGCTCTCCCTCCAAGGACCACCTGGGGCTGATTCTATCACATTGAAAATCACATACTCACACTCACATACAAGGCTATGAACAGATCAGCATATTTCAAACCAGAAGGGAAGGAAACCCTTCTCCCATGTATTTAAAACGGATCTTTTTCAAGGCATGCTTTACATCATCACTATACAGTGGTCCCTCGTTTATCGCGGGGGATACGTTCTAAAAATAACCCGCAATAAACAAAATCCACGAAGTAAGTTTTACAATTATTATACATGTTTTAAGGCCGTAAAACCCCTAACCACACACTTTTATACAGCTTTTTACACACATTTTGTACAGTACTCCCTTAGTTAATCAGGACGCAGAACACATGTGCGGTTCTCCCTTAGCCAATTTAAGATGCAGAACACAATGCGCGTTCATACTGTACAGTACGCTGTAAAAAAAAGCATGCAAAATTACACTAAAAAAATCCACGAAACAGCGAGTCCGCGAAAAGTGAACCACGTTATAGCATGGGACAACTGTACTCACAATCACTCTGTGGTCATAGGGAATGTTTTCCTTTAAAACATTGCAAATAATTCTATATCATTTTGATATATTTTAATAGTTTGATATTTCTCTTTATCTCTTGTGACAAAGGTTTATCGATACCGATCTCATCTTTAATTTAAAGCCACCGTGATTAGCTTAGCTTAGCACAAATAGCTACTGCAAAAAGCTACCTCCATATTTCGCAGTAATAATTTACTCATCTAACTCGACAAGAAAGTTAATTTGGAACCGGTGATCAATGAATTGTGTCCGTTTTGGTTTTTACGGACACAATTTTTGCCGTTTCACCACACTCATCAACGTTACTTGCTATTACGGCAACAAATGCAACAAATGATATTAGCACCCAGCTGGATATTGGACATAGCGTTATAGCATAGCAGCTAGGTCTCTTTCTCAGGTGGTGGTGGAGACCAAAACAGAGCAAAAAGGAGAGTAAGAAACACAACGCTAAATGAATGCTAACAATGCTGGATGTGTAAAAAAGCTTCGCCATCGCAGGTGAAGCTTTTCACCTTGTTGCACTGCCTACATGTTTCCAGGAAAATCAATAAATGTAGGTTTATGTTTAGACCTTTATTCTTGGCTGACTGGGTTTTTTTTTTTGTCACTGTGGGAATTCATGCTTATTTCTGCATTAACTGGACCAACAATTATAGACAGAGACATGTCTGGCTTCACTGCTACCTAGAAAACAAGATAGCACTAATGATATTAGAGATTCAGTGTGTAAATAGTAGATAAGAGGGTTGATGATGAGGGTGTGGACTGAGCTCTGCTTCCGTTATCCTCAATCTGCAGGGATAAACTTGCAGATCTGGATTGGATTAAACTGAAGCAATGGGAGCCTAATTATGAGAGGTTTACTGCTGCAGGCATTAGTTTAATACCAGAGGAGAGACTTTCGAAAAGTAAAAATGGAAGCGTTGAACAGAGACAGAGTGGATGTGACGAGGAAAATAATAAAAACATGCAGGCAGAGAAAAGGCAGTGAAGATGTCTGACATGAGGAGACAACGGAACGCGGAAAACATGGGAGAGAGGTAGATTGATCGACATGATTGCACAACGGGGGTTTCACAAACAGAGAGGGGAGAGGGAGTTCTCAGAAACACCAGATTGAGCTGCAAATCACAGTCAACCCAGAAATGATTCCCGGACCACGGAGAGCCTGTTGCTATGGAAACGTCATCATCGCAGGCACTGCTTTAATCCGTGGAAGCCTGTTAAGTTAACATGAGGCTCAGGCAGCCACCTTATGCTTCTGTACTCACAACACAAAGCTCTGCCAGCATTGTAGACACTCGCTACCACAAGATTTATTTACAAATGTTTTTCCTATTAGACGGCAGGATTATCTGCTCTCTATTTGTATAATGCTTCCTTTAATTGATTTTGCTGATGTATTGGTTCAATCTTGCATGGGTCAGTTGCGAAATATATAGTTACCCCACTACCTACTGTGCTGTCTCTTAATCTCCTTGTCTTCCTTTGTGTCAGGAAGTATTAATTGCCCACTGCACCTTGATTTTGCACTAGTTTGTAGACAGGGGGTAAAACATCAAACCTGAAAGAAGGCGAAAAGACAGTGACACAAGAAGAGTTAGTTGAGGAATAACAAAAGAAAGGCAGAGAGAGAAAAGCTGGGAGACGATGTGTGTGCGATCCTGTACACTGATATACTCACTGATATACACAATCAATGCCAACAGGGATCCAGAGAGACCGGAGAATAAGGCTCCACTGTTGACAGTCAAAATGGATGAGGAGTCTGCATCTGGGCATTAATGCCTCCGAGCCTCACTGTTTCTCCATCGGAGCAGTCAGTCAGTCAGTTATACAACCAGCTCAGTCATGACAGAGGGTGTATTGTTTTGGATTTGCTTCTCAAATCAGATATCTGTCGGTTTGCTTCAGTAATCCTGTGATGTAGGCCGCATTAATGTATTCAGCCACCAAAGAGGACAAAAGAGGAGATCCTAAGCCTGCCAGCTAAATTATAACAGTGCCAAAAAAAAAAAACAGGACATAGTACGAGCACGGGTTGAGTACAAGCACCTCTGTCATATAGATGAAACCTGGAATAGAAATCTGTGAATGAGTTGTATTCCTCTGTACTGTACTGATGGATAGTGAAGGTGAATAAAGGCTGGGGGATATGAAGAGAATCGTGTGTGACATCCAGGTCGGGGTCCAGGCGGCCTGCTAGGAACAGACAGCTGTGACATATGAGTGTGTGTAGGGTGCTGACACACTGTCCAGCATTAGGTGCTAGCAGAGAGTGTGATGGATGGGGCAGTTTGAGCTAGCCATGCACGCTTCAGCCTACATCGCAAAAGGTATTCGTCTTAGCAGGTCACCCCAAGTGTAATATGAAAAATGTATTCACATTATCTCAAATGAACAAACAAAAACTCAGGCGCAAGTTCATTAGAAGCAAACTAATCTGCTTTATCCTGTTAGAAGGTCTTTACATTTTCATGTTCGGAGTACAAAATTCCTCAAGATGCACATTTGATATAGCTCAAGACAAACAGTTCCACATTGCTCTAATAATTTAAACTCCCTCCCAGGTCATGCTGAGTAAATCGAGCGAGAGAGATTTGGGATTTGAGAGTGAAAAATAGAATGACGGGCAGCCAGAGACAAATAAAGAAAAGTGTAAAAGGTGAAGCAGTACAGCAGTATATACCTCATTTTCTATTTTTCCCCAGATGTAGACACCACCAAGGACCCCTGTCAAAAGGTTAAGTGCAGCCGACACAAGGTGTGCATCGCCCAGGGCTACCAGAGAGCCGTGTGCGTCAACCGCAAGAAACTTGAACACAGGTGAGTGCAGCCCCTGGGCAAGAACTAACTAACTCCCTAAATGCACGTGCACACTTAAAGCTCTTCCCTGTTAATGCGCACATCATTACATGAGGTCAACACAAGCAAGTTTACAGTCATGTGGCTTGTGTTGGTCTGGGATGTGTTTCCCTGTCGGCCACGGCGGTAATAATAAAGCTTGTTTGTGCAACCGCGCAGTACGACTGCCTGCTGTTTAATGATAAGCTAATAAATTTGGACAACATGGAGGAGAGCTGTTTGCTTCGTGCCCATGTTGTTGCTGCTGCTCTGCTCCTTGCACTCTGAATTAGCACAGCGGTCGCTGTCTTACCTGGACTTTGTGATGCTCAAGTGTTTGTGTGTCCTCTGTCCTGCAGACTGAAGCAGCCCGCTCTCAGGTCTCCTGATGGAAACTGTCAGCCATGTCCCATCTCCTCCACAGGCCCTGTGTGTGGATCAGACGGACACAACTATGCCTCAAAGGTACACAGAAGCAGATATGTACCCATAGGGCTGGGCAATAATTCAATATTATTGGTGCCTCTACCTTCAGTGGTGTCATGTGTCAAATGTATGATCGTATAATTTTATCACATCACTCAGTTGCCATTTTATTTGGAACAGTCTAATACAACAGTCCTGCAATAAATCTAGCTTCATGAAGGTCATCAGTTTGTGTTGAGTCTTGTTTTAAAGAGGAGTTCATTCAACTCAATGTTCATTTCAGAGGCTGCGGTTTGTGTTGCTGTTGAATTATGTTGAATCATACTGAGAGCTGTTACATTATATTATGTCCTACGCTTTTCTATCAATGAGGGTGAAGTAAACGCCTGTCAGTTTTATGGAATACAATTCAACAGCAGCACAAGCCTCCAAAATGACTCCCTAAAACAGCCAGCAAAAACCGAACATTACAACATTCATGAATGTAGGATTTATTACAGGAATGCATGAGTTTCAGTGTATATCCATACTAGGAATATATTTTTTATTAATATTGTGATATTGATTTCAGCCCTATCACCTCGTCTTATAAACATATCCACCTCATATATCTATATTTGATTCAGTTTTTAAAAGCTTGTTTTACTGTTACATATCAATAAGTCTTGAAATTGCAAAGGTTTATCAGCATGATGTTTTTGATTAGGTCAACCCTACTGGTAAATTGCTTTTGAGCTGCTCTAATCAAATGTGTTATATAGTTATATATAGCTCTAGTTTATGTAGGTAATGAACAAAGTGGCTACATGTACTGTAATGTGAAAAGGGTTGCTAACCGTGATGGATCAAAAGAATTATCCCCAGACTCTGCAGTTCCCTCAGTTCACTCCCCCGCTCACTGCTTTCATCGTTGTTTTAATATAGATGCAGCACAGAAGCTAAAAATCTCAGACAAACTCGCTGTACTACACACTAACTATCCAGCACCAAACAACAGACGGACAGAGACAGTTAGCTGTGAAAATACTGGAGTATTTAGCAGCTAAATATCCAGATTTCTTCCTCAGGAGTTGGTGGAGACCAAAAAAAGGCTAAAAGGACAGTGAATATTGGACTTGGTGTCATCAGGGTGTACAAGCATTTGCTAACACGTTCATAATAAATGTTTTTGATGCTTTAATGTATAGTATTTAAAGTATTGTGTTCCCACTTTGCTTCTGATGCCACCAATTAGCAAAACCTGTTTAAGTTTAAACAGGAAAATATCTTTTCTTGGGCTTAATTAGTGTAATGTAATATGCATCTCTCTGAAAATCAAGAAACCGAAGGTCGAAATAATCACTGGGTGGAGGTGGGGGTTGGAAATCGTGGTACTGTTGGCACTCCCACACAATAAAGCAGTGAAAATCATGCTCATGTACGTGTGGTTTCACTATCACATCTGTGCTGTATGCTTACATAACATATGTTAGTAAGAATGATTAAAATAGTCTTGACACTAATGAACGTTATACTAAGAGATGCATATTAAAATGTGCTCTGAAATACTACACTATATGTCAGGTGATGGTACATTTATTCACAGTGTTGACTCTGTGTATATATGTGCTCATATAATGTACTATTGTGTGGTAAATAGTGATATGCACCTTGCACATTCAGAGCTGAACAATGTGAAGAGACTCTCGGGGGGGAAAAACTGAGACAAAGAGCTATGATATACGGCCTCAGAAGGACCAATTGGTGGCTTGTGGTGACAGAATCCCGTATGTTTATTGATTTATGCTTTGTCTTGTGGATCACTATTCCTGACCTTGTGTGCAAGCAGAGGTTGGAAAGCGCATTCAGGAGCAAGTCTCAGATTTGAATTAAGGCGTACAGTCAGGTCACCTCATGAATATTTGATCCGTGTTGCGGCAATAACTCATTTTACTTCACCTTTGTGTCCCCTTCCCGATTTCGCCGTTGTGTGTTTGTGTGTGCTAACGCATGTATGTGTGTGTGTACGTGTTGCAGTGTAAGCTGGAGCAGCAGGCGTGTCTTACAAGGAAGGATCTTACCCTGAAGTGTTCAGGACTCTGTCCTTGTCCAACCGCTGCCCCTACGTCCAAGGAGAGTAAACATGGTAAAATCAAACACACAACAGCTATGACAAAAATATATTTTAGTGTGATATAATATTAACATCTAATCACAGCAATACAAGGCTTCCCTCCCTTTTCTTTTTACTCTGTATCTCTGTCATACATGGTAACTACAACAATCATCATAACAACATGAATAGGTGCAACAAATATCATATTCTTTCTCTCCCTCTGGCCTCCGTAGAGAGCTGCACTGGACAGGATCTGGCTGATCTTGGGGAGCGTCTGAGGGACTGGTTCCAGCTACTGCAGACCAATGCCAAACAAAACAACAATAGCAAGCCTGGGGCTAGAACCACTGGAGCCAGCACCACATCAGGTTAGAGTTACTATTTAGTGAATGCCAACTGCATCCAAGAGGGGGTTACAATACTTTAGTTAGAGGCAGTATGCGTTAAAAATGTATAAACAAGTTGTCAAGCCTTTTATTATCTACCCTCAGTATAGACGATGGATGTTGCCCAGGAGCTACTGCTATCATAAAACCTGGTACTACAGTTCTTGGCGCTATACAGCTCATTAGTGCCCCAGAAATAAATAAATTGGTGTCCTTTCACATGGCATTTTCTGGCTCAAGCTCTAGCAGCCATGTACAACAGTAATTGTACCATGCAGTGGCTGCCATTTTAAAAGCAAAAAGTCCAGCAGGGAAAATAACATGTTCACAAATGTAGCTGATCTGCTGTTGTTGCTTCAACTTTCATGTTTTCTGCAGCTCTCGCTGGATAGATCTTACAGGATATCAAACATGTTTGAAAACCAGTTACAGGGATGGAAACTCTTCTGGGTGGACAGATCAAGATAAAGTTGCATCACATACAGGAGCACGCTGTGCTTCAAAGCAACAGGGAGTATGCCTCGGGTTCAAGCTGTCAGTCTGAAGTGGGGATTTCTTGAATGATTTTCTTAATGATAGAAGAAATCAGTTTTTCGTAAAGAACCGGTAACATAAATTAAGACAATAGTAGAGTGTATTTGCATTGGAAACAGGAGATAATTCTGAACACACTGGCATGGTTTCATTTTTTATTTGTGCAGCTGTCCTCTGAAAAAGAATAAATGTTTGTTTATCTGTCTTTGTGTTTGCAGTGCTGGACAGGAGCCTGGTGGCCAGCTGTAAGGACTCCATAGGCTGGATGTTTTCCAAGCTGGACACCAATAGCGACCTGTACCTGGATCAGGCTGAGCTGGCTGCCATTAACCTAGACAAGTACGAGGTCTGCATCCGGCCCTTCTTCAACTCCTGTGACTCCTACAGGGACGGCAAGGTCTCCACTGCCGAGTGGTGCCTGTGCTTCTGGAGGGAGAGTGAGTATTCTGGGAGGGAGGTGACGTTTATGGGCTGTGTGCTGTGCGTCCACAGGCATACACACACATTCACACACACCCGTGTGCTGACATATTCCCCTTGGCACGTGCATTCATACTGCGCTCAGCCACCCTCAGGTGTAGCCACCTCTGTGTCGTGCGCTGGTCCGTCACCATTTGTCTTCCTGCTCATCCTCCTGTTCCCCTATGGGGTGAAACGGTCACCGCAAGGAGCTAAAAACATTCCTGCTGCTTGTTGACAGCCTGGTTCTCCCACAGCTCTCAGAGATTGCGCATGTCCACCAACAAGCCAAGCAGAAACTAGGTCTAGGTCCCAAGCTCATGCAGTTCTTTGGGAAAAGGAAACAAATGGAAATTGATTTTAAAAGCCGCAGGGAGTCGTTAGAAAACATTTATCCGACTCACAAGAGAGTTCACTTTTGACTCTTGATTGTTTTTGTCAGATTTGAGATAGTCATTATCTCTGTCCTGTGTCTAATCATTCCTTCATTTTCTCTAAAAATCTGTTCCTTTCAGAGCCACCCTGTCTGGCTGAACTCGAGAGGATCCAAGTACTAGACGGCGGCAAGAGAAAATATGGTAGGTATCTGACTTCTCATAACACCATTTCAACCCAATTGTATCTGTCTCTCCTGTTCGAGGGTTTTCATCGAGCAGATGACAAGCAGGAGGCGGGGATTAGTCCCTGATCAGTCTTGTGGATTAGAACTTGATACTGACAGACGGCAAAGGAAAGCAGCCATCAGTGGGTCTTGCATGTACGTGTGAGCGGGCGAACATGTGAGCGTGTACACGCATGTGCGCACTGCAGATTTTGGCTGAATGACTGGGCTCTGAGTCAGGACTCTCCAAGGACACAGACCAACAAGCAGAGGGCAGTCTGCCAGCCCAACGCTCAGATGTTCCCTTGAAAGACTGGACAGACAGTTCTGTCTTTTTTTTTTAATTTACATAATTATAAAAGTATTCTCTGACGTATCATCTGAAGAGTTTACTCTCTTTAAGAAAAAGAGCTTACATGGTGAAGTTTTGCCTTGGCGATACAAAATGTTTTCTTGGCTTTCTGCACTCTTATGTGTCAACACGGGCTGTATTTCATTTTCACGTAACAGTTTCAGAAAATTGAAAACTTTCCTATCTTGTGTCCTCCCTTATCCCGTGATGATTAGCTAGGCACCCGCCGCACACACACCAGTGCACCACCCCAACATGATGCAATGTGCTGACTTACTACTTATTCACCCCTATCTTACTCGGTGAACATATTTGTATTCATGGAATATGGAATTGGCTGCCACATATGCTGCATGCATTACGTGCTCACTTAGGCTTGGTGCCATGTGTGTGTGATGAGGCATGATTCATGGGGTTTGGAGAGATTATGCAGAATGTTTGGTCTTGTACGGTATGTAAGGTTGCTTTGACATATCTGATTTTCTTTTTTTTTTTGGTGCCAGGTCGATTCATCCCCAGCTGCGATGAGGATGGCTATTACAGGAAGCAGCAGTGTGACAGGGGAGAGTGTTGGTGTGTTGACCAAAACGGAGGAGAAGTAGCCGGATCTAGGATTCGTGGCAAGCCAGATTGCGGTAAATCCAAACGGCTTTCAGCTGTCAATATATTTGAAAAGACTTTAAAAGTGTCAGATTATAACTTCAAAATGTCTGCTGCATATTGGCCCACTTCTGCACAGCACCCCCACATGTATTGTGCACAAGGCTCCCTTTATGTTAAAGGACTGAGGCCCACTGCAACATAATTCACTGCAGGGACCAGTGCCACATTCATGTGTCCGGAGTCATTTGCATTCTAAAGCGCCGCTTGTCGCTGTGAGAAAAGTCTTTCAAGATAAATGAGGACTGGTTGGACTGAACCTGCGCCTGATAAGAATGGGTCCCCTGGCAAGGTTTAGAAATAGCTATTAAAATCCAGACAAAGTCAAACACATGCCCCCTTTTTTTTTGCCATTGCAGTCAATGTTTTTAAATTGATTCGAGCATTTCTCATTGGTATAGAAAGGACTCCATCAAAGTTGAGAGGTAGAACAGAATTCATTACAACATACAAGATGGCCACAGTGGATAATTCAATCTCCCTCTGCTCTGTGTGTTTTCTCTACAGATGATGAAATGGCATATTCAGGTGATTTTGGCAGTGGGGTTGGATGGGAGGATGAGGAAGAGAAAGAAGCCGAGGAGACTGCAGAGGAGGCTGAAGAGGAAGAGGGAGAGGTGGGAGAGGTGGATGATGGGGGCTATATCTGGTAAAGGGCGAACATGTAGTCCGACGTCTCTACGGGGAGCATCTTGGTGGTTCCAAACACACACACACACACACAAACACACACATACACAGATCCTTCAAAGAGATGGACGTGAAGAAGCTCTCACACTCAGAACACTGGCTTATGAAAAAGCGAGGGAGAGGGTTGCGCGGGTTGGGAGCGGGAAGATGCATACGTTATGGGAGTATTTAATGTTACAGGATGTTCTTAAAATGGGTGGGGGAAAGGGGGAAATATCACTATTTAGAAATTATGGGTCTGGAATCAAGAAATTTTGTCCCCCATACTTGTGAATCTTTGTTCTCTTCTGTTGTATGTCTTTTGAACCATTTGAGCAGTTTTTAGCTGATGCATAATGGAGACTAAGCAGCTGCAGGTGCTTGTCATGTGCTTGCATAAAAAAAAAAAAAAATTGGGTGCATGTCAGTAGTCTACATTGGCCTCTTTCATCTTTTCTCCTCTGCGGATTAACACAACTTAGAGAACCAGTTCTGGTTTTTTAGGCAGGAAACAGGTGATGAGGCCGTGTTAAAGTACTGAAAAGCACCCTTTGACTTTACTGTTTTCATGTCATATGCTTCAGCTCATATGTGACAGTAGTGCTCTGTCTCATTTACGACTTATTAAAAGAAAAGTTTCTCACACATCACTCTTTAGCTTGTATATAATGTGTGTATCGAAAGATTGTCACCTATTAGTCCCATTATCAATGACTTGAAAGACTAGCAGAATATACTGTCTGGCTGTCAAGTGTACATCGTATCATAATGTGGATCAATTATTGTGTTTAATAAAAAATAAATAAAACAAAATAAACTGGTCTATGTGGCCTAGCTGGCCACCGTACGTCTGAGTCTGTGCTTTTCTTGTCTCTCCATGTCGAATGTTATTACTGTCATGATCCAGTAGTCAGTACTGGATTTTTAAGGCAGATATTGATATTTGTCAGATATTATAGCCATGCTGGCAGCTCTATGAACCTATGTTAATGAACAGCACTACTTTGAGCTAGTTGCTAACATAATCGCAAATGACAATGGTAACCTGCTGATGTTTGGCAGATTAAGCACCTTAGTTTAGCTGGTTTGCATAATAATGTTTGCTAATCTGGAATAAAAACTAACTCATCTGAGGTTTATAAGAAAAATTATGGTAAAGAGTGAACAAAGACAAAGTTTGATCTAGTGAACGCTAAGTCATTACCAAATTTTATTACGATTCTTCAGAAGGGAAATAATTTCTGTACTAACAAACCAACTATTGTTTTTAGTAACTAAATTTAAGTGATCTTATCAAAAATGTTTACATAATGAATATTGACCGATATATGATCGATATTTTTATCCACGTTAACAGCATGGCTCTTTGTGTCTACTTTTCATGAATCAGTCACCCCCTTCGGCCCAGGCTGAAGCATCCCAATAAGGACTGATAGATCATGTCATGTCCAGTTTGATGCTTGTGTTGATACAGGTGTCCACAGGATGAAGCCATCCCACTTTAGTGATCCTCAGACATCCTCTTGGGGAGAATGGTGTGTGTTTATGGCAATGTTTATGATCTGCACTGTTGTTTTCTTGTTATATATTGACCGACATGTAACACGCTAATAAGCCAGAATTGTGAGATATCAGCCATGGTGAAATATTGGTCGAGCTTCCATCATCACTACACCGCTGCCCTTGAGTAACAATCTCCCACATGCAATATTTGTAATTCATGTTAAATAGGTCAAGAGTTTTGTGCATAGAAATAGAATTTTTTTTCAGCCATTAGTTCAAGAAAGGTTTTTAAAGATGTTCTTGAACATTAAGGACAAACGTACTTTTTGCAGCCCATCTTAAAATTCCCATTTCAAAGATATATGCTATATCTTATTATCAGCTCACTTCTACTCTTACCTTACCTCATTCTGCAGTAAGGTGAAGCTCATAGCAATAGGAAACCAGCAGAAATGAGATACAGACCCAGGCCTGCATATCAGCACTTCTAACTGCACAATGCCTATAGAAAACTCTCTCCTCAGCCTCCAGGGGATGTTGCTCCAGCCTCTCCGCTGTGAACTAGTCAGTCTGGGAACAGTGAAACAGAAACCTTACAGTATGTTACAGGGTATGCACATTTTTTGGGCGCTCAGGTCGTGAATGCTTGTCTTAGCATTGTAAAGACTGACAGTAACCAATCCTCTGAAATGTCATTTCTCAGTTTCACGTTTCAGTGATAATGGAAATCAGTACCAGTAATATCCCAGTGGGTGAAACCTTAAATGTGTTAGCTGTGAGTTGGTATGCCTGCCAACAGATGTCTGAATACCTGATACCGACAGCAAGTCTTCTGGCTACCCAAAGGGACCAATCATTTTCAGCAACCTGTCAGCCTATTATGCTGAATATTCCTCCTGCTTGGTGAAAACAAGCCCCATGTTGCAGAACCAGGTGTAAATTTCTCACACATGCTTCCAGGAAAAGTGCACCATCTTTTCTTGATGCTCTAACTGTAAAACAACAATGACTTTGATGTTAAACCTAAGAACTACTTCTGATGTTTGTTTGTATTTGTGTTTGATTATATTTTTTGTGCCATAATTTTATATTTTTTCTGACACTTTATGATTTTGCAGAACATAGATCATTTGTAACAATTGTGTACAGTGAAATCTCACCAGAATAAACAATTTTATTAATTAAATTACATTAATTTACATTCAACTACAATAAAACATCTGCATTGGTATTAAAAAGGAACTTTGCTATTTTCAACTTGTTTCCGTGTCTAATGGGGACAACTATTCTTGAAATTGATCCAGTATTGACCAAGAGCACTGCATTCGGCCGCATTTAGAGGCCTTTGGGGCACCGTCAATGTACATGCACTAAAAGTGTCTGACAATATTATGGAAAGGATCATCACAAACAGAGATTTATATTAAAGAGCAATATCTTTTTTTGTTTAACCAAAAACAGCTATTATATTGCTGTATTCAAAGCCAGGCTCTATACCGCTGCCTCGATAGGTTCTTTTATGTTATTGTGTGTGTGACACGAAAGTTATTTGAGGGCTGAAAAACTTTCCCTTTAAAAAAAAAACTTAAATTATGGCTGTTAATAAGTAGTCTTTTTAAATATTTCACATTATTTACTGCATGACTCTGGGTATCATCCTCATGAATTAACGATTATTGGTTTAGTTACATTTAATCCTTCATATTCATGACTTTCTGCCTGTGCTTGTAATACTTTGAGGCATTTCATTCATTCAGTTTATATTAATTTAACAGTCAACCTTTTTCCTCTACTGTAGGTGCAAGGGGATCTCTGTTATAGTTTGCTTTGAGCACCATGTAGCCTCCACACCCGTCTGACTTCGTCTTCTGTGGTGTTCAACACACTGAACACATTTACATCCCTTGTCTGGTGAAAGCGCTGCAGAAGTCCCTGGAAAATAGTCACCGGGATGCTAAAGTTGAGGTGTGGGTAGGTCACTTTGGCAGCCAAATCCCTTGTGTTGCTGGACACAATACCTGAAAAAGAGGAAATAAGCATTATATTCTATTAAAAATGCAAATATAAGCAGCACAAAAACAGCAATCACATGTGTACGGCTGCCTTTTCGACACACGTGCTGCAATGTTACAGTGAAGTTTTTTCTGTGGTCATCATATGCCCCCCACTGATCAAAAAGAGTACATGATTTTGTAGGTGCAGGGTTTCTTACCCAGCAGCTCTCCCGAGCATCTCCGCACCACAGCACCTCCGCTGGCCCCTGCTTGTACCGCACAAGTGGTCTGAAGCATGACAGGCTGCTCATTCAAGCTTATTGCTTTGGAGAGGACACCACAGGTCAAGGATGGACCACAGCTCCTACCCAACCCACCGTATCCCACCACAACTACAGAATCACCTGTAGGCAGAGAAAGCAAGCTGGACATCAGTAAAGAAACAGAGATCTCCTCCGACACTCAGTATGAATCTGATGTTACTAAAAACTACAGTTTCCAGTAGACAAGACTAAAATCAAACCTGGATTGAAACTCTGTGCCATTCGAGGGACAACAGCCTCTATGGTGGAGTCTCTGAGCTGCACCAAAGCCAGATCATACGGTGAAGATGCTTTGGTGGAAAACAGCACATCGCCAACAATATCACGGACTCTGTGAGGCAGACATCAGCGAAACAACCAGCAAACATTACAAATTATGTACCGCTTGTGCCAAATCAGTACACACAATGATCAGAGAGGCCCTGAATCCACACAGGTGTGTTCAATTATTCTGGCTCATTGAACCAGAACCACATATTTCAGGAAGCTGTAGGGATGAATTTAACTGTGACACTTTAGGCCATAATCCTACAGGTGTGTGAAAACTTAGAGAAGATGTCAGTCAATAAGTGAAAACACCTGTGGTGCGTAGGGCTTGTACAGGCCAAAAAACTTAAGCCAAAAAACAGTGATCAATCACCTGAAATACCAGTTTGACAATGTTTTACTGAGGTTTGAACTCACACCAATATATTTTTTCATGATGGTTAAATCTGGGGCAACTGGACTGGATGTTTCTGCCTCTCATCCAAAAAGCTTTCAGAGTTCTGTTCAAAACAAATCTACAACCAAGTCCAGTTGCCCCAGATTTATCTTTCTTGAAGAAAGATGACCTGGATGACTGAGAACCTTCAACAGGTCCCCTGGTTTTGTGCATGATGAACATGTGTGATGTGTGTGTGTGTGTGTGTGTGTGTGTGTGTGTGTGTGTGTGTGTGTGTGTGTGTGTGTGTGTGTGTGTTTTCACACTTTAAGGGATTAATACAGTGAACGTGCTGTCACCTGTCCCTGTGATGGAACTTCAGAGTGACCTTCAACTTCCCGTTGACAACGTGCCGGCAGGTTACAACCAGCTGAGAGGTGACAACAACCCCTGAGCCCCAGAGCTGTCCACTGTCCACAAGACACACTGTGGGGTATTTAACAGCTTTTGACTCGTGGGCTGTGGCGGATATGTGGAGAACAACGTCTCCTGAATGGAGCCAAACATCTCTGAGCGGATCTTGAATGTTCAAGCTGCGGATGATGTTCCTGAAGATGGAGTGGATGGAGCAGACAAGAGTGAGGCCTATCCACTCATTCGCTTTCCAACCGAACGGAGACACAATCAGTCCAATGAGACGCACGTTGTCCGAGCCGTTCACCACAAACAAACCTCCGCCCTCTGTGCCTGGCAAACACCGGGCATCGGTGAGAATGACAGCATTGTCCTCTCCGGCGAGGTTACTGATGATACCTCTGCTGAGGGTGCTCATGAAGAGATCCAAGCAGAGGGAACCGAAAGGGGAACCGCATGCAACGACCGGGCGGCCCTTCTGGAGAGCAGAGCTGCTCTGCCACGGCATACTCCCTGAATTTGGGCCGCCGTCTGCCTTGAGCACGGCGAACCAGCTGAGGACCTGGGCATCTCTCATCAGCTCCTCATCCTTTTCGTCGTCATGGAAACGCCACTGGTCAGCCTCTCGGAAAACAGCCCTGAAAGCCTGTTTGAACTCCAGGCAGTTCACGAGCATCAACAACTCGGCTGAAACTTCCCGCTTACTACATGTTGTTTTGTTCCTGGAGGGTGAGAGTGACCCTCCCTGTGCAAGCGGCTGTCTGCTGCTGCTGCTGTCCAGCTCAGGAGGAGGAAAGCTGACAAGGATCTGAAGTGTTTGACTGAAGCTGTGGGGTGACAGGACCCTGCTGCTGTCCGGGCAGAGGAGCTCTTTGTCGGTGATGAAACGTGAAAACGGGACCCCGGAGCAGATCACTGTTCCACTCTGAGGATGGACGACAACACCGCTGCAGCTCACCTGTTTCTTTGCCGAAAACACCTTGACCACACAGCAGCACCTCTCCACCTGCTTCACCTCCATGTCCTCAGCAACTTTACAGCGTGTAGCAACTTTAACACACGGAAAACCCGCACATTAAAAACAGCCAAGAGTCCAGCGGTGACTTAAGGAAACAAACTTCTTTCCTGGGCTCGTACAGCAGACTGACTCCGACTTTAAACTTGTGTTTAAAACGTTTAATCTCTGATTTACTGTAGTGTTTACTAACGCACACTGCGTGCTCTAGCTTCCTGGTTGAATCTCATTGGTCCACGACACCTACCGATACATGTGATTGGTTAGAGTGGCTCCGAGCCAATGGGGAAACAAAGGGGGCGGGATTATAGGTGTTGATACTAATATTAAAATGTTTAGGGATTATTTCAATCAATTAATGACCTGTTTTAATTAACTAACTGTTTTATTGAACTATTATGTGTAAAACTTTGAGTTTAAATGGGGAAAAAGTTCTTAAATTCCCTCAGATTTAGTTTTCTGTAGTCTCAGAAGGTGATTCTTTCCATTAGAAATATTTCATGAATAAAATCATACCATTCTTCAATACTTAATAGGTGGATAGATGAGGCTTAAGCCTAAATTATTTCATTTTAGAAAGCAGCTTAGTAAGTACATGAATCAATCATCAAATGAAGCAGCTCAGTATTTACTCCCATATTGACCTTATTTTTACTTATTTTCAAGAGTCTTTTATGGCATTGTTGTGTTTTTTTGTTTGTTTGTTTGTTTGTTTGTGTTTTTAACATATATTTTGAGATTTTCAGGCTTTATTTGACAGAGATAGCTGAAGAGTGACAGGAAGGCGGGGAATGAGATAGTAGGATAACATGCAGCAAAGGGCCACTCTACCAACTACCAACTGAGCTAAACACCGTCCATGTTTTATTATTTAGTTATTCATTTTATGCAACTCAGTTTCTTGTAATAGTTGTTCTGTGTACAGCTCAGTGTTCATTTATAATATGAGATAGACTTTATTCATCCCACACCAGGGAAATACAATATACATACAATATATGTTTGTTTGTTTTTAAAGTCTCATATTATAGTTGAAATGTAGTTAAATAAATGCCCACTCTACCAGTTAAGCCACCAGGGTGCCCCTATTTATGAGTATTGTTATTATCCATCTTGTATATTGCGAGCTGCTGCAACAAGTGAATTTCCTCAGCGTGGGACCAGTAAAGTCTATTTTGAGATTATATCCTAGAAGTACATTTTTGTTTGCGCACATATATTGGTAATACTTATAATACATTGGAGTTCAGTTTAACTGGTTGCATCAAACTTTTTTCCCATTTTAATTTCATTTTTAAAAACAAGTCAAGCAAGGAAGATTTAAAGGATTGTCAAAAATGTTTATTATGCTCAAACTTCACACGTTTAATAACAATATGACCTACCTTTCGTAACAGATACATTAATTCAGGACTCAATGCTTGATGTAACATAAGGCAAGCCAGATTTTTTTATAGCAAAATATAAATAAGAGCTTATATACAAAATAATGTATAATATTGCACTAAGAGGTAATTCCATGCATATCTTTTGCATGCCATATTTTTAGGCACCGCCCAAGTACTCTCATAATATCACTGCATGTCGTGAGCAGCTACTAATCACAAAGTACTCAAGTCATTTCACAGCAAATAACCGTCATGAAAACAGGTAGTTTGGCTTCCTCACTATGGACAAATAGTTTGTTACATCACCTGGCTGTGCTAATGCAGTTAACATACTGCAATTATTTAACACTGTTCTGTGCTATTCGCTAAAGCTTATCTCAGTAAAACGTCAGTTAATGCACTTGTGGTCACATTTATATGATTGGCCTGTATTGGTTAACCCTTCATTGATTTATTTTTTTTTTTAAACATGCAATCAGAAAAAAACTCTCAATATTCTTGGCTGTAGCAGACTACTGTATTAAAATCTCTCTCATGAATAAATATGGCACCAAATCTCTGCAGCACTTTCCAGAAAAAAACTATTCTGTTCTTGGAAAAAGTTCATGGTAATTCAAGATTCCCAGTAGTCTGAAAGAAGGAGGTTGAATATGAAGATATAACATCAAGGAAGAGTAACTCCAAATACAAAGTGTTAACCAAACTGACATTCACTGTAAGTCTACACCAGCAGCTAAAAATAAACCCGGGTCAGAATCTGGTTCACGGCGATGACATGTTCTATATGGCAGACAGAATTCTCCACAGGCTTTAAGTAAAGGTAGAAACCACACCATGAAGATTATTCTCCACACTCAATCTGAACAATGCAGACAGAAGACTTAATCTTTGACTTGCGGTGGTAGTGACTTCATATAACATATAACTTCTTTGAACACAGGATATATTAACACAAAACACAACTGAAAACACATTTCCTACTGGCACAGTCCTAGGGTATATTTAATCAAACCTCTTTCTACAGCAGGTAGTCTTGTGTGGAACTTGTCTTTGTGTGCACAGGCGGCACTGTAAATCTGGTTAAGGTTATTAAAAAAAGGGTGAATCAGTCAATATACTGGGAGAGCCAGCGGAAACCATCTCCGTATCCTTGTCTCTTCAGCACGCTGCACATGAAAACCTCCATTGGCCTTAAATTCAGCTCTTTCAGTGACACTTTGCCCTGAAACAGACACAGATTTTAATATATTTCACCATGGATTCTGAACATGTACAATCGGTATCTTAAACCTGTAACCCTAAGCATGTTTTACAACAGAGGGTGTATAGTGTGATATTTGTAGGGTGTGGTCTGATTCAATGACATGGATCACTGAGGCAGCCTTTCCAAATGGCTCACTATTCCCTTTGCTCTCTTTTCTCATCTAGTCTTGCTTTTTGCTTTCATGTCTCTTGCCGTGAAACAGCAGGCGGTAAACAAGATTTACACTAACAATGAAAAATTTGCATGATGCCAAATGCTTCTCCACAGCATATTGCCCCCCCACTGCCACTGCGTTTAACAAGAGCAGCAGTGATCTAAGCCTGCGTGCCCTTGGCAAGCCAGATTTGTATTAGAAATTCAAGCGTCACACAGTTTTCAACTATCTCAGCGTGACGGTGGGTGCAATAACGCTTTTCTTCTGTGTTGAAAGGTAGGTAAGTCTGGCCTTGTGAGATTTGTCAGGCTTGTTGTTGTTATCATGCAGTGAAAATGTCCTTGACTGGCCGAAGTCACAAAGCAGAGTAAGGAAGTGTTTCTACTACTTTTATAGATAGATTTAAGCTTTCATTTACATCATGTGTCCATTACCTTTCCAGTTGTATGACCATGAAGACCAAACATTCCTCTGAGTGCATCCTCACTGATGGCCTCTGGACGGTCTATTTTATTCCCCAGGATGAGAACCGGGACGTTTGAGATGGTTTCGTCTGTTAACAGGGCCTGCAGATAAGAAGAGTCATATTATTCACCAAAGAGAGTGACAGCTACAAATAACTGTGTTGTGTATCAATATAAAAGTGGAATAAACATAGTTAACTTACATCCAGTTCAATTTTAGCCTCCGCTAGTCGCTCATGATCAGCACAGTCCACCAGGTACACTATACCGTTTATGGCTGGGAGGTAGTTCTTCCAGATCCTTCGTGCTGCGAGAGCAACACAAGTTCAATATTCACGTAACACTAAGTGCTAGATGCCAGTGCATCAAACAGCATTTTCCTTATTCCCACCTTGTGTGTGTCCTCCGAGGTCAAATGTCGTGAAGGTCATTCCAGCTATGGTCAACTCCTCAGATGCTGAGGACAGAGGGGGAAACATGGACATTAGGTAAGTGATTAAGCAAGACGAACAAGGCTGATTGTCGGATAACATAACAATAACAAATCGCTTGGACGTACTTGGATGTAGCGTTGGCACGTGCTGTCCTAGCCTGTCATCTCTGAGCATGTGCAGTAGAGTTGTTTTTCCAGCATTGTCGAGTCCTAGGAACACTAGCTTGCCCGTCTTCTTGTACAACCCTGATGACAAAGAGTTAAGATAAGACAGATGTATGCACATTGATTGGTATCTTTAAAAAATATAGATAATACACAAAAACAATTGGATTTGGGCTGGAATTTGTGAAATATGCCAGAATGTATAAGGGAATACACTTCTACTGACTCTTACTGAACAACTAAGTGTAGTTTGGAGTCTTGAATTTGCCCTTTTTGGAGATCTGCCTTGAGCTATTCATTAAAATAATAATAATAGAAATACACCCGATACACTTTGTGCTATTTGTGCTTGGTATTTTGTCTGCAGCCTCACAGATTCCTTGACCTCTACAGGGGACAAACAGTTATTCAGACTGAAACATTTATAATGTTTAAACATCTGCTGCTCTGTTTCAATTTCTGTAACACGTGTCATATTTCTGAGACATTTAAAAGAAAACGAGGAAGTTTCCTTTCTGGGAAGTCCTTATTCATGCTTTAAGTCATGAGGGTAATGTTAAATAGCACAATGTTGTTAGCACTGCTGCCAAACAGTGGAATTATTATGGATGACAAAGTTCTGGTGGTTAAGGTGTACAATACTTTACCTAATAGTTGTAAGACACTACTGAAGCTCCTGTAAATCCAGTCAAATATAAAAGACATTTCTCTCGATTGCCTGTGAGAGAGAAAATAAAACTGAAATGATTTATCATGGCACATTAACACAGAAGGTATCACTCAGTGATTTGCCGTTAGACTTAACCAAGTCCTCTCTCTTGTCATAAAAGTAAGTGCCAAATAATATACAACAACATACTGACAAGTGAAGAATAGCTCAGAATTCAATGAATTATTGCAAAAGGACATGGTTGCGTTACTGAATCTAGCACTGAAGCTCATTGTTAATCATTATTCCTGACCCTGGATTACTCTGCTGGTATGTGTAAAGCTCTGTGTAATCGCACAAGCTTTAAAGCACGAAAGTGAAAAAAAAAAAAAGAGGGCGAATAAACTCAGCAGCAAAACAGGCTATAGATGATTTTTAGATGCTGGTATTTTTTCTTTCTGAGAGCTATCACTGAGGCACAGTGATCTTCCTCCTGACTATTTTTATGACAGGTTGTGGCAAGGACACTTGATCTCGGCAGTCACCCCCTGCTTCCCTCACACACACTCACACACACACACACACACACACACACACCTGTCACTCTCTGTGGGACTGGATGTGCTTGTTGCACATTAATGAGGCCTTCAATGACTGAACACTTCACCAAACTGTTGATTACTTGGTCATACAAAGTTTCTGCTGGCTCATTTGTAAACACCAGACTCCATAAATAAAGGATGACATTTAATTTCCACATATATATACAATTATTAGATAACAAAACAGGCACCTTAAACAAACGTTGGTAGTCATGTCATAAATATGTTTTTATTCAAATGTCAAATCCAGAACTCCAGAACAAATATGATTTAACACAATAAAACACAATTCATAGCTGAGCTGATCAGAAATGATTATAGCAGTGAGTTCACCATTACTGGACACGGAGCTAGAAGTATGTGTGACATCAGCTGTCACAGAGTAAACAATGATAAATCTAGTAAACAACATGAGCGCGTGGTGACGTTACAGTAACATTATAATGTCAGCAAAGTGTTTCAGAAGGAGCGCGTGAACTAAAGCAAAGTAAACTTTATGTATGATGTGAAATGTTACCTTGGTCTGCCGAAGTTATGAACTGCCGGTCCGCCGGGTTTTGGTCCAAGTCTGTCCCGTCGACTGACGTCAAGCCCGCAAGTTTGACAGTTCACCGGAAACACGTCATCAGGGTGGCTAATAAAGCGAGAGGGACGCGCGTGCAAGTAATGTTTTTCTTCATTCTTAAAATAAAAATAAAATAAAGAGATATTAAGAGGTTTTACTTTTAAAAAATGGAAATACTACAGCTTGAAAATACTAAAATGTTAGAGGTAAAAAAAAATCAGCAGCAAAAGTACTTTTAAAGAAAAATGTTCTATTTCTAATTAATACACGTCATTTTATTCTAATTATTAATGTATTAATGTGTACATCACGTTTATCTTCCAGCTGGTAAATGTGGAGCTAATTTAAATACATTTTAGATACCCTTATTGACATTTCACTGAAATTATATTATACTACACTGTGCATGTTTTTACTGTATTAATTATATTTACTATTATATATAGTTCTATATATGTGTCATAGATTAATGCTATTTCTCTGAAAAGATTCAGCATGCATATTCGTATTCTTAAAAGGTGTATATAGTGTATTTAACTTTTTATTTTTATTATTTCAAGTATATCTTAGATTTATTTTCTCTTTTATTTTTTATTAGTATTATCTACCTTAGGTATTGTAAGCTGCTGTAACAAGTGAATTTGTCTGGTGTGGGATCAATCAGTTCTATCTTATCTTAACAATGTCTACTTCATACTACATCATATTACTTATCACAATATTTAGTATAATGTTTGCCTTGGAGTGGATTAGAAGTATAGAGCATAAAATACAAAGAAATGCTTAGTAAAGTAAAAGTGCCTACTGTACTTCAATAAATTTACTGAAATTTGAATGTAAGGACCCAAAGGTTGATTTCTAAATATCACAATCCTGTTGAGCGGATTCTATTCACAAATATGTTTATACTTTTATATGCCCTTTAAAATAACATGAAAAAAGTATCCACTTAATTAAATGTATACTTTATTGTTCTTCTCTATGTTGTCCATATAAACTTTGACTGTACCTCACATTTCTATAGTAAGAACGTAAGTAAGAAAATAAAAGAGACACACAAGCCTGACAATTTAACATAATTAAGCACAAGAAATAAAACCCACACACACACATCACAAACGATGATGCAAAAATGTTAAGTGTACATGTAAACATGACTTTGGAAAAAGAAAAGTAATGTGTGGCACTGAACACTAGGTGACAGCATTATAATAACGAGAGTCAGTTCATGAAGAGTGTTTATAAAGATAACAAACAAAACTTTGTGTGATGACAGCAGCAAAAAAAAACAAATCTGTAGAAGACAAGTGTTACACAATTATTTTATTTTCTCAGTGGGAAAAACTAATTACAATTTGATGATAATTTATCCCGAGAAGCTTTATTAAAGCAGCTTAGAGTGTCATACAAGGCAAGTATCTACTCAACACAATACCTGTACTTTATGACAGCACATCTCCAATGAGATCTTTGTTAAATAAGTGAAAATGCATTGGTCAAGACATGATTACTTTGACGTTTCTCTTGCTCTACAACATCTAACCAATATCTCTCTGTCTACAGGAAAACAGCAGAACCCAGACCCCAGATCCCATCACCCAACTGGTTCCTAATGTAAGACCATCTTCAAGTTTGCTGAGATGAGCCTTTCACTCTGCTCCACTCCAACCAGTGTTTGGTTTACTTCTTCTCGTAGTAGAACCATTTTTCTACTGCAAATGAAAACATGACAGTCAATCTCACATCAGAGCAAACAAGCTCAGCAAGAAATGTAATAATCTATAATATTTTTTACAGGAATATGTTTGAAATGTTACCTGATGAGGGTATAGGTTCCTCTTTTCCACATGGGCATGTCTAAAAACAGAGTGAAATATCAACTATGAGAAAAACCTGCTGTTGTACTTTAAAATGTTGCATGAAGTGACAAAACTTTACTTACTTCACCGACAGCAGCTTTAGCCTCATCTACTGAACAGCAGAAAGGGCTCTCACCGGCCGACACGCATGTGTTTTTGCTGTATTGTGCGACACAAAGACACAAAGAAGTAGTCAAGGACAGCCTTTCAGTGTCCATTTGTCCTTAAAGCAACTGTGTGTTTAGCTGTAGCTGAAGCAGTAAGAACAGTGTTTACCAGTTCAGTTCACCGGCATTGGCTGTTTGGGAGATGAGGGCTTTCCAGAAGTTGTGAGTGCTCTTGATTACTTCAGTGGCAAAGTCCTGAAAGACAAAGTCAAGTTTGTATTATCTATCACAATTATGCTACACAGATACATCTGTATATAATTCTATTCTAACTCTAGTTCTTGTGAAGTTTTCAATGCTTTGCACAAAGTTTGACTGCAGTTCCTTTAAAGTGTACTTTCCTCACAACAGAGCAAGTTCACCGTTGGGGAGCAAGCCAACTATGACGAATCAAAAAAGTGCTTAAGATTAATCTCAAACCACTGGTCACAGTACAAATGATTGCTAAGGTGTGTTAGGTGGAAACCTTGTCTTTGAACTCCTCGTTGAAAGCGAAACAGTTCTCTGGTTTCCCATCTGGCACTTTGTACCTCCTGAACCAGTCGACCGTGGCCTCCAGATAACCAGGTTTCAGGCGCTGCACATCACTGATGTCTGAACACAGATAACAAAACAAGTTCAGTAAGACTGATGCAGGACCGCTCACAAACTTGGACAGAGAGAAAAAAAAAGGAGGGCTTAAATAAATTGTGGTGCTTACTATTCAAGTCTTTGGCTTCAGGGTCCTCTACGTTGATTGCAATCACTTTCCAATCAGTCTCGCCCTCATCGATCATGGCCAGGACACCGAGCACCTTCACTTTGATTACCTCCCCACGGGAACACACCTGGAGAGGACATTTCAGTTAGTGGTTCAAATCTGACATTTGTGACAACAAACAATGAGGCTGTGTTGTACCTTGCTGCCGATTTCGCAGACATCAATGGGGTCGTTGTCACCGCAGCAGCCGGTGTCTCCATCTTTGTGTGCAGGATCCTCCCATGTCTGAAACATGACGAAACAAAGCATGCCGGCTGAACTGAGTAAAACTACTAAACAATAAAAAAACAAAAAAACACTGCAGGGCTGGAAATCTTTCAAACAAACAAAAAATCTCACCTGAGGAATGGCTCCATAGTTCCATATGTAGCCCTTATGTGGGAAAACATTGGCAACATATCGCAACTTGCCCTTCTTCACATCTTGCTTTATTGGGTTCAAGAGGTCTTTTGTAGCAATCTGGAAATAAGACATGGCATGATTAGTGCTATTAAAAGTCTGTCACTGATGTTAAAGGGTATTTCTGATGCCTAAATGCAAGAGAGAAACACATTTGAACCCAGGTGCAATAAAATAATTTGCGTGACTCAATCATCTGAAGGTTTACATGTTTTTTACGGGTAAAAAAAATGATATGAGCCTTTCAAAATATGTTAGATAAAATGAGAACATTAAAGCTGCAAAAATCCGATCCAAAAGTTGACGGTGAAAGATTATTGCAACTCATACCTCCATCTTTGCATTTGTCCATCTTGGTACTTCAACAACCATGTGAAAGATGTTCTGTAAGAAACAAGAATCGGACTTCAGGTTATTCTGAATCGGGGTGTACACACAAAGACACAAAGGTTGTCAGTTCTCCTGGAACCTACAGGGTTAATCTGGGTGGGGGGACAGTGAAAGGCAGAGCTTGTCTCTCCCTCATTACCACCAGTGAGGTGCCCTCAAGTGAGGCCCTTAACCCCCCGACTGCTTCAGCTGCCAGTAGATCAGACTGTGTTTATACTGAGCAGCTTCCAGATGTGAATGTGTAACTGTGTGAGTCTGCTTAGGGTCTGAAAAAGAGAGCGCTGCTCTCAGTGAAACACCCCTGAACAAATAAAAGGTGAAAAAAAATACAGTGCTACACTGTGACTCTTACTTAGTTCACGTTTATGTAAACTCTTTCCCATAAATATGATTACTTGTTTCAAAAAGATAAGATTAGAGTAATGCCACTGCAATCACGGCAGATATTGCCACAGCTCTGAGAAAATAGAGTAAAGGCCATTGCCTTCGCAAATAGACTATGACCTTTGCTATCATGGAGAGCTTTACTTAAAACAACTCAATGCCTTTAATTTATATGCTGTAGTTAATTACAACAATACACTTTTATGGCAGCACCGCAGGTGGCCTTTTAACCAGCGGGTAGGTGGGTGAAGGGTACGCACATATTTACATATTTAATTGGGTGAAGATGAACTTACCTGACTCTCATCAGCATATATTGGTATATCATGGAATGGTGAGATGTACTTCCCTTCAGCATTTTCTGTAGGACAAAATTAAACACTGTGAATATTACAGGTATGCTGCTGTTTTCAGTTTCATGTAAAAAAAATTAAATAAAAAATGCTGAGTCATGTTGGAGTAGTGGCAAGTACACAGGTTCATTATCGCAGTGTGCTTTCACTTCTGGCTGAAGGGGTGGATGTAAGTCGTTTGGCAAACACGGATTATGGCTGATGCAGTTTTGATTGTATAGAAACTATTTAACTTTATCGTTCCATATCCAATCTAATACAGTAATAGATCAGGCAGTGCTAGTTTACCTGCCATTAACTTGGATCCTATTACACAGAGACCAGTGCTTACAGTTACTATGATTACTACTACTACTACTACACAGGTTTACTTTACACATATAGCATTATTGTAAAAAGCATGGTGTGCACTGTGAGACTTTTAAAGTCTTTAATTTATATGATACAGACTAGCAGCTTTACATTAATCTAACAGACATGAGATTTGTCTTTATAAATAAAGAAATGTGACTACAATCTATGAGGGAGCTACAATAAATTATAAGAATAAACAACTCCAGGTAACATTTTGTCCAACATCCAATCTTGTCTTATCAATATCAATGTGTTTATTAACGTATCATAATCGTAGAGGGCGTTGTCGCACCCACTGCAAGGTTTTTATTATTTTATACTGGGTGACGCGTTTTGAGCACCTTGCGAGATTTCCCGACATAACCCACTTCCTTCTATGATATAATGGTGTGTGTGGTCGACCATGAAATATATAACGTTACTGTGCATAATGTCAGAAACCAGATCTCCTCACTTGGGACTGATCTTAGCTGGTAAAACCGGCACGACCGGTAACTTTATCAGGCCAACCCTGAGTATTTACGACTATGAAACAAGTGCAGTTTTAGTTACAATCTGCAGAGTAAGAAGGCGATATTTCAACACTGTTACTGAGATGATGAAACTAACCGGCGACTATAAATGAATAAGTGACACGTGGGAAGTTGCCGCCGGCCTGCAGCTTTGTGCACGCACCTCAAAGTAACAAAGTCTGACACAAACAGTCTGCTGTTTCTACTCGGTGTTTACTCACTGAAGAACAGGCGATAGCTCAGGCTGTTCGGGTTTCCCCTCTCTTCCACGGTGAAGCTCATGTTTTAGCAGGTTTGTGCTGCTGTCTGACTCTCGGATGGAGGATGGCGGCGGAAGGAAACGCTGGAGAGTCGGTAACGTAGACACCGCGCATGCGCACTTTGAGACTAATGCCTTCAGGGGCTGTCGGAAATTTCGATATCAAAGTCAAAGTCAACTTTATTATCAATGCTGCTATGTGTACGGGACATACAGAGCATCGAAATTGCGTTTCTCTCTTGTCTAAAACAGTATGGACACAAGTGTAGTAAAAGATGTAAAAAGAAAAGTATATAAAATATATATATATAGTAAAGATGTACAAATCTAAAAAATATATACAGCAAAAGACATCTGTGAGGCAATATGGTTGCTATAAATATAAATATTATATTTATAGCAACCATAGAGCTGTGTCAATATTATAGAGCTGTGTCAACCAAACCTTTATCATGAGGAAAGTAACTTAGTATATTTACTCTAAGTACTGTACATTTGAAGTACAAACACTTTCTGCTACTTTACACTTCAACTGCATCACATATCAGAGAAATATTATAACCCCACTGTACTTTATTATTATTTTATTAGTTGTTGTTTTTTTCCAACCAATTTTTAATTAATTTAATTTTTAACCAACAAATGAGTTGTGATTTTTTTTATTATGCAAACTACTAACCACATTTACCATCTGCAACAGTGTACAAATTCACTAAACTTATAATACAATTTCTATATAATATACATACGTTCTGAAATTGGCCATTCTGCATAATGGGTACTTTTACTTTTGGTACTCAGTTACTACTATATGTTGAGACTAATGCTTTTATACTGTTTCTTTAAATATAAACATTTGAATGCAGGACTTTTACTTAAAACAGACTGAAGAATACTAACAATGAGTATTTCTACAATGTTTGCTACTTCTTCCACTTCTCATGAAAACAGAACTGGAGGAGAGAGAGAGAGAGAGGGAGAGAGAGAGAGAGAGAGAGAGAGAGAGAGAGAGAGTGGTGGTCAGCCTAATCTCAGTTTTTCAGAACTGTTATTTAAAAAATCAATGCAAGCCATTTGAAAATCAATATAGCTGATGCAATGTGCATACTATTGAATGTATTAATAGCACAGAAGTGGCCGCATTGTCACTTGGTTACTTTCCATTTCAAGTACCCCAATGCTTTTCTTCTAATGTAGAAATGTGGAGTGTGTGTGTGTGTGTGTGTGTGTGTGTGTGTGTGTGTGTTATCTCTGAATGAATAAATCAAAGGCCCAGAACAGACTCTTGTAATTAACTGACCATACACTGTTTTGCATCTTTTGCATCTTGTCTTAAATATTTTTTTTTCATATTATTTGATAATGAGAAAATGTGCATTTCTTCCTACATGGACACATGCAGTTCATATCCTCAGACTCAGAAGATTTGTATTATTTAAGCATAACTTAGCTTAACTTATTATTTATATGACCACATGGTTTGGTAACTTCAAGCTCTGATAGCATTGAATTAAACAAGTTATATTGCCTGGAACTATTTATTTGTTTTTAATTAAAGCTATCATAACGAGCAATGGGCGACAGAGCCTTCACTGTAGCTGCCCCCTCCCTCAGGAACTCTCTCCCCAAACACATCTGTTTGCTTTTAGTGTAATGTTTGATGTTGTTTTGCTTTGATTTTTCTTTTATGTAAAGTGTCTTTGAGTTTTCAGAAAAGTATTTTATAAATAAAATGTATTATTATTAACTAAGTCCCATTTAAATCAATTTTAACCTGACAGTGACACTACAGAGCCTATGATGACACATGCCGTGGCTTGAGCCTTTGCATCAGGTCAGATTGACTGAGCTGCTGTGCACAAATAGCACAACTATCTGCAAATATAACAAGAAAAGATTCAGAGAAATGTGCCTAAATCAATCTTTATTGTCATTTCAAGACAATAAAACCCACTTGACTTGACTTGACTTGAATCAGAGTCATTTTGTAAACTGGTATGACATTACCAATCTGGAAATCAAGCAGATTTTTTGTAGTTTCAGTTTGGATACGTCTTCAAATAAATGATGTTACCAACAAGTTATAAAGTATAATGGATGATCATAACTGTTGTAAAATGACACAAATATTTGAATGTAGCGGGGGTTGACTTCATTCATCATTAGTTTAGCAAAAAAAAAAATGAATATTTGAGGTCATTGTGGTTTAATTATTATTAACAATTAATGGTGTTGTTGAAGTTTTCAGGTATCAGGTAAATATCACAGAACATAAAAACAGCCCTAAGCATAATGTGTTTCATATCAAACTGCATCATTTCTTATAGAAAACACGTTTTGTTTTTGTTTTTAAAATGCGTTTCTCAAATGTATAAAAAAGTAGGCTGGCACTGTTTTTGGTGATGCTGACTTCATATCCGCCCGCAGCCTGTCGTGCTTCCTGCCTTTGCGAGGGAGGGGACGGTGCTGACGGCTGGGAGGACGAAAGGAAAGACAAGAAAGCATTTAGGAAGATAAAGATAGGAGTGGGGGGAACGGCCCAGGGTTTCCACCGTCCGTCGGGAAATAAACACCACACTTTTTTCTGTAGCTGCTGGATTTGTCACCGAAATCGGCTCTGAAAAATGTCTGCCAGTCGTCAGCTTAGCGAGAGCAGGGCCATCCCGACCAAGACGGTGTTGATCAACGACACAACGCAGCTACCTCATGATTATTGCACCACCCCCGGAGGCACTTTATTCTCTACCACTCCCGGAGGTGAGAGCATGCCTCCCCTTGTCTGCTTCATCGTTATTTCCCTTTGCAGAAAATGGAGGACGGCTTGGCTTTGTGTGCTTGTGTGAGGCTCTTTAACTGTTTCATGTCTCTGTGGCCTGAAGGCTGCCTTGTCATCCCGATCAAAACAAAAACAAAGCTTAGCCCCGCCCCCCGCGAGCTCTAGCTGCTGTCTGATTGGCTGTTTGGCAGCGCAGAGATTCAGTTAAATGTATTTTTATTATATATTTATTAAAAAAATTAACAGCCAACCCTTGTCAAATAGAGGTGAAAGCAAATGCCGGGCTTCAGCTGTGTGTGTGTGTGTGTGTGTGTGTGTGTGTGTGTGTGTGTGTGTCATTGTTGGTGTAAATGTAGCCAGATTGCACTATGTGATTCATTTCAGTCCCTCCAAAGTAACTATAATACATCTGGCAATGATACAGCACACATGCATGACTGTGATTTATTATCTCAACATGTTACTGGCACGCCTTTTATCTATACACAAACTGTAGAGGGTGTTGAGCTCATTTAACTATTAACAGCACCTTCAAATTGTTCCCTTTTCTTTAGTGTAAAGGAGTAAACATACATCCTGACAGTGTTCACGTGAATGGACTATCCATTTACAAATAGATGCAACTACAGGTGCCTGGTATCTCAGCTGGTAGGACGTGTGTGTCCCATGTATGAAGGATCAGTCCTTGCTGCAGAGGCCCAGGGTTTGATTCTGATCTGTGGGCCTTCGCTGCTTGTCTTCCCCCTCACTCAGTCCATGATTTCCTGTCACTCTTCAGCTGTATCTGTCAAATAAAAGCTTGAAAAGCCTCAAAAACAGATCACTGTCGATGTACAATGGCATAGATGTTGTGGAACTGAACCACAATACAGTATTTTACTCATTTCTTTGTGGACAAATTAGGAATAGCAGTGCATCTTGTTGAATTTCTTTCAATTAACACTTTGCAAAGACATCCATTGGGTCGGATTGGATCCTTTGGGACCAGTTCTGGCCCACGGGCCAAATGTTTGACACACCGGGTATAGAGTTTGTCTGTCAAGGGATTTGGGGTTTTGAATTAATTTGCCTAGAAAATGAAAAATGTCCATCACAGTTTCTTGAAGTCCAAGGCGACTTGTTCAAATGTCTTGTTTTGCCCTAACCGTCCAAAAGACATTCACTTTACAGTGATACGAAGCAGCAAGTCTTTATATAAGTGTAGCTGGACCCCAAGAATTTGGACTTTTGGTTGAAAGGTTATGATTAAATAATCAGCAAACTAGAGCTGAACCAGAGTGCTGTCATGGTAGAAAGGCAATCAAGATTGAGGTAAACTACATTTATTCAGAAAGCAAACAAAATGTACGAGATAGACAAAGTCAGTCAAAGTCAGCCCAGTGTTGTAACATCCTGGAAGATCTATTGGCAGAAATTAATGAGATATTCATGAGTATGTTTTCATGAAAGCCCTGCATCCACCACAGAGCAGGTTGTTAGTGGAAGATGTCAAATGTTTTACTAAAGACTACACAACACATTCGATAACACCCACAT
Source organism: Larimichthys crocea (assembly GCF_000972845.2). Taxonomy (NCBI): domain Eukaryota; kingdom Metazoa; phylum Chordata; class Actinopteri; family Sciaenidae; genus Larimichthys; species Larimichthys crocea. The sequence goes on from NC_040013.1 coordinate 17,060,237, forward strand.
TTCCTCAGATAGAGTAACTGAACCGTGATATGTGTCCTGTTGCAGGAACCCGGATCATCTATGACCGTAAGTTCCTACTGGACCGGCGCAATTCCCCCATTGCCCAGACTCCTCCAGCTCACCTGCCTGTCATCCCTGGAGTGACCAGCCAAAATGTCCTGAGAGAGAACCAGAAGAATGAAGCCAACAACCACATCAACAACCATGATGGCAAGCCCACAAACGGTAAGAATATGGCTTAGATGAACTCATGTAACAGGAAGTTTTATTTGTATAGTCACTAAACAAACACACCCTGCTGTGATGTGTAATTATATTATGTAATAACATAATTTAACCAGTTCTAGGCATGTCTCAACACATTTTCTGTCTTTTCTTTGTGCTTTCAAGGTGACGATGCTCAGTTTGAAATGGACATCTAACATACTGGAACCACACCAGCAAAAGCAAATGACCTGGCATCACACGTGCCAGTGGCTTGGCTTGTAGAAACCAATGTTGTGAGCCCTCATGGCAGCCATCTTCTTTAGCTCTCTGTCTCGCTGCTGGATGTAAATGTGTGTGAAACCATGGGGATTCAGTGTATCATACATACAGGTACAGTGTGGCCAATTCTGGAAACTAGGTTTATTTTGTATAGATTGCCATGTTTACCAGTCGCTGTACAAATCAACAACCGCACAGCGAGGGTGCAGGCCTAAATGTTATGTACCCAGACACATTGTCCAGTTAATAGATTGCAGTGCTCGTACGGCTTTCTGTGAGTCAGGATCTTTACCTTACCGAGCACACTCTACAACTGATCATATTTAAAGTCAATTGGGGGGGGGAGTGGTAATTATTAGTGCTGGCCTTAGAATCACTCAAAAGCTTTGATATTCATCACAGTCTTTGGTTTGAAGACCCTTTGTTAAGCATGTTATTTAAGTGATTTTTCTTTTCTTTTTTGGTACTACTTGAAAAACTCCACAATCTGTTATCGGTTGTTTGGTCTGTTTTAGTTTCCCATGGTGGTATGTTAAAGGGATGCTGTGTTCTTTATTTTTGCCATGCCATTCCAAGATTTTAGTTTCCATTACCAACACAAGCCTGTGTGCATTTCCAATTTTCAGGGGAAAACTTTTTTTTTTTTAATGAAACTTTAGGCCGTGATGTAATTGTTTTATAATAATTAAATGATTGTATTTCCCACTATTATGTAAAGCTAATTATAAATCCGGCAATTAAAAACAAGCTTTTCATTTAGAGCTAAATGTCACTATAGTATAACGATATGAAGCCACTCAATTCATCACTGTTGTGACCTTGCTATGAATCTGTTTGCACATTTCTCTCCTGCCAAGACAAGTTAAGACACTTTTTTCCTCCAGATCAGATTGTTACTTTAACTGGTTTGTTTGTTCTGGCAAGAGTTTTGTGTCCATAATTTGATAAAGAAAGGAGGTCATACGAACATCCGTCAGGCCCTGGACAACTGAGAACCTTCACAGTGTTTTTAAATATCCAGAAACATTTAGATTACGGTAAAAAACGGTTAATATCCCAGTTGTTAGATTTTGGGTAAACTACAAGAAGACTTTTGAAAAACTTGAAATAATCCAGATGTTTTATATGCATTTTATTTTTTAATACAGTTTCTTAGTATTGTGGGTATTTGTTTGGGTATAAGCACTGTCAAGCCTTCAGATTTGTTAAGTGTCAAGGAACCAGAAGACATTGTTTGCATCAGGCTTGATAGATGCTTTCCTTTTAATCTACAAATCTGTCCCTAGTGTCCTTAATCCGCTTGACATTACCTTATTCGTTTCATGTGTCATGTCTGCCCATGCCTTACGTCACATCAAATGCAGTAAGTAAAACTGGATTCCTTGTCATCAATTTGTACTTTCCAACAGATGTTTATTTTTTCACTGTAACATTGAACAGGTGACATTGTACTTAGCAGTTGAGCTAAACAAGAACTTTTTATGGGTTTTTTTCTACATAATTTCTTCCTCAAGCAGCTGTGAAGTTTGAAAGTGTGACGGCGTACATGTCATTTTGGGATCCTGAAGTTCAGATGGCGATGTGGTGAAAACAATATCACGTTCTCATTTGGTTCCAATAATATTTAGGTTGTTTTTGTTTTTTTTGTTACACCACGATCCGTCCTCTCTGCTAATTACACTTGGTCCAAGTAGCAGCTCTGAACTTGGCAAATGAATCAACATGAAATTCCTGATTTTTTAATTCAAAATTCATGCATATTATGAGTTTGTTTCTCTGTGTGACTGGAACCACTGAATGGCTGAAATGATGTCTATCAAAGATTTTATTTTTTTCTTTTTGGCTTTGTAATTCATTCTGCCCGTGTTTGGTGACGAACACATCGAGGGGTTTTTGCTGGAACCCAATTTTCATTGCACATTTTACAAAACTCTTTATATTATGGCATCATATTCCAGATTGCAGATTTATTTCAAATCGATTTGGTTTGACAATGAGGGCTTAACATTGTGTGTCGAAAGAGATTTGAAACAAACATACTGTAACTTTCTGTTCTGATTTTAAATAACTTTATTTTAAATGAAACTCCAATGCCAGTGGACACTGTTGCTGCAAGATCAATAAAGTTCCGTAACAAAGAAAACAATGGCTCTTCTTCTTGATGTGTTTCAATAATTTAATTTCTCCTGTTTGTTTTTACCATAATGTCTCAGTAACACTGATTCATGCTGTGCCAGAGTGCAGCCCTCTTCCACTTCTGAAATGTCAAGCCACAGTAGTCATTAAACCAAAAATAAAACTTCTTTGTAAGCATTCTGTGTTATTGTATCTACCAATTTTCTTACGTGTGGGACTCAGCTTGTTTTCAAACAGATAACTATTAATAGGAAATGAAGAAGAAGAAAGGGAATCCATGAAAATGATGTTAGGTGTTTTGGTGGGTATACATGACCCATTGTCCCCTACAGTAGGAATAACACATTTCATATTGCTCTAAACAATCTCTTCTTTCTATTTACACAATATGGCAGAATTGGTATATAACTATGTTTTCATTTAAGTATATTCACCTGAAAATAAGAATTTATTTTGTTACCTCAGAATGAGCCTTTTATATAGAGAGAGGTCTGTTGATCTTTTTCCATTTAATTCACCATGCTCAACTGCCATGTTTCTATTGTAGCCCAGATTTGACAAACTAAACACTGTGTTTGTTGCATTTTTCTCAAGCGGCAGCCTCCATGGCTGTGAAATGAAGCCAGTGCCAAAAACAGCTGGCTACAGAATGAGTCAACCTCACAGCAGAAATAAACGTTTACAGACCTACAGTTGTCATGAATGGGGAAATATGCTATAGAGACCAAAACTGTTTTTTGTACCAGGTTGTAAACATGTTTATTTCTGCTGTGAATATAATATATATATAACATGGGTGCTTATGAAGATTGGCAGTTCTGTAGCCAGCCTCAAGTGACCGTTTAAAGAACTACAGTTTTGAGGCATCTGTCACAGCCACAGAGGTTGCCGCTTGATCTGGTCATGTGTTTGTCCAATACACATTTATTTTGTTAATCATAACTGCAGTCTGCTTCTTATAGATAGATAGATACTTTATTTATCCCACCACGGGGAAATTTACTTGTGACAGCAGCAAGATAGAGAAACAAAAGTAGAAGAGGCCAAAACAAAAACACAATAAACAGACAGAGATTAAACGGACAGAAGTGTCTATAACTACACAATAACCACAAAAGAAAACAATCAACCTTCAATGTTTGGATTTTTTATTTTATTTTATTAATTAATGTTGTGGTTCTTGGCATGTTGCTGGACTGAGTAGCAAAATATTCAGATGTTGCATAACTGACGTCTAGTGGACTAAAGAGGCACAGCAGATGGTGTTTTACAGTGTCATTTTACAGCAGGCATGTCCAAAGTCTGGCCCGGGGGCCAATCACAGCCCACAGTCAGTTTCCGTGCGGCCTGAAGTGTCATTTTGATAATATATTATTTATAGGAATGCAGCATTTGAATGTGCTAAACATTAACCTCTAAAGGACATAACCGCTGGTTATGTACCTGTAGATGTGACACAAAGTATTTACTTTCGGAATGAGACAAGAGCAAGAGTGAGACGTTTTAAACTTAAATGTGCATTACTCACAAAAAGTCATGTTTTAAAATGAACGTGAGGTTAAGATTTGTATATCAACCATACAATTTATTCTGTGTTATCTGACTTCAGATGAAAGTAAAAGAAAGGCAGGACTGTTTTTTTTTTTGTTTTTGTTTTTTTTAGATTTGTTTACGCCTGTTTGGATTAGATTGGGTTACATTGCCATTTAAAAAATAAATATATATAAATTGTGACAATAAAAATATAATTGTTATAGAACAGTGCATTTGTATGTAACTTTTATTCTTATTTTTTTCATTTTTTAAATGTTATTTAAATAGAAAACTCACTTTAAAACTTAACCTAAACCTTTAAGCTGATTCAAAGGTTTAATTGAGCTTTTATTCTGAAGGCTAAGGAAAATATTTAGGTAGCTAAAAAAAGGTTTTAAGTGAGTTTTTTTATTTTAACGCATTAGAAATGTCATATCGTGTACTCGCTTACTGAAAACAAAAAATAATAATTTAAATTTTTGTTTTGTTTTGTTTTTTTAGATCAGGCAAGACAAGTCCGCACCCAGTCGATTTCTCTGCAGGCATTAATCCGGTCGCCTGCCGGTCCTTCCTCCTTTTCTACGTCCCCTGAGCGAGGCCGGCGTCAAGATGGTGAGTCTGTGGCGACAAATGCGAATAAAATCCGTCCAACATCGAGCCCATCCGGCCATCGACACACTATTCGTGCCCGTTAGGTTATCCTTTAGGTCTTCCTTACGGTTTAATGTCAGTATTGATGTGAAACGAGGAGATATTAGGGAGAATTTAGCGGGACTATCCTTAGCTGCCACACACACCGTGTTTACCTGACACAGGAAGGCTCGTGCAGCCTCCACTCTCTGTTACCAACACAATTCACCCCCCTGTATAAAGTATTTAACCTGTACGGGTGCTCCAATGTGTCCTGTGGCGTTTAAACATGAACTATGGCTCCAATATAACTCGGAAACGTGAAGCGCTAGCTCCCAGCAGCTAACTACACTGGTGACCATGGCATGGCCTCCGTGTTGGGAGACACTGACAACACCAACACGCAGCTGGTTGTTAGGAAAACGGGTTTTATTGAAGCCGTGGACGTGCTTTAGTTTCCAGGTGAGCTGCCTGTCTTTGCTGGTAGCGGCTGTGGAGGAGGTAGAAAGGGTGGTCTAGTAATCAGATGGTCGGTGGTTCGATCCCCGGCTCCTCCAGACACTGAACCTCAACTTTCTCCTTTTATAAGTCAGCTAAATGTAAAAGAAGCTGACTGATCACGCTGTGACACACCGTAGCTTCAGTTTTTAGTGTTTTCGTGTGATGCTCCACAGAGACACAAGAAGTCTTTCCTACCTGTGAGCATCAGTCTGCACAACTCCAACCTCAAAGTATCACACATTTCAAGTCAAGTCCAGTAGTTATTGAACTGGTTTGTGCAATATCATAAGTGAAATCTTCCACACATGCATGCTGCACTTTAACAATCAGTGTATTCTCCATACAGTCTCTCAAAAACTCAATTCTTTAAGGTTTTTATACTTTACATATTGCATAGTTCACTGTTACTTGGTTTTTATTTAACTGTTATTTATACATGTGTGTGTATATAGTGCTAAAATAGGATGTTGTATAGTGTTAAAGTTTTGTTTTCTCACTATCACTTACTGTTGTAACAAGCTGCTGTAACAAAAACAATTTCCCTGCAAGTATTTCTGATTTAAATACTAGTTATGTAATGATGTAAATGTTGTTTGGGACTCATTTTCTTACCTTTTTGTCTCCAGAACGACACAGTGACAGTCAGGACCCGCAAGTTCATGACGAACCGGCTGCTTCAGAGGAAGCAAATGGTAAGGTGGTCTCGAAACTCGCTGCAGGCGTTCGTTGTGTTCTCGTGAGCTGTCTTTTAAACTGACGTCTTCTCCCGTCTGTCCGCTCTCTTTAAGGTCGTCGATGTCCTGCATCCCGGCAAGGCCACAGTCCCCAAGACTGAAATCAGGGAGAAGCTTGCCAAGATGTACAAGACCACCCCTGACGTCGTGTTCGTGTTTGGCTTCAGGACTCAGTTCGGTGGCGGCAAGACAACAGGCTTTGCCATGGTCTACGACTCCCTAGACTACGCTAAGAAGAACGAACCCAAACACAGACTGGGCAGAGTGAGTTTTGTCTGCGCGAACTTTTATTGTAACAAAACTATCAGCTTTATCAAAATGTCTTGTTCTGGAGCTCAGATTTATGAGCAGAGCAGTTTTATGAGAAACTGGAACACGGTATCGGGTGTTGAATATACTCTTTGCCTTATACATCATGTTAAGTAGTTTGCAGAAAGCAGCTGAGAAGCACTTGACAGTTTGAGATGTTGGATGACTGGTACAATCAAAGTATGACGAGTAGGGTTATGTTACAAAATGCAAGTTAATAATCCACCATATTCATAGACACGGTTGCAGCAGTTTGATATTAATGTAGACATGCGCACTGGAAGTTATTTCTATTGATATCAAAGGCTAATCAGGACGTGTAGACCCTCTAATGGTTTTAAAGCATGTCATTTGGTGCTGAATATAATGTTTAAAAATGTAACACCTGTTCGTTTGTTTGTGCTCCTCAGCACGGTCTCTATGAGAAAAAGAAGACCTCAAGGAAACAGCGCAAGGAACGCAAGAACAGAATGAAGAAAGTACGAGGTACCAAGAAGGCCAGTGTGGGCGCTGCTGGCAAGAAGGTATTGTGACCGTCACTGACCACTTGGATGTGTTTGCAATATTAAAAGTATACCTGGGATTGTGTGCCATAGGCACATTTATTTATTTATTGTCTGTCCTCACCTAAGACGAGAGCAGAAAAGGGGAAGTGATCGTTTTAATGGACTGCTTCTGATTTTCATTGCACTTCTTTTCCTACCCTGCTAATCTGTTTTTCACAACTTTTACTATTTTTTAATTTACTTCTGTCATCTTTCCAATCATATCAAATGTTCCTCCGGATCTGTAGAAGGTAAATGTGGCTCATAAATAGACTAACTGCAGTGTGCAGATAATCCAGGAGTGATAGATACTAGCTAACTCCTCCCTTTACACCCTCACCTACCCATCAGAGAGCCAAAGCCTTGATGCTTTCACTCCAAGATGGACACGATGCATTCGATATAAAAGGATTTGGCAACACTGATTAATACTTACTGGTGATTTCTTCTTAGTACTAATGATTACCAGCTTGAACTGGAAACTAGTAGTGTGGTAGTCTTCGGTTTTGGAAGCCTAATGTCAGTGTGAGGACATACGACTGCTAATAATGGAAAGTTTAGTACGAATAAGTGAAATCTTGGAGTAGTTTTTGTAAAAGTGAAACCCAACATACTCCCCCAGCCTCTAGACACTAGCCTGAAGTCACCTAGAATAGATCGCTGTTACAAAACCCAGCTGGACTATGTTTAACACCAAACAGCCTCATCTTTAATAGCTACAACACAACTATCTAATACTGACATCGTCCAGCCACGTCCACCATGGTTTTCATTGGCCTGGTTGTAAATGTGGCACATGGCCTGTGGAGTACAGCGGCTACACATCATTCAGGGATCTTTTCTGTTCCATGTCTCTCTTTTTCAACATGTTAACATATTTTTGTTGCATCTTTTTTTTTTGTTCCTGATTTTGCTTCCCATGGATTTCTTTTGCAGAAATGAGGTGTCAGTGCACAGGTATAGATGCAGAAAAAGCATGGTGTGCCATTGTGTTGCACATCAAAAGCTGATAGAGCTGTGCCACATGCATGTCACGCCTTTTTACTTCGTCCTGCAGTCTTCCTTGTCAGTGCCTCCTTCCCTCCTCCCCTGTGTGTTGTTTCAAACTCCTCGCTAATAGGTCCTCTACCCCAGTCCTCTGTACCACTGTCTCTGCTAAAAACGGGCTTATCCATTAGGCTTTGTCTTACATCTAAACAGACACAACGCTTCAGATCTCTAGTTAATAGAAGCAGAACTTGGGTCTAGCATGTGAATCTTAGTTTTTGGTGTGTGCGGTTCAACTATCTGTCAGTGTGAGTTTCTCAGATTTGTTCTTAAGATGTCTTATTTGAGTCGTACAAATGTTTTTCAAAGCTTCAAACTACAACGTTGTTTGTCTTGTCTTAAAACACTTAACATCTGTTGCCTCAATTTGCATCTTCTCAAACTTTTCCTAATTGATGTGCTCTTATATTAATTCTGCTGTTCTGTCTTTACAGTGAGCCCGGACAGCCAGGGAGGGTCTCCGTGCTCAAGATGTTCTTGTATATTGTCATCAAATAAACTTTGGAAAAAAAAAAAAATCTGTTGCTGCAGTATTTTCATTTCAACGTTGTGTGTTTTGACTTCAGCAGACTCGTGACAGCAAAACAAGCCTGGGAGGTGTTGGGGCGTCTGTAAAAGCCTGAGCTCGTAGAAGATCGTTGGCACCCAGGATTCACTGCTCAATATGACTCGTTAATGATGCCTATTCACAGCCGTTACATGGCTTTAAGTATATTGCATTTCTGAGGAACCAAGAGTGATTTCTCGCACAAAGCGAGCAATTTGCTCTAAGTAATTTGGCCCACTAAAATGTTTGATGGTGACATCCAGTGGCATGGTAATGACATTACACCATCTTGTTTACAGTTTGATGTGTGGTTCAAACTGAGCTTTGAAAGTACAATTTTAATAACTTAATGTATTTATAAATATATTTTATATAATCCTTAGTCTAGACTCAAAATGGTCTCCATGGATCAGTCACATTTCATTAGTGTTCCAGTATCCTTTTGAAACATGCTCAAATATTTAACTGTAGTAACCCAAATGGCCACATGAGGACTCCCTTCGTTTGAAGAAAAGTAGTTGGATCCACTCACACTGTCACTGAAGTATTTACCTGTTGGATAACGAATTCATCCTAGAGGAAAAACTGGCGGTTAAATTGTTCTAAAACGAAGAAAGCCGTGTGTGTGTGGACTTATTCATAAACACCATTCGCAACAGAATAGATACACCTTTACAGCGTGACCTTTTTAGAAAGTATTTGCATAGAAATACCCCGAGAGTGTGTAAATGAAGTCATTAAAATGCTCGGGAATGGTCTGTCCTCAGGGTAACCCCACTCTCTCTCTCACACACACACACACAGCTCACGCTGAAGAGAAAAGCAGAAATGTTATGAAGTTATAGTATTGACTTAATGAATGATTGCATGCAACAAGAAGTATACAACATGTCATGCAGTGAAACGTTAACCATGACAACTTGCGACCTTCACTTTCTTGCACGTAACCGTAACACCCTCATCCAAAGTGCTGTGACTACTTTGTCTGACTTAATGCAACAACAGAATGTTTGGAAGTGCACTTAACTCACCACGTTACTCATAATACTGTTCACTCCTGCAATTTCACATATTTTTATGCCTCTACAGTTTTGAATATAGGGCAGACATTTTTCCAGAGTCCTCAGTGTCTACACCAGTCAGAAAAGGGGGGAAAACAGTAGCTTGGAGGCACTTCCATTGACACATTTTGAGTTGTGGGCTTTTCTTTCCCAGTAGAAAGGCCTATATATATACCCGACGTCCCCTGTGGGCTTTCCTTCAATCGATGCCAGCCGGCAAAGATTAAACACGGACAGTTTATCAAGATAATTTGAGCTCCCAACACAACAGAAACTGAGGTTACTGTATCAAGACCTCATTGATTAAGTGGACATGAACTGGTGTAAAGGTGAATATATTAAAGGAAAATCCATTTTCTTGCAGAGCGCAATGAACATCGAACACGTTGGTGCCCAAATAATTCTACTTTATGTTTTTTTCTTTAACAGAATCTTAAACCTGCTATGACCCAGAAAATATGCAGGCGGCTTCATTTATCTCAGCTAAAAGTGTGTGTTGGTGCCTACTGTAGAGGATGCGAGTGGGTGGGTGACTGTTGGATATAGGTGCGGAGAAGAAAAAGGTGCAGGGGACAGACAAGGAAAAGGCAGTGGGGTCTCTCATGGCTCTGCGTTGCTCTGCTGGTGGTGTGTGTGGTTGTGGGAGGTTTGACATAAGTGGAGCTTTCAACCCAGGGACTGGTAACAGATGGTGTTGGGAAATTAAGCTCCTCTCTCCACAGCCCTGTCAGTCCGTCCCGGGAGTCTCTGCCTCTCTGTCTTTGTCTCTCTACTTCTCTCCCTGCAGCGTCTTTTTTCAGTGTCTCTCACTCATTCATCTTGCTGCTGTTTCCTATCATCTGGCTTCTCCCTTTAGGTCCTTTGTTTCAGTTGTTGGGACGAGTGAAAACTGTTTCCCTCCGCACTCCTCCTGTGTTTTTGTCAAAAGCAGGAAAGGAGGATGACATCAGCAGGATAGTTAGCAGGCTAAGAAATAAAACTGAAAAGAAGACAAAAAGACGATGTGACGGACGATAAGCTAAAAGGTTGAGGATGGAGATGAGAGAAAAATGGTCAGACGGTGATGTATGACGTTGAGCCCGCAGAGCAAATGTGTGTTTGTCGGCAGGCTACACGGCAACTGCAGTCTCAGCATCAGGAGACAGTGCCAAGGGTCTCCAGGGACGTCCTCACACACCAAATAAAACCAGATAAAGGACTGTATCCACCTTTGAGGAATGAGTTTTGCAATGAGCATATTCCTCAGCCTGCTCGTACAACAAAAGGTGTTTTTGCAGTCAGTTTCATGATAGATGGTTATGAGGAACACGTGTTTACGCCCTCACAACAGGTGCAGTTTTAATGGCCTGTCTCTCTCCATGCAGAGAGTTGAGTTGTGGTATTGTAAGGAGAAAATGAGCAGAATTCCTGATGACTCACTGTCTGTTTTCGCCAGCACGTCCATGCGGATATCAATAGATGTCAGAGACTCTGCTCCTGCTGTTTCCCACGTCATAATATTGTGTACACCAGTTCATTAATCTGCAACAATGATATCATAAAGTGATATACCTTTCATTCATGTTTGGTCTTTTACCAAATATAGGCTTATAATCGCCGAGCTGTGTTTGTTTCGCAACCATCAGCTTCATAATTGAATGTTTTCAACGACACTGTGATCATTTCTGCAAAAGGGGGAAACTTGGTGCTGTAAAGTGTGGCCGGGCATTCGAGGATGCTATGCATCTTAATGAGGTATGTCTCTCTTGTTGGCCTCAGCAGGGGAATCATCACAGCTCATTTTGCAGTCCTGCAGTGTCCTATCAGCTTTGGCAGCCTGCACTAAGTTCACTCCATCTGCCAGTTGCTAGGTGCTGATATATAAAATGATCTGTGCCTTGGTAGCCCCTGAGCACCAGGGAAGTGATTTGCTTTTGAGGACAAACTGTGTTTCGTGAATCCTAATTATCCTCTTTGCATCACCAGTCTGACATGGTTTTGTCATTTATCCCTCTCTGGAAGCAGTAGAGGAGGGAGAAAACCCAGCAGAGACTGCAGCAAAACTACATTTGCCCAAACAGACAGAGCTCCCACCGATGTACTGTATAGTCACTGAAATGCAACAATAGTATTTTCCATCAATCCTTTTTCACAGGTTCAGGGAGAGGTTAAAAAAAAAGGATACCTGCTGTCTAATTCTGGCACTGTAACCGCTGTGCACATGTGAAAAATCACTTCTCAGTTTCAATCGTGAGGTGGATTGAAACCACTCTGTGGCCCCCTTTTTTTTCAGGCTGTGAACATGCTGTCTGAGGCTCTGAGGACATCAGACCAGTGTAAAAGCGTGTCAGCCCACCTGCCTCCCTACCACCCACCTGTGTAGTCAGGAATTCGGTTCATTTAAAAAAAAAAAATGTTGGTATGGAAGGGTAGTCTGTTAAGCAGGAAGAAGAGGAGAGCAGGGGAATAATGTGCATGGTTGCAGAAGATGGGAGAAAAAAAAAGGGTTTTGGCTGAAGGGGAGGTAAAGGAGAGAGGGAGAATCGGTAGGGTGCGGTAATGAGAAAGGGCAGCAGATGTGAGTGACAGTATGATGGAATGCTCTGTGTGATAGCCATGCTGTACTCTCTAGACTGGGAGGTGTGTGTGTGTGTGTGTGTGTGTGTGTGTAGTCAATGAGGAATCATGTGTACGCGTGCATGTGCGTCCTTGGGTTTTTGGGAAAGGATACTTGATAAAGGCTTATCATTTTCAGCATTTTCTAGGCAATTCATCATAGTATATACATCTGCTAATTAAATTGAATTATAGCAAAATGCTTTATAATCCAACACGTGATATCATCCAGATGTATTTATCATGCAGCTGCCCTGCTCTATTCTTGACATTTTAATATTGATATTACTGGTAATTGTGCTGATCGCCACCGATAAACACAAGAGCCAGGCTAGCTGTTTTTTTTAGTCTATTAAAATGATAAGTTGAGGTTTTACAGAAGTAAAACTCTGTAGTCTATGCTAAACTAAACTAATAGGCTTGTAGCTTTATATTTTGATTGATACAGAGTGTGAGCAGTATTGATCCTCTTATCTACCTCTCAGCACGCAAAAAAAAAAAACTAATTTTGAAAAATATTGAACTATTCCTTTAAATATCTTGGTCTTACTCTTCAAATGGCAATTATATTTTCTTGTATGACATTTATGTGAATCCAGTAGGGATGCAAAAGAAACATAATAGGAAAAACAAAGAGAAATTACATCCCCTAACGGTTTCTAACTTATCCTTATTCCAGGGACGTTAACTGCAAATGGACAAATTTATAGATTCAATTTATGAAGAAAATGCTCCCTCGAGCACAAGCTCGGTCCAGTTTTCTTCAATCAATGAAACAAATTTGTGTTTGGGACTTAACGTTGCATCATGCAGCTTCCAAAGTACCAATATGACTGAGGTACATGGTTTTCCAATAGCAGTCTAAAAGCAAATTGTCTCAGTCTCTTGTGGGTGCACAGCGGTTTGATATAGTCTCTGTATATCATCGGAGAACGCAGTCAAATTGTAATGGACTTTATTCCTGGTAAGGATAGGACAAGGTTGTGTTTGGACTGCACACAGCACTTGGCTGTCTGTATGGCTGAGTTATTCTGCCATTTTTCAGCCCGTGCACATTCCTCCACTCATTGGTATTCCTGTTCATATTACCCTCTTCAATCAGCAGCAGAGAAGCTCTGATTAATGGCAACAGTGAGAGCAATCTCCCAATGATTCATTAAACAGGACTGGCATGAATAAAAAGGGAGATTTGCTCATATTGCCTCTCAGATCCTATAATATGTTCTGTCGCTGGAGAAATGCATAATTCATGGTGTTGTTAGCGGCTCTCAACATATGCACACAGTACACACAGCACATAGAGCTATATAAAACCGATGGAAAAGTCAAATCACTCATTATATCATAGTCATACTTGGAATAATTGATATACCCTGTTTAATTTTAGTACTCTCAATTTACTCACCAGTCTTTTAACCGGTAATTAAAATGTAATAGATCTTATAACTGTCGGAGCTATCTGGATGGGTCTAGATCTTTTTCAGAAACATCAAGAAGCACTCAGCACAGGACTAAATAGTTATTTTTATTATTATCGTGACAGTTATATCTTCAGTTATACTTTTTTTAAGTGAAACCTTTCGTAAAATTAAGCCATATTATAACTCAGGAATCTGAAACTGCATCATTTTCTCTCCTAGGGGACTACTGCTTGCTGGTTGTTTATGGTAATAAATACTAAGTATAAAGTGGCCTATTACATATAATATACCTTCTGGTCATTTTGGATTGTGTTCCACAATGATACGTCTGTAATTTGCTGACTCAAAATAATGAGATATATGAGTACTATTTTATGTACTATGCTCCTAAAATTAATTATTTGTTCAGTGTGTTTGTTCGTCGTTAGATTTAAAGGTTTGGCATCTTTATGCTGCTGTCTGCTGCTAGGTTTTAGTTATGGTTTTTACTTTTATGGCTCAGCGAGTCCCTTTATTTAACTGACAATTAAAGATAATATTAATACGATTTTCATTTTTTAAAAGCATTTGAAGGTTTTTATTCACAATGACATAAATGCAGATTCAAAGACTACCAATTACTGCCAAACTAAGCACTGCTAAACACCATCATCTGTGTAATGTGTATTTAAGGGCCATGGGTTAAAAACGCTTGAAAATATTGCTCGACTTGCAAGCTGATTTGGAAGCTAAAAGAGACATCCCCTCTGCTTGAACCATTGCACCAATCCCATCTCCAGAAAATCACCTCAGCGCTGCCATCCACCATATTATCATGGATTGATTTCTATCAAACATTACCCCTGCAAATGTGCATGAGCATGGGCCATCAGGCGAGTGTCATTACTGCTGCTCATTTGCGAGGTAAGAGACGATCGGATGTGACAGGGGCGGAATTAGCTTTGTGTTGGCTCTCTGTCACTCTCATCCTAAACTGCGGCTGGGTGGGGGAGCGTGATTAAAAGGATATATAATTCCACCCTTCACATTAAGAGACCCCATGCCCCACTTTCCCTCCCACCTTTACTGGCACACAAAGGCCGTAGCCCTTGCTGCTGTACTGTATCGCATGATGCTGCGATGGAAACCTCCCTTATTTCTGCTGCCTTTCTTCTTCAAGGTGATTGCTGATCTGAGAGATAAAAAAGGATGAAAGCATCCAAGTGGAAAGCCAATCATATAGAGATCCCGTGTATTGCTTTTTCATTATAGTACACCTACATGAAATGGATGTAGCTAGTGTGTAACTGAGCTGAGGCCATGTTTCTTTGCACTGGCTCTATAGTGGTATGTTTTGCACTGAGCAGCCTGCTGTCACATTGAGCAGTGTCAAAAATCAATAGGCTCTGACCTTACCTCTGTCAGACCCCATCAGGACACAGTATGTCCTCCACTGACTCTGTACAAGCACAAGTCGACTACTAAAGCCACTAGTCAAAGCTGTGGGTGGCAGTCGAGTACTTGTGGACAATATTATTTTAGCCAGTATCGCAGCAGTGTCTCAGCAGCTAATTGCTGGTGCTATTTGCATATATTACTTTCTTGAGAGCTATTGCAATATTTCCACTGTTACTAATGAAAATCTAAACATTTTGTGTGCAAAGAGCAAAGCTTTACAGAAGAGTTATTTTTTCATGTTCTTTTCAAGGGACGGCAGTGTCATTTGGTTTGTCAGCCCACCACTTTCAGACTGAAATATCTACACGACTGAATTCATTGCCATGACATTTTGTGCAGACATTCATGGTGTCAGGATTATGTATTTTAATCACATTGGTGATGTT
The DNA here is from genome assembly GCF_000972845.2 of Larimichthys crocea. Classification (NCBI taxonomy): domain Eukaryota; kingdom Metazoa; phylum Chordata; class Actinopteri; family Sciaenidae; genus Larimichthys; species Larimichthys crocea. Next base: position 17,075,605 of record NC_040013.1, read on the forward strand.
CCAGACATTCCCCAGACTAGCACATTTATGCTATTGAGTAAAATATCCTAACATGTCTCGAGCACTGATAGTAGTAAGAATGGACGCCTTATCCATGATGTCACCCAGAGCCGCGTTGAAGCTCTTACCGCCACCATGTTAGTCTCCCGGCTAATCTAAAAGAATCGGCCAAGATGTGGATCATCAACGGACCTGAGGCATGCTGAATTACGCCTGGGTTCTCAAACGAGCCCCATGTAACGGAACCTACCTGTCAATCAAAGCAGCCACTGTTAGTTATGCATAACTTTAAGCCTTAATATAATTTTAACAGGTGAGTAACTCAGAGATTGACTTATCCTGTATCCAGCCTCTAGTGACACCAACAGAGGTTGATCTTGACGGACTACCATGTTCTTTGGTAAAGACAGGTTCTCCTCAAGATGAATTGTGACTTCGGTGATCCGTTAACTTTTCGTCTAGCGTCCATCATCAGCTCAGAAGTTTAATTTGTCCAAAACTTTGGTTTATAACTGTCATGCGGTGAGGTCAAGCTGGGTTTTTGTCTTGTCTTGTCATTTCCTGTTTTATTTTGAAAAGTAACTCTCCTCTTGTTTCAGTTCACCTGTCCTTCCTCATGTGTCACCAGTCGGCTTGTCTTTGTGGATTCCTGATTGTGTCCACCTGTCTCCCATTGCCATCATGTGTCTTATAGTCTACATCTCCCTTGTGCCAGAGTGTTTCGCTCCATTCATTCACCCCAGCCAGTTTTTTCCACAGTCCTTGTTCAACCTTGCTTCCCCACGTAACATGTGCCTGTAGTCTTTTGCCTCCACATGAATAAATTTTAGTTTGTAAATTTCACAGTTTATGGTCGTTGTTTTCTTTTGTCCTCCCTTTAGTGGAGTGATTTTCTGTTGACTTTTTCCTCTTTGCTTTTATGTTTTTTTTCCCTCTTTGGAGTGTTTTTGCTTTGTAGAGTATTCTTCCTGAAAACTTATCTGTATTTGTCATAGACTCTAGTGTAATTTCCATAGCCTGTTCTTTTTGTCACTCAGTATTGGAGGTAGAAGTTATCTAAATAAAGTTCTGCCCAGTCGGTCTTTTATCTGCATCTCAGTCCTCCTTAAGTCCAGGCCTGTCAATAACGAAAAACCTAGACTGTCCTGTTTAAACTAATGGCTTTTGTGTTTAGTGCAGATGAGCAAATGTTAGCACGCTGACACACTAAACTTAGATGGTGAACATGATGAACATCATACATCAGCATGTCAGCATTTAAGGCCAAGGAGTGACATGGATGAACTTGAATAAAATGTAACCTTACAATAAATACAAAATGTATTTCCTTTGATTTGAAAAGGTTGCCAGCCTAACAGTATCATTCCATAGGGGACTGCGTCTACTGTAAAACCAGGTGAAATTGGGTCAGCCTCTAATGTCGTTACACCTCAGAAAGAGTGATTTCTCCCTGTGTCAGTATTTCAAGTTGTGTAGATGGATTAGGCTACGTGTTGAGAAGCCCATTAATTATTAAGAGGAACCCAGAATATAAGCTGCTCCCTGTTGTGCAGTCAACTGCACTGGCACAGGAAAAAGAGCTGGGATAGAGGAGAAGGGGATGAATGGTGAGAAGTGCTTATGAAATATGGATATCTGAAAGAGAGCAGTTCAGGAAAGTTAATTCGTCCGTTGGTTTAATGATGCAATGTAGGGCCTCAAAAACGGACTTTCAAGAATCACAGAGATTTTCGTCAGAAGATGCGCATGTTGAGGAATTTCGTGAGTAAAACTCATCTTGCTTTAGTCGTCTGAAAGCCTTTTAGTCATATCTACTGAGAGTCAGGTGTAAATACAATTACTATAGGCATTAAAGAACGTGATATATGACTTTCAGACACTTATCTCACTCTGGGGCATCATGTTCATATAAGACAGCAGTAATTGTCTCCATAGACCATCATCTGTCTTATATATCAATACAAGGCTCATTAGCATCCATTACAGGAAGAACAATTTCTTTAAGTACTTCCCTCTGTGTGTTTGTTGGAGAAGCAGTATAAAATAGAACACCTAGGTAATCCCTGATGGCTGCTGTAACTTATGCATGATTTCATGCCTGCTGGCGCAGCTATTCCAAGAGCAACAGCTATGATTAGCGTCCCAGTGGTGATGTTTATTCCCATCGAAGTTCAACCCAGAATCTCAGACATATGATGCAAAGACTTCACATAAAATCTGATCAAATAAGATGAAAACCGCTTGTGTTGTGAGCGCGATATTGCTACTGCTACTAGTGTGAAGGGCAGCCGAACAGTATTCTTAAGTATGTTACCGAGAAAAGAGCAAGCGTGATCTTGAATGTGAACCCATCATGAATATTTACTTAATACTTCAGAAGACTAAAGCACCGGGATACTCCTTGGCTTTGGTTATATTAACTTGAAATGAGTACATCATAAGCTACTTGAGATGCTTCATGCCAAATGTTACATGCTCTGTTGAGCAAATGACTGTGAGATTTTCACTGGCCTCTGTTAAAGCCCGGATCGCAATATTAAGATTTAACATCACTGCTGACATAGGTTGATGGAAAAAGCTGTTTTGTATTCCCTCTAGTCCGGCTGAAGACCAGCATCATACAGACTAGTGGGGAGAGTAGCACGCTATCAATGGGCTGACTGGCCGACTGGCTCTGGCGTTCAGCTTCAAAGAACCGCCCGCGGGCATCGTTTCTAATATTGTCTCAGAGTCTGTGTTTTTCACAAAACTACTGATGCATGAGTGGCCTGTAAAAACAGAGGGGAAACATCAAAAGTGCTTTTGAAGTGCGGCTTTTTCTTTTTCTTTTTTTGTCAGGCCACAACTAAATGTTTCCACCTGAATCCTGATTGGTGGACGAACGGCCTTTTTGAGGATTATGCTTCTGTCCAGATGATGTTTCAATCGATCAAATGGGCAGATGCATGTAGAAAACGTGCTTCTCATCCTCGTCAATGTGGCGATTACACACTTTCTCTGCATATCCTGTAAGAAGCTGTACCTCCTTTATTGCCAGGATGAACAGCTGTGTTTGCCCATGCACGTTTCATGACCAAAACAACAGTATCAAAGTGGAGAATATGTCTGACTGTTTCATAAGTCAAACTTGCAGCAGTGTGTAAATTTCTCTCCCTACCCCCCACCCATCTCATTTCTTTCTCAACCTACTACCCACATGCATGTACTTAGCGTTATGTAACCCACGGGCGGGGTGTTGCAAAGACAGTGGTCCTCCGTAGGGAATGTGTAAACAGCTGCAATGTCGGTGCTGGGCACACTTTATCATCACAACGTAACACAAGACATCCAGGCGTCTGTCGTAGCAGACAATGCGTGTAAGCAGGACTTGCATGGAAAATCACAGTGACCCTCTTAGTTACAAAACCCTTTTCTGGTGGGATTCCTGTCACTGCATGTTTTCTTTCTAATTCTAACAGAATTAAGTTGATGTTTTCATAGACGTATAATCTATCCATAGCATCGTGATTCAAATAACAGCAGCAAATCATTGTTGTTTTTTTTTTTATTCACTCCTACACTCACCGAGTGAGACAGACATGAGTGTCAACGCTGCACTCTGGGAAATGACTGGTCTGTCACGCTCCGGTTGACTTCCATCTTTCATCCCCTCAGTTCCCGCCATGTTGTTTTCTGACTGTCACTTTAGATTGGCCTCACAGTACAGTAAGCCTCTGCTCATATCTAATTGGAGGGATGACAAGAGACCCATCTCAAACCCTGTGGTGTGTCTAAATGTGGCTACTTAGGCACTTAAAAACTCATTAAACCTGCCTACATGGTCCTTTAACTCCACCTGACATTTCCACATCAAGTGTCATAGCTAAGTATCATCAGCATAAACACACACACGCAAAAAATGACCTGATGAGTATCAACTGTGTGTTGTTTGAAAGAGAATCCATTAAAATTCATTCATAGGTAGCGCAACCAAAATATGGGCTATAAACATTGTTTGTAATCATGCTCAGTGATAATAATTGACCAATCAGATGTCATTTGAAACTATTTTGAGCATATTTGCTTGTTGCAGTTACATGGCCAAAGGAATATGGATAAACTATTTGTGTTGGGGCTGATGCTCTTTTGTTTTGAGCTAGGCCTCTTGTCTTTCCAACTTTGTGCCAGAGTTTGAAAAAGGACCTGTCCGGTGCACAAAGCCAAGTCCTTAAAGGGCTTGGTTTTCCAAGCTTTGGGATGAACTGGAACTGGAATGCCAGGCCTCAGCCAAAGAGACAACACTGTAACGTTCCACAAATGAATACAGGAAGCAAACATAAATGTTATATTTACATCACATTTTCCACATGGTGTTCCATAGTTTGAGGTGTGAACTGTTTTCTTTGATTACATTATCTTGTTGTCTACATTGTTGTAGGCGATATTTGCAGATCGATTACAGGGGGAGGTTGGTTTCTTTGGGTCAGTGCCATCTCTGAAATGGTTCAGTGGACTCACCTTATTCACCTGCTCTGAATATCATTACTGTACTCTATACACTTATATATAACGTTAATATCATTATATCAAAGCTACATGTGTAAATAATATTATTTTGTCAAGTTGTTTTGTTTTGAGCCCTGAAGTTCTTTTTACCCTTTATTGGTCATACAGAGGTGTACCCACACATGTGCCAACAGATACAGATTTGCACACACACCAACATGCACACACATACATGCACACACACACAATTCACACAAGAGGAGGCAGACTAGGACTAGGCCGCGGACACATTTGTCACTCTGGCAGGCAGGCCTCCCATTCTCTGGGTTGGTGGCCTGGTTTCTGCACGGGGGCTGGGCATCTCCCCGCCTGTGCTGCCTAGTAACTGTCAGATCTCGACTGTGATTTATGCAAATTGGCAGGCAAGGGCTTGTGGGTCAGCCGCGATATGTGGTAAGACCATCATTGGGACAGTGTACAAAGGCAAGTCAGCGGAAGCAGTCATGCTGCATATCTAGCCAGTAACACCTCTACCAGCTGAAAGATAAAAGTTGAAATTGAAATAGTGTATGGAACAAATTTTTGGAGCGTGCTATTAGATATAATGTAGACTGAAAAAAACTGTAATGTAATAATATATAAAATCAGTTTAATTGTTTAGCTGTTCAATCAAAAGCTTTTAAATTCAGGAATTTGGATTTAGTGTCGCAAATAGTGTATTTAAATTCAGGAATTTGGATTTAGTGTCGCAAATAGTGTATAAATATATTTGAAAATGCTACCTTAGTATATAAATAGTGTTTGAAATAATTCAGACAGTTGACATTGTTATCAAGTATGATTTAAGATGAATGTTTAGTACCATGGAGATACAGTGCAGTTAACAAAGGCACTGAGGATGGAAAATAAAGGAAAATGACAAATAGTGGCATTACACAACTCTCACATATCATGAAGAACTGGTCCAGAAATAGAGTTTATGTATGAATATAAAGGTTACAGTTGTTCTTCACTATCTTCAAGCCAAATATTTGTTGTCTGTATAAAATACCACAATCTCCAAGCACCCATAACTAACAAAATTAATAAATTACAAGCTTAAACACTCACACACCAACACAGACAGACCTGTTTTTCTCCAAAAGACAAAATGGGAGAAATATCTATCAATCACACTCGCTGCCAACTTCTGGACTCAAATCTGTCCCAAATGGATCTCTCACAACCAAACACCTGCTCACTTTGTTCCCCTAACACTTTCGCTGATTATTTGTGTGCAATCTGGCATTGTCCACACCGTGTGACACTTCTGGAATGAGAACACTAATAAGCAATATAACATATTGGACTACTCTCCCTATCTTAGTGTTAACCAGGAAGCAGCTATTCTCAGTTGCCTCACCAAAGCCACAGTGATCGCTTTAACTGTCAGGAAGAAGTACATCTTCCTTGACTGGTGGAGCAGACAATGGACTGTTTTGATCCAATTCATCTCTGTGGATAAAAAGACTAGCTCAGTCAATGAACTCGAACATGAAACGTCACAGATCTTCTCTTCTAATTGTTCTTTTTACCTACTTTATTTAGGTACATTTATGATTATGGCAGGTATGAGGCAGCTAGTCTAGACTTTGTCTCCAATCATGCATGGAGGTGTGGGGAGCCTGGACTATAACAAGTCAAGAGAGAGCATCTATTGCAGGACAAAAATATATAGGACCAAACTGACCGTCACCAGTAACTACCTCAGCTCTCTCCTTCACATGTTCTCACACCCTACAATTACCCATGATGTGCTTCCTCACAGCCATGAATTGGATCAAAGGACTGGGTTATTACTGCTGCTGTTCAGGTTTGCAACTGCACTGTCCTCCCTTTCATTGCTCTTCACTAAGTATCACCACCAGAATCACTCCTTCCTCAGATCTCAAACCATTTCTTTGTTGGGTCAAAGTCTATATTCTCATCAATTTGTTTTTCTCCTTTCACCTGAACCCCAACTCCCCAACCTGCCCTTATCTAGCCCCCGTAGCCCGAGAGGGCTTGGCATAATATGATAGCGTTTCAGTCAGTAATTAATTGATGTACTATTCTTTTCTGTGCGCTCCCTTGAGACCTGTATGGGTCAAATATATTTCCCTGCATTATTATTATTTTACATCATGTATGGTTTATCCAGGTTTGCTAGTTTGCAGTCTTTGTCAAAGCTTTCTTTGTGGTGGTGTTGCTACGCTTCTTTGCTGTCGATCAACAGAACAGTTATCTAATAGGGACAAAGATCTTTAAATAGAAAATGTTGGTATTTTAAAGGATGACGCGACTTCCGTGGTTTCCCTAGGAACCAGGTGATCCAGGTGGTATTTGGGGGTAAGAAAATGACATTGTCCTCTGATACAAACAGTTGGTCTTTCTATTTTAACAGCTGGGAGCTTGTGGTGCCTGGCACAGTTTAATTAGTGTGAATACATTAGGTCTGTGTGAGATCTTGCTACCTGGCAGGGGTTAGAGCTGGGCAGGGACTGCAGAGGAGCAGGCTGCACCAGCGGCACTCCCAGGCCCTGCGGTAATGACCCTGCCAGGCTGACACAACGCTCCCACCTGGGGGACCACTGCGGCTTTCCAATGACAGATGGAGGGCTGCTGAGACAGGGGAGCTGGGCTGGATTACTGCAGGCTAACAGAGCAACCATTAGACCAGCCAGTCTGCCAGCGAGCCAACATGTCTTTGTGTTGGCTCCACCTTTGCCTGGTAAGTAATGTAATGGTGTGACCAGACACACCGCCAAAACACTAAGTACATGTTTACTCCACCATCATTTTGCATCAGTGGGTTATGTTTGGAATTAGTTACATCCTGGGTGTTTTGTGCTCAGGTTCAGTGTGTTGTGTGTATTTCCTCTACAGTTTAATCCAAATCACTAGACCTCACAAATTAAAATCCCGTGACATGTTTTCAGGTTGAAATGTTTTCTTGTTGTGAAAACAATTTCTGAAATGTCTTTGACAAAAACTAAAACATGTAAAATGGTAACTAACAGAAGATATACAAGGGTAGTTCTCTATCACCTCTATCGTTTTCACTCTCCATTTTATCTTGTACTGTTAAAAATGAAATCAAACATGCAAAAACAAGAAAGTATTAAAATATATAGATATATATATATATATTATAGATAGATATATATATATAATATATATAATATATATTATAGATATATTATTATAGATATATATATATATAAAGATAAATAAATAACAGATCAGAGTTTACATTAGGTTTACCTTTACGGTCAGTAACAAAAATTACACAAATTATATATATTTTAGCGGTATTTATTATATTTTAGTAGTAAGTAGGTAACAACTTTCATAACCTCAAGATGACAATACAGCCATATAAAGCTTGTGTATATGTCATTGTGATTAAATTCTAGCTAGCTGGAGTGCAATCACAGTGTCAGACCTGGACTTAAAAAGGACTCAGATGCAGAGTAATGGTGGTTCAGGCAGACTTTATGAAATGTACAAACAAAAAAATCACTCTCAAAGAGGCAAGGAATACTGACTTACAACGTGAACAAGGCAAGGACAAAACTGTGACGACTGGCTGGGGTGCACGACATGAACGAGACACTCTGGCACAAGACAAAAGGAGACGCAGACTATAAAACACATGAAGTTTAATGGGGAACATGTGGACACAATCAGGAATCAGGGAAGAATCCGGTGACACATGATGAAGGGCAAGTGACCTGAAACGAGAGGAGAGTTAATATACAAAATAAAAGACAAAAACCCAGGACTAGCCTAAGATAAAGATAATTTACTTTTATTGAGTTACTTCTATTTAGCTGTTAATCGTGTTCTAAGTTTTTAGACTAGAGTTCCCATAATGCTTTCTGGGATGTAAACAGGAACTATTATGTTCCCATGTATTCAGCGTGTTAAACTGCAACTTGAGCCTTGTTTCTTTCAGCTTATATTTGTTTACATTTGGCAAAATTGAACTATTAAAGTACTCCAAACTCGCTATTAGCAGTTCCTGTTTGCAGTGTTATCTGTTGATTTTAGGAGTTTATTATGGGATATAACACAAAAAAGAAGGTGGCGGCGGCTAAAAGTCTGGTTGCCATTGTAACTAAAGCAAGGTAAGCAGGTCAGAGGATTCACTGGAGAACAGTGACTGAAGAAAGTGACGCACAACGGAGAACTATGCACAGGAAAAGACTTTAATGAGCCACAACATCAAAAAAACACTTGCAGTCAAACAACATGCTCGAACACACAGGGGTAATACTAGAAGCTCACTAAGTATGAAAGAGTTGGCCACGGCATGTTACCAACTGGAACAGGTACAGGATAATCTGGCCCTGGGGTGGTGTCTTGACCAGGCTTTTATGGTAGGAGTAATGGCTTGGATGAGAGGTGGGTGCATCTTGTTACTGAGACCAGCTACACCCTCTGACACACACACACACACACACTACCAAGAAAAACAGAGATAGCAGGATGAAAAGCACAGAGAATAACCAAAAAAATAGATTCATAGATGTATAGATAACTAACCCTGGATTACTTTGATACTGAAGAACTTTTTTTTTTTACTTTAAAACCTAATGATTCTCAGGTCATTGGACTCAAACATAACAATTCCTTTCACATTGAATCTAAAAATATGTGCACCATGTCTGTACGTTCAGATTATAACTCAGAGATGGGGTGTGATTTCTGACGTAGATTGGTGCAATCAGGCGGTAAGAACTGTATCTTAATAGCCTCCATGAGCCGTGTGTCACCGCCACTGAAGCAGCTGCAACAGCTTACCCATGTTGATAAGAGGGCCAAATCAGCGGGCCAAACTACAACGCGAATGTGAACTAAGTGCTCGTTGTTTTTAGAACACGGGTATGCACCTGTCGTTTCCAGCTCATGGGTATCTTTGCCTCGCAGTCTGACAACCTCTGCACCAACAGACACAGGTATCAACAGGGAAAGCCATTTGAGATTTCATTTTAAACTGGTCTCATACATCAACACTCACATTATGATCATAGTGTGCCAGTTAACTTGAGGCTTTTGACTATGAATACAAGTATGCAGGCCGAAATATAATATCTTCTATAGTGACGTGTCGATCAGAGAATTAATTTAAAACCATCAGATCTCAGCCATGTGAGTACTTCCACTGTTGCCTCTGATGACCAGTGCTGCCCCTGTTTTTCACCATCCCACAAAAGGGAGCTCATTGGTCTGGTTTGCGTTAGTGATATAATCACTAATAAATGAAAGCTCCTCTTTCACACACCCTAAGGCAAGGACTAGCGGCTGGCTGGGACTTCACTAGCGGCAGGAGAGCAAGGGGAATGAATGTGACAGTTCTCATAAAAAGAGAACAGGATGGAGAGATTGGAAGGAGGGATTAAAGGTGGAGAGGAGGAGAAGAAGGGAATAGACACCACCCTTAATGCGCATTGTCCATGTGCTGTCCAGAAATGCTTGAATCTAATGGGGGACAAGCATGCGCAACCTACTGAAGGTTGTACAAGCAATTATGCCACTTAGGACTCTTTGACAGTCAAGGTCGTATCGGCAAACAGACACGAGGAGCATTATAATATAATGTTCTGTATTCTGTGTGACACAGACCCTTTTAGCAAAGACAGTATCAATCTTCTGAGTGTCACTCAGTCCTCTCTCTCTACGCAGTGACCTAAAATCCTCTGTAATCCGATCCGTGCTGGAATAGGTGTGGTACCAAAAATAAAAACAGATGGTTAAACTGGTGCTATTTCTCCTCTTTTAAAGTGTACGTTAGCGACACCACACTTGTCTTTACCATCCCTGCTCCCATATGTTGAGTTGTTTTGGGGTTTTTTTTCCTTGAGGATGAGGAAAAGCAAAAAAAAGAACAGCAAGAGACAGAGTTCAGCCGAAAACCCCAAACCCAACAGAAGGGAGCTCCTATGAGGCGATAACAAAAGCAGATGTGGTGGGAGGACTTTGCCAGAAAGGGTTGATGTAACAGTTTGCTGGGTGTTTCTGGTGTTCATTTCATTCACTCCATGCAAGCTGTGCTCTGTTGTCAGGGGAGACGTTAGCTTGAGTGTGCATGCGAATGTGTTTGTGAGATGTGTGTGTGTGTGTAGAATGTGTGGAGGAATAGTTCGCACCTGAGCTCCTTGGTACCAGAAGAAACATCGTTGCCATGGACACAGAGGAGATTATTATAGGATGCAAACAGTTTTCATCTATGAACATGTTGGAAACAACCAAGTGAACGTTGCTGAAAAGGAATTTTAATTCGAGCCAGTAAACTACCTTGATAGACATGTACTTCTTCAGTCAGTCAGTCAGTCAGTCAGTCAATCAGTCAGGCATTTTCTCAAGTACACTTTTATCTTCTTGTATGAGCTCAGTTATTTTGAGAAGCGTTAGACTTTCAGATTTCATAATGCCAATAAACTAAAAAGATGGAATAAGATCCTGCATGTGCACAATGTTGTTGCATGTTTTCTCGGGTGTGTCTCTGATCTGAAACAGTTTTTAAAGTGCGCCACTGTAGCAATATCATTTCATCTTAGATAAGATTTAGAACACATATGACAGTCAAATCACGTGTTTACACTAATAAAGTCTCTTTCTGGCATGTGGTTAGTTGTTCCCTGAGGATACAGTATGTTAGTATTCCTGTGCTGCAGGCTTTTGTAGCTCCATACCGTTTTGTTACACACACTATCTGCTCCTCCTCCACAGCCAGAGTCGGCTTTAAATGTTCAGAGAGGCGACGAACTATGCTGCCTGGCGCCAGGGTACAGAGTGTGTTCAGACACTCCAAGGGACAGATATATTAATGTTAATGGTGGAACCTCTCCACTCTCCATATGGTCCATTGACTGCAAGTAAACACTTTTAAAAAAAAAGGTGTCTCTTTCTGCCAACAGAGGGCGCTGTGTGATGTGTTTGGAGTGTACAGTATCTAGCTCTGAGGTCTGGAGAATGGAGATAGAGTGAAAGGGATAATTATATCTAATTAAGCTTGATGCGATCTTCCACCAATACCTCCTACACACTTCAGGGATGACAACCACACACATGGTCTGGTTGGGAGAATAATAAGACAATGCAGATTTAAAGCACCATAGGTTCACATTCCTTCAAGGTTGTCTGATCATCTGATGCTGTTTTGGGGTTGTTGTTTGTTTTAACCCTGGTTTAAATTAGGGAGGAACTTGTTGAGATGGAGCGCATTAATGTGTTCTCAGTGGTTTTACCTCTGTGCAGTCGTTATACTCTTTAACAGCCTTCCTGATTCATCCATCTCCCACCACACCCCTCCAACCTCCTCTCTTTTTTATACATCTCCTCCCCCACTACCTTCTTACTCCTTCCCCTTGTCTGTCCCTAAACCTTCTCTCTGCTGGTAGACACAGTGTCAGCATGGGATGGGATTAGCCCAGTGTGTCAGACTCATGGGAAAACCTCTGAATATGCAGCAAAAGACCTTTAAGTCCACTCACTTTCTTTCTTTTCTTTTACTGGGTGTACCCCCCCCTTATGTTCTCCTCTTGTCCTTCTTTTTATTCTGTGTGTGTTTCTACACATAAACTGCATAATTATATCTATTTAAGAAATGAATTTAACCATAACCTTCTCTTGAACAAAATCTTTCTTTGTGTTTTTTTGGAACACAAACATCCCTTGTCAGATACAAAGTGGAAACACTGTAGTTCATGGTCTGTGTCTTAACCCCTTAACTAAGTGGAGCGCCACCTTTAAACCAAATCCTAACCCCCCAAATCAATGGTTAACCTTGTGAGGACCACATTTCTGCTCCCTCATGTGAGTCTTTTCCTTACCACTTGCAGAATATATCACATACACATTTGACAAAGTGCAGATGAGGTATTGTACTTACTGTATACATATTTTCAGTGTAAGTGTGTGTGTGTGTTCCCCAGAGGCCACTTTGACAATTTAGGTTCATTTTTTCTGTTTATTGTAGTACTGTCTCATCCCTGCACAATGTTTACCCACAAGCTCAGTATCTAAACCCGCTGAGGTCTCACCACATACAGCTGAGGGCTCAAATATAACAACTAGCCTACTGTAGCTGAAGATGAAGGACAACAAGCTATTGCATATACCCGCAGGGAATTGTCCAGCTGTGGTAGCTTTAGTTAGTTGCAGACGTACACACATTAATCGCCTCCTCTTTGTGTGTCTGCTCATCTTAGCCCCTGCCTGTGCGCTTGTTCTGTTGTGTCCCTGCCCTCGAGACGTCCTTGGCTTGAAAGTGTCTACTCTGTGTGGATGTAATCCTGGTGATACATGGTAAACTCCTGACCCGTCTGCGCTGTGGCCTCTCTGTTAGATGCTATTATGCCGGGCCTCTAATTGCTGCTGACATTCATTTACCCACTAAGGCTATCACCTTCCCCATTACAGGACTGACTTCTGTCTCTGGGTTTTAGCCTGTGCTGCTGAGGGGTGTGTGTTTGTGCACGTGTATTTATTCAATATAGGGTAAATGTAATCATGGAAACTACCCTGTAGCTGAAACCACCGACGTATTGCTGTACAACTATTGTTCCATGTACAGTAATCAAACCAGATTTTCAATTCCCTTCCCCTGACTGCTTGCACAAAACACTCCAGCTCTGTCACTTGTGTGTTGTAAAGCAGCCACCGTCTTATCAGCAGTCTCTCAGAATGGCAGTATTCACCATATGCGCAACTGTGCCACAGCTTGATTACACAGGGACTTATCATCCCAGAACATGCCATAGACCCACCTGAATTCTGCTGTTGTAGCACACTGATTTAAGCTCCTGTGAAATATTGTTGTGTGTATTCTGAGGCCACAGAGCTACTAGAAACACAGCTATCGAGGTGATTGTGTTGTTGATTCTTCATTATTTCTGATATATTCCAAACACATTTTAGTGTTAATATTTTTGGATGATAATCAGGTCATAATGGGATACAAGCGGTATTATGGTTCCAGCATCTCCCACCTCGCCTATGTACTTGCTGTTTAGGGGATGAATTTTCTTCCTAATGTCTCTGGGATATTTGAACATGTAAATCAGAGCTGGTATCTGTGCAGGGTCAGCCTGTGCCTGTGTGTGATTAAGGAAGAGAATGCTATGGCAGCTTATTCGATGCTCTGATAGGGTAGCATGCTGGATACCGGAACAAAAGAAAGAAACGAAGAGGGAAACAGTGCTAGTGAACAGTGATCATGTTGATCGATAGATACACCTCATTGCAATTCAAGTTATTTATTTTTTCATTTAAAAATGGGCACTACTTTCTAATAGCTCACCTGGTGTTCATATGTTGTAATTAATGGCTTTACTAATGGTTAATACATCATTTACTGATTCTTCATAGATTAGCTACAAGCCATTATGGAGACTAACGTTAGGGTTGCCAGGTTGTGGTGTGTGTTTATCCTCCTCCAGCATGACAATTGCTTTGTGCTTTTAGTGTTTCAGTTAATATGGTAGACCCCTCCAATTGACCATTTGACCTTTGACCTCCAGGAAAAAGACTGTAATGGATGAGATGATCAAGTGTATGTGAAAGGCGTTGCAGGGCTGATGAACTCTGTAGTTCCACTCAGATCTACAGAGCGTTTTAGCATCTTTGAGCTTTTTGTTTTTTTATTCTATTTTAGTCTGCAGCTTCACTTTCTTGTTTGTACAAACACTGTACAAACACCAGACAGACACAGTTGGTGAAGAGCTGGTAAACAAAGTGAAGCATTTAGCCAGATATTTCCTTTTTTCCAGGAGTTGGCAGAGAGGAGGAGGCTGAATATTGGACTTTGGAGAAACATGACTCCAATGAATGCCAGTGTTAACTCATATCTGCCGGATGTATAAATAGGCAACTCATTTGCCTATCAAGAAGTTCACTATATCAATTAAAGAGATGTCAGTGTTGTTTTTCAGGTTTGTTTCTGCTTCTGTAGCCAAAAAAAAAACCCTGCAGGCAAACCTTTATTATTGACTTAACATTTATAACTCCCAATCTTTGCTGTTAACTTATAAGAAAGAGAGAAACCCATGACCTTTATTAATTACTATTATGACTAATCAGCCATTTTTTTCCAGATCTGATAGCTCAAACGATGCTCTTTTGATTAGTGACTTGCAAATGATCTATAAAGCATTATGATTCATCAACCATTAATACAACTACTAGTCACGGCTAATAGAGCCTATTATTGCATGGGGAAAGTTGTATTACTCTGATATACAAGTCACAGTCTAAAAAAAGCCCCCATTACAACACTACTTTGTGTGTCACTATTTGATGCAATACTCCACACATGACAGCCTATGTATGTGCACTTCTCTGAGAAAGCCATTTGGAAAGCAGCAGGTCAATACACATTCATAGAGAGTGCATTTCCCTGAATGCTTCAACAGTCCGTAAAGCCTCAGTGCCACTTTCCACCATATTCTGCTTACTGCATTAATCCATCCTACAAAAGCGTCATTCCGTGCTTGGAGAGAGGACACTCACACACACATACACACATCAGCAGAGGCCCACATAGACACACATTTTCACAGCTTCAATGGCAGAAAATCCATATCCCTTTCTGGGAGGAGGAATTCCATTAGATAATAGATATGGAATCCATCTCGATTCTCCACCTTATCTTCTCCCAGGGTGAAGGATCAATACTGGGGCTTCAGCTCAACTGCCAACAATAACAGGAAATTGATGGGACAGAGTAAGCAGCGTGGAAGTCCAGTAATGGCACTTTCTTGGCCTCCTCTTTAATGCAAATCAGAGGGGGAGTTAATTGGCGAAAGGCCGCGTATAGTAATGAGGAGGAATGGTGGCTGATGTTGGGAGTTCATGAACCAACACAGATTAAGTAGTTGATTGTTTGGAAAATCACAGCAGAAAATGTTACACATTTGCAAGGCAGGTGCTGCTTCGCAGCAGGAAGAAGACAGTGGAGATTGACAGAGAAAGAGCTCATGCACAGATATCCAGTTATCTGGACAAATGGGTGCGCACACAGTAATGGTATCTAATTTTCCACAGAGCTACGGAGGTTTCCTGTCAGAGTTGCCAGGTGCTGTGTTTACGGAGACCGTTGCCCGGCAACGCATTCCAAACAGTATTAGGATATGTGGACGGAGGGAACAGTGGTGAGGTGAGCGTGCGGTCAGGTGCTACATAGGCTGTATAGATAGTGGCGTACTGATACTGCTCACTGAGGGACATGGGCGTCTCCTTCCTTACACCAGGATGAGTCATTTTGTGTTTGTGTACAGTAGGTCCCATATGTGGCAACATGTGGGTGGGTGGCGGTTGGGAGTTTTACAGTTCGCTGGTCATCCAGGTCCAGAGTCCATTCTCACTGAGATGTTTGCACAGCTAAAACACCACCTATTGCGTCATATCACAGAGGGGTGTCAGCAACAGAATGAGAGCATGGAGAGCATGAATGACCGCTGTAAAACAACTGCAAATGTCTTCATCTTGTGTTTGTCCAGTAACTCTTTTGCTTCTTTCCTCTGGGCATCTCCACTGGACCATTTGGGTGCCATTACTCACATTTGATTATCTTTTTAACCTGCCAACTCTTTCATCACAACAACTACACTCTCCAGGCTCAATGACTCCAGTAACTCATTCACTCAGCACACTTACAGTAACTGTGAGTGACGCCGTGTTGACTAGTATCTGGATGAGACTGTCATGGATGTGCCTAGTCTCATTCCACAACTAATCCTCTTCTGTGATTTCTGTAAGGTGAGGATAACCCCCTAACCCAACTACCCCACACCACTGACCAGACACAACCAGCAGGTGGTGCTGTCTTATGTGGTATCACTGTGTTTTCTATGGTTTAACAAAATGCCCCCCCTCCCTTTTTATCCATTAAATCCATCCATAGTGGACACCTCATTGAGACCCTTCAGTAAACCTTAATGTTTCTACAATCAGAGAAGATGAAGCAGATGAGTCAATGAGGCCATTTTCGATAATTGAGATACACACAATTAAAAGTTGAGAGCGTCATGCTTTTCTCTCTGATCTCCGTGGTTGTCTACTAGAGCATTATCAGAGCATTACAGTGTCAGATCTTCATGGACAAATCCCTGTAATGTCATCCACAGCGCTCAGGGGAGACCACCCTCATTGGGAGCAGGCTGGTGTGAGATAATTTCAACCCACGCAATAGACTCATTTTGAGACTTGCCTGGTTAGAGCACACTATTTCTTCATCTAAAGGATGTGTGTGTGTGTGTGTGTGTGTAGAGAACTCTACTGTCTGAGCATCAGCACTCGGGAGAATTAAGGTCATGTTTTCATCCCTCTTGAATACTAAAGAATATAGATTGAAGTGTTCGTCTTCATGGACACATACCAGTCTAATCAAGGTCCTGATCGGTCAGAGACGCAGCTAAACCTTCTGAGAAGACAGAATGTTCTTGCAGATAAAAATCATGCAGCAAAACTTGTCAGGAGAAAAAAAAAAGATCAGGACGTGATCTTATGTTTTGATTGAGTATTGAGCCTTTGTTCTTGGCTCACTCTGTACCTCACTCTCTCCCTCCACAATGATGTCATCTGTGGGAAGGTATTTCTCTCAGACACAACCTGTCTGCTCCTGTCAGGGGCCACAGTAACTCGAGCTGCCATGAAAGTCTGGGAGTGAGCACCGGTCACTTGCAGACAAGGGCGTTATTTATTTTTTCTGGATGAGATTCAATACCTCCTCCTGCTGCTCCGCGGCTCCCAGCTCTGTCCTGAACTCTGAGGCACAAAACACTTGCCCTCCAGAGACACAGCAGAGGTTGTGAGCTCAGTCACAGTGCCTTGGAGAGCTGGAGAGGTTGTATAACATGATTAGTCATTGTAAATGTATATAATCACAGAGATTTGGAATGACTAAGGCTCTTAAGCAGGCTATGGGCTGTGTTTCTGTTGTTAACATGCTAAGTAGACATTGTTAGTGTTCTCTGCAGTGCTAGTCGTATGAATGCCCTCTTACACTCTTGTTCCATTTAATTCCACATATATCCACATGAAAGAAATCAAATATGCTCTAAAATTTGAATTATGAAGATTTCGCTATGTATACCACGTGTTTTGTATATCTAAGTTTAATACCCTAGTGTACTACACTGGTTAATTTGTCATACAATAGATTCTTTATTAGCATATACTAAACATCTACTCTAAATAGATTCTTGGATGAAAGACCGGAAGACTTTTTGAAAACAAGAGGACATTTTAAAACCCACAAACATCCTTCTAACATCTGTACTTTAACAAATTAAGTTAACACGACTGAGTAGTGGCTATTTACAATCTCATGTTCAGAACAGGCACAGCTTCCATTAAACACTGCAAATGTTTTCGACCATGCCATGTACACATGAAAGGCTCAACCTCTTTAACTACCAAAAAAAAATCTGGTTGCCTTGACACCTGCATCCACACTCAAATGGAAAGTGAATTTGCCGTACAACTGCAAACAAGCCCAGTGTCTTTCACTATTCAAGCTTTTTTGTGAACTCCCTCCAGGGTCAGCAAATCCTAAATGGATGTCAAGAATCTGTGAGTCACCATGACCAGTATGTTGGGGAGCAACAGGACTATTGAAAACGAGGGGAACATGAGTCAGCGTGGCAAGAATGAAAACATAACAACAACATATGTCTGTATTTTTAATTTTGAAAAACTATGGGGTTGGTGTAACTAGGGGTTGTGATACCAAAAGTCCCATAATGTAAGATATCAATAAAGCATAAAGATTAATGATTTACTTTTAAAATATCTACTGCATCTTTATTTGAATGAGAAAGCGAAGAAGAAAATAATGAATGAATTACTCACACATTCACAGAAAAGACACCACAAGACACAATATTTAACATGCAACACTGCAACAAATCCCAGCTTGAAAACATGCCGATGCCTAAGCATTCTGAGTTGGAGTGCAGCAATCGATTGGCTTAAAAGGTTATGCGAATCAATACAAAGTTGTTTTGGGCACCAGCGCTATTATATTAATGTCATCCTGAGAAATAGGCTTTAGCTTAGGTGGCTTGTCTGCCAGCCTGTTTTCCTTTTTAACTCCAGTCACAAGATCCTTGTTACAATACAAGATTGCTACTGAAAGCTGTTTTAGATGGTAGGTTACTAACAGTTTTGAATGGGAATTTCACATTTTGAAACTATGTTTTGAACACGGTGTGTTAAATGATGAACACTGGCTATATTCTAAGGACCAGTGTGTAGGATTTAGTGACATCTCGCCATGCAGCCAACCTCAACCTCATGTTCCTAGCCTGGTGGCGGAATTATGATGTCTGTGAAACAGGCGAAAAATATGAAATGTCCAGTCTAGAATTTGGTTTGTCCATTCTGGACGACTGCGGTTCAACATGGTGGACGCCATGTTGAAGCCCTCCAAATTGTTCACACACATGATAATACATTAAAATTAAAGTCACCTGTTTCTCCCTTCCAGACTTGCAGCCCACACTACATGTATGCATGGAACTGAATAGGCTGAATTAATAATGTCCTAACTCCTCGTGAGAGCTGCTCCGTGACTAGTGAGGTAGCTAGTTGTGCAGTCAAGGATGACACAGAGGTTGAAGTGGTCACACATTCGCTCAGCTCTCTCCCTACATCCCTCTGGCACATGTTCTTCCCAAGGTCAGATCCTACATTGCATAATAACATGGGGAGGAAAAAAAAAAAAGGCTCACACATACACATGCATGGAAAACACGCAAACCGTGCAACAATGAGGGGAAGAAGAAGCCGACTAAAAATAGCACTATCACTGCAGTCATCACCCCAAGCACTGGACCACCATTCTTCACTTCACATCTTATAACTGATGAATCCTGCTTCAGATGCAGCCAAGAGTTCCTGAACTGAACGCTGACCTCAAGTTACACATGCTTTGGCGAGCATAAACAACGATGAAGGTTGTGGATGTGCTTTACCAGTCTATGACACCCATGTGTTAAAGCATAAAAATCTCTTCACCTCCCTCCCCCCCCTATAGACACAGACACGCACACCTTGTATCAACCCCCTCTTCTCCACCTCCTTCCCATTGCCTCAGGGAGCTGTTAGCTATCTGGATGCTGGCGCTCTATTGTGAGCACTCATTGATTGCCTCTGTGCTCCCCACAGCCAGTCGGGCCAGTCAGCATGGGGCCCCGGCTGTCTGCCTTATCTGCCACTGCTCAGTCGACATACACTGTGAAAAACAGAAGAGAAATGTAGAGAACGATTGAGAGAGAGAGAGAGAGAGAAACACACACACACACACACACACTGAGAGAAAGCATTTATAAAAGGCTGTCCAAGCTTCCAGAAGCCAGCAGTCGTATCATCTGTTTTCTGTCCCTCTCGCTCTTAGCTCCTTGTTCTTCTCGCAGCCAGAGACAATCAATGGTGTACTCAACCAGACTTCTTCTTGTCTCCTTTTAAAATAGTGCTACTCTGCCCTTTCTCTGCAGGAGATGATCCATTTACTGCCCCACATCTTCTCTACTTATCCTGAATATCAGCCCTTGTTTCCTTCAGTCGTCTAGACAATCGGTTGCATCACTTCCACACACAGGAATACGGGATATTCAACATTTGTTCCAACAGACTATTGATCATGTGTTCGTGCTGGGTTGCTGCTATCAACTCAAGGTCAGCGCTGGAATAATTTGTTGATTATGCTATTAGTCAATCAAAAGATAATTGATCAAAAATACACCAGTATGTAGGATTTAGGCTGTGAAATGTGCAAAAAACGTGACATATCTTGAGCCTATCATTATTCAGTTTATCCGATCTGAGCTAGAAATATAGCGGCTCAACATGGTCTCATTCTAAGGTTTCTAAATCTTACACACTGGACCTTTAAAATGCAGTTTTAGGTCATTTATCAAGAAAAAATCCATTGATAGTCAGACAAAACTAGCAATTTGGAGATCAGATGTCTGGCTTTGGAAAATTATGATGAAAAAGTCTTTGTTCTTGTTTTCTGACATTCAAAAATTAATTGATTAATCAATAAAGAGAGATAAATTGATAAAATGACCTCTAGTTACCTAAAGACCTCTAATGAGCTATTGTTTCCTTGTCATAGCCAAGACCCTGCATACTGGAATGTATAATTTCGCTGCCATTAAAGGGGCTCACTGCAGAATTGTTTTTATAGATTCAACATGGTATTGTATAAACGATGTGGGGTAACTTCAGAAGATTTCTTTGCTCACTTAATAAAAGGTTAATGCATTGACTATACAATCATGTCAATGGGGCTAATCTGCTAATCTAATCAAATATACTGTAGTGTGGGGTTGATTATTCATATTGTCATTATTAGTATTGACATTTTTCTATATTTACCATGTTGCAATCATATACTAATCACGGAGAAGCACTAACCATGGTCAGAAAACCCAGTTATGGACAGATGGAAAACAGTGTGAAAGAGTTATCAGTCAGTCTCTCGTCACGATAGAACTTGTTTATTAGTATTTCAGTGTACTCTTTTCAGCAGTCGGAGCCTCATGGTGGCAACAGCGGGGTTGCACTGTAAACAACCATCACACCTCTCTGCGAACGGGAGAGCTGATGTCAGCACAACTGAAAGTCTCCCTCCATCATGTAGCTACATGAAGCCACAGCAGCATCCATCACTCCCCCTGCCACCTCTACAGAGAGAGGCCTTGTCACCAGCACAAAGCCTACAGCAAGATGGCAAAGAAAAATGTTCATCATTGGAACGCAAGTCGGAGGCCAAGTCGGGCCTTGATCGTCACTAATGTTCTACGGTCTAAACAGTTTTATGTTGATTTAATGCACACCAACGCAACGCAATATGTATTAACCTTGTCGGAGCACGCTTCATTGGGAGTTCTCTTTGTTCTTCTTTGATACATTCATTGAACCCCTTTGAAAGGCGTATGAAATTATACTCAGAGCCAAGTCAAGATGAAGTCACCCCACCTATAATCCATCCATCTTGTTGGCAGCCATCTGGCCGTATTATTTTAAAGAAGCCGAGGCGCACGCTTTGCTATGAAAGCAAGGACTTTTGACGACGAGCCATTGTTTAAAATGGAGAGTGACCCGACCGGCTGCAGGCCCCCTCCTACACCCCGTAACAGGCCTTGTCACCTTACGTTGGTATTAAACAAAAACTTGATGGATGATCCAGAACGTATAATATTATGACAAGACTGAAACCTAAAGGGCAAAAAGCCAACAATAGGTCTGTCAGTGGTTGATCCCAAGCTCTGAAGGAGTAGTAATATAGGAACATATACTGGTTGTGTGACAACAAGAAGCCCTGAGGACTTTAGTAAAAACATGGCTCAGAGTGTGCGTCTTAAGTGAATCGCAGTCAACGTCAATACAAACACGGCAGGTGAAAAAACATCAATAACAGAAGCAGCAGACGTGACACGGGTCACCTCAACAAGCCTTTTCCAGAAGAAGAAAAAAAAAATCTTGCATTGTGACATTGACCGCTCTCCCAATCTCCATCTAAGAAACAACCCCCCCCCCCCTCCACCCACCCACTCCGCCTTCCCGAAATAAAAATGAGTGACTGCCAGAGCCGGTGATGTCACCCGCCGCATTTGTCCCCCATCAGCGTGGATAGCTGCTTGGACCAGGGGGCTGGGGCGTCCTTGAGACACCAACCCACCCTCTCACTTCGCTGCCGATACCATGCTCAGGCCCTCACTGGATCAGTGTCAGGAACCCTGCAGGCAGGAAGCTAAAGAGGATGGCAGCCTCTTCCTTCCCTTCAAAGAGTGCCAGGAGTCTCTGACACGGACTTTGACCTCCTGGACTGATGACATTATGTGAAGGGGAACTGTGTGAATTACCTTTCAGCAGAGCTAATCTTGTCAACCTTTATTGATGATCTTGCATCTAAAATTTACCAGCTGCAGGAAATAAGGTGTTTGTAGCACGCAGGTCTACTTTTATTATGTTGTGTAGTGACTCCTCTTTCTGCAAAAAAAACAAAAACAAAGCAAAAACAAACAAACAGTGAAGAAATCCTGTGTGCATGCACAGCATGAGGAGTGAGTGATTCTATCTGATGCACTGCGAGCTGCTGAGCGGCCCTCCCTCTGGGCAGTTCAAGCCTTGCCTGACTAGGAAGAGAGAGAGAGAGAGAGAGAGAGAGAGAGAGAGAGAGAGAGAGGGAAGAGCTTGTGTGCTGGCGTGCGCGTGTGTGTGTGCTGGCTGGCGTGCGTGCGTGCCTGCCTGCGTGCGTGTGTGTGTGTGCGTGTCGGGAGGGGAGACATTGTTCCTTGACGTCACCGCTCAGCCCAGCCTGCCGCTGCTCTCAAACACGTCTTTGTTATTCCGAGGCTTCCACCGGAGACCGGCCATCCGCAAAACACGGAGGCCCGCCTGCCTGACTGCCTGCAGACCTGCTGGAGCGGGGCGCAGGATGCACAAGGTTCACGCACACACACACGCACACGCGCGCACACACACACACACACACACACACACACAGAAGAAGAAGTTGTCAGTGAAATATAAAACAAGACAGAGAAATGAAATTATACTTTTTTACAGTTCAATATTACTACGCACTGTGAACAATATTCCTATATAGGACACATCAAAGGCAAAAGTGTATTAATCACATCATTGCTGCACTAATATGTCCTAGTGGCTTTGGATAAAACGTTGTTCAAATGACTAAAAGTATTAATAATAATAATAATAATAATAATAATAATAATAATAATGTAATAATACAAATATCAAAGCACTATAAGAAGTAGTTTAGATGGTTTAGAGGCCTACCATATGACTGTAACAGGAAATGTTCAGCTGAATGGTCAATGAGATGTAGAACAGTATGAGGTACATTAATGTATATAAGTGACCCAGGAGGTCAGAGCCATCCTATGATGGGAATTGGGAGAGCACTAATGAACTAAATTACTGTTTTAATCAATGTGGACTGTGGTCCTATCAGCAGTGTGGACCTGTGCAGAGACATTGATTACACAGATCAATACATTACCTCATACAAGGTTCCACTGGTTGACATCCCAAGCTCTGTTATTAAAAGGTCTATGGGGTCGGAGAGGGAGACATTGTGCATTGCTGCTATGCCACAATAGTGCTACAGTTTTCTATCCTGCCCATACTTGCTGTATGTCACTTCATTTGAACTAAAATGAACTGAGCTGCTGTTGAATGAACTCGTTTCCAATGGTTTGATTACACAAGCCAGCAGCGCTGCGCCGGCACAGACGCAGACAATAGCCGGAGCTGCGAGCCGCACTCCGCTCCAGTGTGAAACGCGCTGTTAGCAGCCCATTAGCGCGCAGTTACACCTTTACACTCGCTGTGTCTCCTCCAGCCGGCGGGGTGGGGGGGTGTGTGAGTCTAGGTCGCATTTTCACGGCGACCGCCGAAAGCACGGCTCTCTCTCTGGTAACTGAATAGCCAGTGTAATCTGACACTTCAACTTGCCGTGCTCTACGGTAGTTGATTCAGTCAGTCACTCACACCGTCTCCGGGGCTCTCTCGCGTCGTCTTTGTGAAGTGGAGAGAGCAGAGAGGAGAGGAGCGGAGAGGAGCGCCGTAAACACGAGGTTTGGAGAAACAACACGCGGAGATCCTCGCTCAAAGTAAGTTTGGCGCCTGCTTATTTTTTTTTTTTGTGGTGTGTTTGCAAAGCGTTTGTGTGTGTGTATGCGTGTGTGTGCGCGCTGGGGTCGCTCTCAAGATGGGGGGTTTGCCTTCCCCCCGCTGGACAGATACTAACCTGCTAACAATAGGGGTGACCTCCTGGAAACCTTTAACAGCCGCTGATGAACTCGTGTCAGGAGGAAGGAGAGGGCGGAGAGGAGAGGAGGTGGTAGTGGTGGTGGTGGAGGAGGAGGGGAGCGGCAGATCCTGGCTGCGTGAGCGGCAACAGAAGCGCCTTTACGCGGCGTAAAGATCCCGGGTTTGTGAGCGCTGTGTGTGCGCCTTGTGTGGACGAGTTGCGCTGGAGCGAGAGCCAGCGTGTGTATGTATGTGTATGTGTGTGCAGGGTTATTTCGAGGTAGGTGCATGCATTTTTAGTGAAGACACTAGACAGGAATGTGCCAGTAACTTGCATGTCTGTGTGCGTGGATGAACGTCTCGTCTCGGTGGATCAGCTGATGGCTCGGTTGATGCTAAACTAAGAATGTATGCCCATTTAGCTCCCCAGTCAGCGGTGTGACCGGGCATGGTGACTCCCTTCAAGGCTACCTGTTGTAATGCAGTTAGCACACATGCACATATGTGTTACAGTGACACAATGTAATGCAGCTGCACCTTGATGCACTCATAATGCTGGATTGGCTCATCATTTGAAGATCAGTGGCTCCCAGTGTGAAGTCACAGGGACCCTTTGGTGGGGTGGCCCCTAAAGTAAACACTCACAATTAAATGCATTGTGAATATTTAATGCTCAGGTGTGACTGTAATGTCAAGTGTCCACTTTCCCTATTGATTTACATGCACACACACACCTTTTAATGTTGTCTCCACACACACACACATCCAGCACCACATTTTCTGCAGCCGAGTGTGGATGAGCTTGCTCGACTCAGCCTTAAGTCTGGTGGACCCTCCCCATAAAAATTCCTCCCATCTGGATGTGAGGCCAGCCGGGGCAGAGCGGCAAAGCAGAGAAGGGGGCTCCCGACAGGAGGAGGAAGAGAAAGAGGAGGAGGAGGAGGAGGAGGTGGAGCAGGAGGAGACTGGCGCTCTTTCGTTACCGTGCACCCTGCTACAGGACAGCAAAAAACTTTAGTGGAGGGGGATGAAAAAAGACCCCCCCCCGTTAATAAGGCGCTAAAGCAGCAATACCTGAGAAATGTTTGACAATATCTAATCTATACTCAGTCATGTCTGCCTGACTGTGCAGGTGAGATAACAAGTGGATACAGTGTCACCACCAGCAGTAAATCCTCCATCCTTCAAGCTCCTAAAAGCCCCCGTTTTCCTGCGAACTCCCACACAGTCTCGACTAAGTTTAAACATTACAGGTTTTTCGCACAGTCTGTTTTATTGCAGGAGTATTGCACAGGATTGCAGGTGTTCGTGTTATTGTGTCCACTCCCTGTATGTCGGCCTAAGAGAGCGTGTAAACAACAGATTTCGCATGGGTGCACCCTCTAGTGTGTCTCCTTCCTTTTTGGTAATTTAAATTGGTGATGTAATGAAATAGTTTCAGCAGCAACACTTGTCAGCCGCACCACATTAATTAGTGCCTGTTCGACTTTTTTTTCTCCCTCTTCTTTTTTTTATTTATTTTTTTCCCCCCTCTCCTGACGAACCGAAGCAGCGTTAAGTCATCTCAGCAAAGCATGAAAAGAAGGCACGCTCGCTCAGAGTAGGTTACCTGATAAATTGTGAAAGAAAGAGGGCGAGGAATTAAAGCCATCTGCAACTGTTTGAAACTTGGAAGTGTGCGTGTACGTGTCTGTGTGCGCGCACGTGTCTGTGTGTGTGTGTGTGTGTGAGTTTTCTTTCCTTCTGTTGTCCCTCATGGGGCCTCTCTGCAACCAGCCAGCCAGCCAGGCTGTGAGACAAGACAGAAGAGTGTCTGATTCACTAAACAGGCTAAAGGCTCCAGTAGACTCACTTTCAAAATCAAATTTGGCTTTTTTTTAAAGGCTGTTTTTTAAAGAAGGCGCTTGGTGCAAATGCAAGTGTGCTCGCTGAAGTCTGGATCGTCTGGGCCCCCTTACCGAGGCACAATGTGGAGGAGACCATGCCGGGAAAATAGTGAAAACAGAGACAGAGAGGCAACACATGCACTGGCAGCGCTACAAGTTGCAGCTTGAGAAAGAAAACTACGTATGTTTATATGCAACAGCATGTTTGTTCCCTAAAAACCAAACAAGGAAACCGAATGAAGAGAGTGCTCAGTATAAGCCTGATAGATATTGTATATTTGTCTCAGTGTGTCAGCGCTCTCGAGACTTATAACAATCTCTCAATCGTTTTTAATAGATCAGGCTGCAACAAGTTATATCGCAGATTTGAGGATCGGTTTCCAACACCTGCAGCTATTCTCCGAACTCTCGGGATAATTATTCACAGAAAGCAGTAAGGCAGTGAATGCACCTTACTCCCTATCTTACACTTCTGTGGAAACAGCCCGGGTTAATACCGATGAGAAGTATGTACAGGAAAAAACAAAACAAGAACTAATTACTCATGTCTGAGTAATTAGCTTTTTGTTACTCAGCAATCTACCAAGTTGCACGGTCTCCGCCGCTGTTTACTGCGTGTCGGCACAGCTGCAGCCCGCTAAGTGCTTAAAAACCTGGTGAACGCTAATCAATGTTTTGACAGCCTGACATTTCATCTAACTGTTCGTGGTGGTTCGAGGAGTGCTGTGAAATACTTGCTGCCTGTTCACTTGACATGGATTCTTGTAGTCTGGTGTCTCGCCATCAGCCCAAACCCACCCACTCGTGTCCCGAGCAGAAGTCAGCTTTTGTTTCTGTCTCTTTTCTCTCTCTCTCTCTCTCTCTGTCTCACTTGTGGTTCAACTTGGCAGTACTTTTCATCTAGACTAAGCCTTTGTTTTTGAATGTGCCTATTTTGGGTCTTTTTTAATAAGGAAAAAACTTGTGTTGCCTAAGAGCATTTTAAAGTCTAATTTTCAGAATAAAGGCTTAGAGGGAGTTACTACTTGAAATGTTCAGTTAGAGCTGAGGTTGTGCCCCTTGTGTCAGACACTTAACTACTTCCTAAACGTTGTTGTAATTCTACCCATAAGTCTGCAGCTAAGCTCTCTTCGACTTTGGTAAATGCAGTGTAACTAATAAAGAGAAAATGGGCAGACTGTGGTGACATCAGTTTTGTATAGAGAAGCCAAAAGTGGACCAAACATGAGGCTCAGGGATAAGAAAACCTCAATGCCACATGCCTGTCACCACTGTCCTTCAAGCTGCAAACCTTGCACTGTGGTTCGGCTTGTGGCTGAAACATGGTTGGTTTAAACTCCTTAGGTGGCTGAGAAAGTCTGGAGGATCGCTGTGAATAATGCTCAGCCCTCTGCCTTTTTTATTACCTTAAGTTGCAGCAAAAGGCTTTGTTTGAAGACCAACTGTAAAAAAAAAAAAAACTGTTGCTGTCTCGGCTGCTTTCAGTTGTGTGAAACAGGGCGGTGCTGTTCAGGGATCATTTACACTCTTAACCCTTCCTTTAATAAATAAAGATTTTGGAAACGATATATTCCACCTCTGGCATTGGTTCAGACAGGTTCTCTGTCTTTGTCAGTGTTGCAGACAGATATCTGTTTAAGTGTTATAATATAGGCAAAACATCAGCTTCTGAAGAGCTGTCTACACAAGGAGTGAAATGAAACATATTATATACTATAATATCATATATAAATATTCTATATTATATATATATATAAATGAGAGAGAAATAGAGAGGGAGAGTAAAGAAAGAAAGTTGCTTGCCTGCCCCTGTCACCGGCTCATGCATGTTTGATTTGATGTTCTTTGAGAAACGAGTGCAGGGGACGTCAAAATGGCCACGTCCTGTTCCCATCCGTCGAGACGCTGAGGGCCTTTGAATCATAAATGACACCCGGCCTCACCAGAAACAATATGAGAGTTGGAGCCCGCACAGGAGGAACAAAATGTTCCCTCTATCCATCCATCCATTCGCCCACCGCTGCTGCCGCCTGCACTCAAGACTTCTCACCATCGCAAGCAATTACCCTCACTTTTTTTTTTTTTTTTTATACCGCTGATGAAATCCTCACACAGCCTTGTCTCAGCTGTGTGCGTCTGTGTCGTGAGGCAGAGACAGAGAGAAAGAGAAAGGGGGATAGTCATGGAGAGGAGGAAAAGAGATAGTATGTGTCCGGGTGAGTGGCGTTGGCGTGTGTCTGTTTGGCTTGTAAATCCTGTTTAAGCTAAACAAACTCATTGTCCTCATCCTCCAACTGCATGCTCGGTGTGTGTGTGTTGTGTGTGTATTATCACCACCCCCTTCCTGCCCCACTCCTTTCTCCTCGTCCCTCTCCCTCTCCTTTTGAGTTGTAAGTACAGTCACTAATTAGTCCCCTCTCCCTCTTCATGCTGGGTCAGTGGGTTTACAGTTTCAGCGTTGATCTGCTGTGTTTGCCTTGTCTCTCCTGATACCAGCGCATGCCTGCAAGCCAGCCTCCTCCAAGAGGTCTTCACACCTTACACAGTGTCCCACATGGGTTCATTTGTGTCCAGACAGACAGGGTCACTCAAAGACCGCGCACGGGCTCGCTCTCATGCAAGCCTGCCTGGCACTTGAGTTCATGCCAAGTATTGAGACCTAAACCAGTCCAGAGAGAAGATCCGCGTCTGCTGGGTCGAGTCAAGAAGTCAAAATGTTTTTCAAACAGCAGCAGTGCATTTTGAAGATGATTCCACGTTATAGGGATTAATTTTGACATACACTTTAGTTAGCCCGCAGCTCAGCATGTTGCAGATCTTTTCTAGCTGTAATGAATCTTTTTCTAAAGATAATACGCCACAAGCTGTGTTTATAATATCATTTGTGCTATAAACAGTCTCTTGTCTAGTCGGCACTGTTGTCTCTCAGAGTGCGCGGCGATGTTGATTTTCTGGTGGAGGTTGCGTGGGAGACGGAGAGTGATGGCAGAGATTCTCTGAAGGCGCTCGAATTGTCTCCGACGTAGCCTCCAGGGATACGTGATTCCTTGTTTTCCGATAAAGTATATTAACTAGGATTTGCTAATGCAAAGGGACAGCATTTATTCTTTGCCTGCGATGTCAGTTATGTGGGGGAGACTCATGCAATATTTGCTCTCACATAACATTAATACTAACATTGCATAGAGTGCAAAGGCTGTAATGTGGTACATGTCGAACAGCGGCTTCTATTTCTCTTTGCAGAGGTGCGTATTGCATGCGGATAAGTATTTCTGCAGACATGCCGAAGGCTGTACTCGGGATGTTGATTTTTCACTTGTGCTTTTTGGTCTGTTAATGAAGCCAGTTGTGGTTGTTATGGAGAGCCCCTCAAATCATATTGGCATGTAATCTTGAGCTCCAATGCCTCTCTAAGACTGTTTTCTTCCCGCTTTTCGACATTGCTCGGTGATAGAAAAAGTCTATTACTGTGAGCAGTGTGTTTGCCCGCTTGGTGCCCTCCCCTCGGTTTTGACACTGGCGGTTGAGCCCAGACGCTTTCCCAGGGTTCTAAGGACTGACATCCCTTTCATTTTCCCGCCTGGGCGGCTCAGATAAAGGGGCATATTTTAAAACCTCTGTGTGGATACACCAACTGTAAAGAGAGACGGGCTGGTGGGCCGGGGCTGAGCTGGAGCATTAACTTCACAGAGAGGGAGAGAGCGAGGGAGATGGAGAAGGTAGTGCTGTGTTGAGAAGCGAAAACAAATAAAGAAGTCCAGTTTTTTTTTAAACGGTGATCTCAGCGATTTATAATGTGGTTAAAAGTACTATAACTGGCTGCAGACCTGACTTTGCAAGTATCACAGGCATTATCTGCAATCACACTGCAGATAACCCATCTCTCTCATTCATCCCTGGTCTATTACAGGGGGCAATGTGTTTCACCACTTTTCTTCTAATCTCCCTGTGTTACAAGTACGTCCTCCCAGCAAACCGAAGCCGCGGTTGAAGCCGTCGTTTATCATAACAGTAATGAGACCAGGCTAATCGTGTGTATTCCGGAGACAGCAATGATACACTGCTTGGAGCTTGCCAGGGATCAGCCTCTAAACAATGTTTATCATTGTCTCCCAGGGCTCTTTAATTATCTGGCAAACATTATTGACAAAACAGCAAGGGTCCCTGTGTTTTATGATTTTTAAAGGATGTTGTGTGTTACTATTCACAAATATGTGTCCTAGTAAAAAATAAAAGATGTTCTTGACTTTACATACTACATAGATTGTGTCAGACAAATTTAAAAAACGAGCATTTGCAACAAACAAATCATTTTACTCCTCATCCTTACAACTTAAAGGTCCAGTGTTAGAGCTATGTTTTCAAAATAAGAGTCGTCCTATTTATGATGAACCGCCATGTTTCTACAGTAGCACAGAACAGACAAATCAAACATTGACTGTTTTAAACACGCTTCATGGCCACCGTAGTTTTTCCTCCATTGTAGGTAAGGAGCGGGTGAGGCGACGGGGTTGCAATCAGCAACTGCACCGCTAGATGCCATCAGATCCTACACACTGGTTTTAAATATGCTTTTTTTCTGCTTATATTTTACAGAAATGATGAGTAAGGGTGAGGGAGAGGGAGCGGACTTCATAAGATCCAGATCTGATGCTGCATTTATTTATTTTGCTGGTTTCAGAAGCACTGTTAAACGCCTTTGTGACAAGAAGAGGGATGGTCGGTACAGAAAATGTCTAACTCACTCCCACAGTTTTTGTTGAATCATGCTGAATCACTTTGGTCCAGACTGAAAATATGTCGACAACTATGTAATGGATTGAACTTAACTAACTACTCGCGTTAAAAAAAGTAGCAACTTGCTTATTCAGTCAATTCTCAGGTAATATATCCAGTAGAAAGAAGTAATGAAATTTGTTAAAAGCTCCTCTGCGTCAACTCATATCCCAACAACTACCTATAACTTTTTTTTTTTTTTTTTACATAAATCAGCAGCTGCTAATACCACTAATAATTACACATCTCAGCCATATTGTTTTCACAGCCCTCCTGTAACCTTTACATGGCGGCCTGGTGGGAGCTGAGCGGAAGCTGAATGGCATGTGTTGACATTGTTAAAGAGACACGTGAGGACATCACACGTTTCTGGCTTCACTCATATATTCGGAGGAGGGGTCGGGAGAAGGGTAGGGGGGTTTACTGGCCCACAACAATCTTGAGGCTGTTGTTAAATATCCTGCTAATATGTGTGGTGATAGAAGTCTGTGCTGGTTAGCGATGGTCAGCAAGAACAAGAACAGCAGCAGCAGACAGACAGACATGCCAAACAAAGTGTGTTACCTACCCCCACACATGTACACACACCCTCCTCTCCTTGTCATGTCTCCCCGGATATCAAATCAACATGGTTGTATAACAAGAGAGGTGTGTCTCATTGATGGTTGCATGAAATCACCTTTGGTGTGCTGTGTGTATGTTGCCATGAAATGTGTGTGTGTGTGTGTGTGTGAGAGAGAGAGAGAAAGGCGGGGGTAGTAGTAGCAGCAGCAGCGCTGGCTTGGGGTGAGGTCCTGCCCTGATTTTCTCTGGAATTCCTTTGTTTTTGGAAGCCAGAAAAGGGGGAAACTGAATCTGCGTAGCCCGAGGGTCTCTGCTCCTTGAGAATTCTCCGCACACATCTCTCTGCCGCCAGCTCTGATGGTTTTAGGGGTGGCTCTGTTTTCAAAGCTTGGAAGAGCCAAGGTGTTTTTCACCTTCCAAAAGGGGAGGAGGTGGAGGGTGGTGGTGGTGGTGGGATGATGACTGCACCAGGCAAAGTGTCTCAGGCCTTTGTGGAGGGAGTGATGTTATTCAAACATAAATTCGCTCCATATTTCAGGACTGCGGAAATGAAAGTTAAGAGTAGATCCCGTCACTCAGGCCACAAAAAGGTGCCTTTTAATGAATACGGGTGGAAGACCGAAGCAGAAAAAGCACTTATTACAAGAAGTAATAACAATGGGAAGTGTGGTGCAACGATTGCCTAATGTTTTCCATTTTTTAATGATCCTCCTGCGCAGGTTAATGAGTGTTTTTAACAGCGTTTCATGGCCACTGGAAGGGGCAGGGCCGCTACACAAATGTTGTCAGCTGCCTCTGCGAGCTGAAAATCTCACTCCACATTCATGGCTCATTAAATCTGATAAACCTTCGGTAATGGTGTTAAAATTGTACAAAGGTATCTCCATTTAGACCGTGCCACAAGTTTTCCGTGACCAGATCCTTATCTGGAGGAGGAGGAGGAGGAGGAGGTGGGTGGGTGGATGGGTGGTTGGGGGGGGCGCTCTGTCGCTTTAAGTAACTAACTTCCACAAAGCAGAGCTTTTCCCTCGCGTTTGAAGGGGGCTCGTGTTGAGCGAGGGGGGGTGTGTGGGGTGTGGGTTGAATAGGCTTGTTGCCTGCCTTCCATTGAGACAGCCTCATTCTTCGCTGTCCCCTGGAACAGGCGGGAGGGGAGAGAGAGAGAGGAGATGGCAGAGGAAAGGGGAATAGGAGAAGGGCGAGGAGGTCTGGTCACGTGAGCAATAATGGTGTTCGTGCTGGTCCCTTTCAGGCTGTCACAGTAAATCTGTTTGACTTGTCACTTTGTAAATCATTACGAAGGCTAAAAGCCTCTCTATTGGATTGTGGTGGAAGGGGGGAGGCAGCAGGTTTCCTTTTGTGCCTTCTTGACGATGATGATAATCAAGTTTGTTTCTGGCCATCCTGCTGTGAGGCTATAATTAGCTCCCTTCTTCTTGCTCCTCAAAGCCAAAAGCAGAGCGGCAGAGTCATTGTGCGGAGGTCATACGCTTGAGTTTTATGCTTGCTTCTTTTAGTTTTAGCAGCCTGTCTACTGTAGATCCAGACTTGTGTCTGCAGAAGTTCATTGTTCGGTGTGCACAGGCCTCCCTCCCTGCGCTGAGCTGATTTAAAAAAAAAAAAAAAGCACTAATGGGGATATAGTGCACATGAGGTCTCTTGTTCCTCCCTCGGGTCAGTCGGGGTGAGAGTCGCAGCTTGAAGTGTGTCTAAACTTGTAGTGTCACTTTCTGACCATACTGGTTGCTGTCTGACAGAAACATGACAGAGCAGATCTTGTCCCAGCGATGAAGCCTGCGCGAGGTGAGGACAGACTCCCACCTCCTTCCGGTTGTCCTCTTCTACTCTCTGTTTTCCTTCCTCTGTGCCTTCCATCTTCTCCTCTGCGCTCACCCCGTTTCTCTCCCCTTTTTTTGCCTCGTCCCCTCCCTCTTCTTTGGTGTGGGAGCCAGCAGCACTCATGCCTGGAACAGAGCGCCAGGGCAGACATCTGTCGCACAGTGTCCCTGATCCGTTCTGTGGCTCGAAGTATCGGGGTCATGAAGAGTAGCAGTCGCCAGTCCAGACACCGTGGGAGACAATCGGAGAGAGCTCTAGCTCCGTGTTTTTGGTCTCTGTGTTTCTCAGTCTTATTAAAATTCACATTGCACTCAGCTGCGCACGCGCCGGGGGTATTAAGCTGTTTGTTGTCTGTATGCGGAGCGTCTGTCATTTGGACTGTTGTAGCACTAAGTCAAACTGGGCTGGCAGCGTCCCATGTCTTCCCGATAAAGCTCTCTCTGCAGACACAGGTGCAGAGAGCAGGGCGAAATGTCGGTTTTATCAGGCTGTTTGTCAGCTGCGGTGACGTGCAGCTGATCTGAAAGGAGGATTTTTGACAGTTACACTGGTTGTCTGTGCCTGGGGCAGTTCCCTTAATGACAAAACCAATGACAGAATGAATAAAAGGGTGTTAATTGCGGCTGTTCACTTGTGTTAGAAAGAGTCTTACTGTGGATTGACATACACGGTGTCTGCCAAGTTTGATACTTCACATACCTTCTTGAGAGATTAATGGCTGCGTATTGAGCCCGCTCAGTGTTTTGACATTTATTGGTGTTGCAGAGGTAGC
The DNA here is from genome assembly GCF_000972845.2 of Larimichthys crocea. NCBI lineage: Eukaryota > Metazoa > Chordata > Actinopteri > Sciaenidae > Larimichthys > Larimichthys crocea. The sequence goes on from NC_040013.1 coordinate 17,109,739, forward strand.
TCTTTCCTCAAAATGGGTGGGTTCATGCCAAGTGACAAGGCTGATAGACGCTCAGCAAAGATGTTTAGCGAAAAATGTGAAATGTTGAAGAGGGACTGTCAAATTCAAAGAACCATGCCAGCAGTTTTGCATGTTGCAGCCCGGTTACTCGAATTACTTACACTGTATTCCACATGCGTCTGTGATCAATTCACCAAATCATGAATTTTAACTTTCAAAGACTTAATTTGAGATAACTAATCCATCACTGTGCATTAAGTATTAAGTTATGTCTGAATGCATGATGTATGACGAGTTTACAGCCGAGAGTAAAAACTCCTGCAGGTGCGTTTTGTTACAGCATCTGAAAGCCAGAAACAACTAAACCCACGTGCTCCTTTTTACATCCATGTCTGCTCGCTTGCCATTCGGATTTGATTTTCTCACAACACAGCCCGTCAGCGCTTCTCAGCGTTCATCCGTCAACAGCTCTCAGATGTTGGAGAGTCTTGAAAATGGTCTGTGTTTACAACGAAAATATCACACAACTGTAGAGCAACTTTGATTACAACAAAAGGGCATAAAGGTTGCAACGGCTTTGTGAGGGATTGTGAGATATCTCAAACAAGTTTTTGCTCTCTTGAAGTTGATTTTCAAGTTGATCTGAGCCACCAAAGGCTGTCTAAAAGGCAGAGAAAGGAAACCTTTATAGACTTATGGTGTGCTTTTTTAAAAAAGTGGTTGGTAATCATTTGGTTGTGATGTGTGTGATGTATGCATCTCATCGACATCATTTTCAGTCATCACTAAAGTGGTTAGCAGTTATTGGGAGCAGTTAACATATATAGAAATGTGAAAACTGAAGTCTAAGTCGTGTTTTAAAGCCATTACTGTGCCCGTTGTTTCAGGCACTATTTTTCTGTATCTGGTGCAGCAAAATATGATCTCTGTTTTGAAGACAAAGCTCTGGCTGGCTTTGTTGTTTGCAACGGTCAGTGAGCACAACGGCATTTTGAATTGCTGAAAGAAGATGTGAGATCTGAGATGTGGCCAGCGATTCAGAGGCCAGTGATTCAGAGGTCTGGAACCATGCTACAAAGCCACCGGTATGGTCCTTTAAGATAAAGCAGTAGACCCGTTTGATGAACTCAAAGCCTCGAGAATAGTCAGCTTCACAAAGCTCCTGAGTCACTGAATCCGAAGCTGCTTTGATTCAGCGCATCTCATGTGAGTCAGCAGAGTCACAAAGTAAAAGACGTAGCATGTGTGACGAGCAGATTAGTCCTCTTTATGACGCCTGTCCTCTTTCAAAAAGAATATCTTAACATCTTGTTTACTTAGTATAAATCCCTGCGATAGAAATCAGGCCCGAGATTAGATAAATGGCAGGCACGGCTGTTATCTTTTGAAAGATAATTGACCTGTGACACTTCGTTGGCAGAACCTCAAGCCCATGATGGCTCCATGATCTGAATGTCAATGTGTTTTTGAGTGCAGATAACAGTAAAATTGAAAATGATTGTTTACATATGTCCGTTTCAAAGAGGTTCCACGCTGTAAGTTAATATACTGGAGCACTATCATAACATAGCCCGTAAGTAGAGCTGCTGCTTTAAGATTAGAACGACATATGACCAGACAAACTCGTGTCCAGTGTACACTTTAAAGACATAAAAAAAAAAAAAACTATCTACGCTGCAAATTCCAGATAACATTCGCTAAGCAAATATTAGCTGGCTGGCTCCGCGCATTAATTCTGTTCACTTACAGTACCACAGCCAAGGCTCACAGTATGCTTACACTGTATAAATCACTTTTTAATAGGTTCATGTTTGTGCTCAATAACCCCCATTCACCTTGATGTATCTTATTTTGCACTGTCATAATGTATCTCATTACATCAGTGACTGCACATCTTAACACATGCCTTTATAGCCGTTATAAGTTTTTTTTAATTAGGTAGGACTGCGACTAGCAGTTATATTCTTTTAGATAAGTGTGTTGATATTTGATTAATCGATTAATCATTTCTAAAAAAAAACACACAGTAGAGCCCAAAGTGATGTCTACTAGTTGCTTTTTTTTTGTCCCCAAATGAATAAAAGAAGCAAATTCTCATATTTGTATATCGGCCTCTTTGGTCCAGACTGATATTAATATTTCAAGGAATGCTGGATGGGTTGCTCTGAAACTTTTCATAGACATTCATGGTCCCAAGAGGATGAAAACCCTCTTATTATCGGATGGTTTGTCGTAAAAGTTTAAACACACATCTCACAGCCTCTTTGGTGATCCTTTAACTTTTCTGTGTTTCATCATCATCAGGTCCAAACCTCAATTCACAAGACAGCTTATGGTTTGAACATCTGCAAAACCAATGACAGCCCCATCAGCTTCAGCTGCACTTTGTCCTGTGTGCTAGAATGAAGTGGATAACATGGATTAGCTTCTACCTGCTAAATATCTGAATGCTGATGATGATGTTAGTATTTAGCTGCAGTACAGTACAGCCTCTTGTTGCCTTATGAATGACCCAAGCACCTGATCATCTTTGTTATGTAAGCATGTCTGTGTCCATGTTTCAGGCCTCGTTGTCCTGATGCATCCTGCTTTTTTTGCCCGTGAACTCTTCTTCAGGCTAGAAGTTTCTCCAACAGAATCCTCTTAGTGTCCTCTCTGTGCGCCCGTTATGCAGCAGCCTGGAAAAGGTGTTTTATACTGATGACAGGCAAGGTCGGGCCAGTGAAACAGGACAGTGCGAGTGTTGGGGAGAGAAAAGGGGAGGAGGAGGAGGAGGAGGAGAAGAAGAAGGGAGGGGGGTTTGACAGAAGGAGAAAGGGAGGGAGAGAAAGTGAAAGTGCCACTGCAGCTCTCCTGATGTACCACCCGCTACTCAGCTGCAGCTACAAATCAAACAGAACCGAGTCGCTGCTGGCGCTGCGCCATGACACTGATCACTGGCACACAGAACACTGTCAAAACCATCTTGATGGGTAATTAGGAATACTCTATCATTTCTGCTATCACTTAGCCGCAGCGCTCATGTAGTCTAGGGTGTGTGTGTGTGATGTGTATGTGGCATCTGAAGCTGTGGGGTTGTCGGAGAAGATGCTGCAGTAATATAAGTCCATTTCACATAATATAACCTCAGCTGGGTGGTGGAGAAGGATCTTGGCTGACCCCCCCTCCTCATAAGTCAGTCGCAAGCAGTAAACTCTGCCTGTGTGTGTGTGTGTGTTTGTCCGTCTTTTACTGTGCGTGCACATACAGCGCTGTGTTTAACCTTGTGGTTGTTTTTTAAAGGGTAACAGCAGTGTTACGGCTCTTTGTGAGTGTCGCTGATGCACATCGTGTCCTGTATGACTTTGACCAGGCGGGCCTCGCAGCTTTACAGAGCAGAGCGAGCTAGATAGATAGACCGAGCTTTAAACAGCTCTGCATTTACACAGCAAGGAGAGAAAGAAAGTAAAAAAAACAACAACAACAACAAAAACACTGGTTGGCTGGTTGTTTCCAACCCTGTCATTTTAAACATTTAGAATTTTCCCATTAACCCTCATCACTCACAAGAAGACCTCAGCTAAAATGTCTACTTTTACACTTTGCGCTGTGAACAATTTAGCAATTTGCGCTGTTATTATCCTAATTTGCACAAGCGGAAATGCGAGGAGGCGGGATGGGATGTGGGGGTGCATTGTGTGCCCTTTGATTAAGTGGGATGTTTGAATGCGGGGCCCTCCACCTTCAAGAGAGATTTGATACTTGAGGGGTTGAAGTGTTTTTGATGGAAACTCCATTAATGATTGATAACAGGAGGAGAGCGGTTAAAAAATCTCCCTGCTCCAGCGCCATCAATTATTAAGAGCTCTCTCCTTGCATTTTGGTGGCACACAGAGTATCAGTCACCATCTTAAAAATCTCGAGTTGATAATATCTGTCAAAGGAATTAGGGCTTTGTATTGATTTCTTCAAACTCCTCTTGTATGTTGAGCATTTAAAAAGCGATGCTCGCAACAGATTGCTGCAATTAGCGTGCTTTATTGCCGCTATCTGCTCTCATCAAAGGCTTTCTAGACTTCTAAGACATCATTTATAAAAATTTCATTGATATTATCATCCGTTTTTGTTTTATTAATTGAATGAATCTGCGTCTAGTGATAAAATTGCTTGCCTAAGGTTAGATAAACATTGTGATGAAGCACAGAATCTTCCCTGCAGCCTCAGGTCCAGCTGCTTTTATGCTAATACACTGCTGCTCTCTTACATATTTGGGCTTTATCTTGAGATGGTTGTGTGCCACACAGTATCTCATCTAATAGCCAGAGTGATTCAGCCTGCATTTATGGTGAGAATCACACACACACACACACACACACACGCCACATGTCAAGTATGATGTTGAGGGACTGAGTGGATGTTTTGAAGTGATGCTGGAGATTCGTGTCAGCCAGTGTACGAGTGCGTGTCAGTGCAGCAGTAGAAGTTCTCCGGAGCGGAGTGCTGAATCGAGCCGCATCGAGGACGAGCTGACAGGCCTGCGGGCTCCTCGGTGTCATCGCCAAGGTTCCCATCAGCCCTCGCAGAAGGGAATTCTCTCAGAGAGCGCCCGCCGTGCTTCCGCACAGGAGACCCGATTAAGTCTTTACATTGCATGTGGCAGCCGCGTCCGGCCACTCTGGCACTCAAAGTGCTCCAAGGCTGCTTCAAGGCACGCGAGAGTGGATGCTTTCGTGACGCTTCAATCGGTTGAAGGTAATAATTATTAGCTCACATGAGGGCAAAGCACGCCTGGTGGTGCTTTTACTTGATGATGCTTCACGTCACCGTGAGTGACAACTTCTCTCCAGTTATTTATTGACTACTACAGCATTGTGTCTGCATTGTTTCGTTCCTTTCAGTAACCTCGGTCTCTTCAGATGAGCTGAGAAAAAACGCTCCCGGAGAAACGAGAAGTATATCAAGATGAACGGCGGCAGTAAATGAAAACTAACAACGATAAAGTGACGGTTGTTCTTATCTGCCACCTGATCGCCGTGGCTCATCATAGCAGCGAGGCACCGTGTGCCACCCATCTTGTGTCAACAGCGACGTATTTACATAAGCTCTTTTCCCCGTCGGCCACGGCTTCTGTCCTGAGAGCAGCAGGAGCTGCGATGGCGAGGCGGTGTGATTAGATTTACAGATGGAGATTAATGTGAACAGAGGTAATAGCACAAAGGCATAAATCACAAAGAAGAGGCTGGAAGCACTGTGCTTGACCTTTTGAATGGCGATAATGATGCTGGAGTCAGATACGCTCGTACTGAGGGCCGCAGCCTCAGCATGAGTTTAGACAACGCTGTCATACATGCGAAATGTGCTCACGTCCATGCGTGCGTGTGTGTGTGTGTGTTTTCATATACGGGAGGGTCAACACTAGTGTGCATTTAGATGGAAGTGACAGCATGAATGAAGCTGTCAGAGAACCACAAGCTACAGAGTGATATGGGAGGCCGTTTAGGGTGAAAACATTGAAATATGTACACACACACATTGACAATGTGCAAATTTGCATTGAAAACGTGCACACACATTGAAAACGTGCACACACGCACATTGACAATGTGCACACACACATTGAAAACGTGCACACGCACATTGACAATGTGCACGTACCCATTCAAAACGTGCACACGCACATTGACAACGTGCACACACACATTGAAAACGTGCACACACATTTACATGATGTGCAGACACGCACTGAAAATTTCCACA